>NC_081406.1:14641311-14959526 GCF_030272615.1 Cryptomeria japonica
CACAAGTTTGTTATGTTAGAAGATTATGATGGTGGCTATGTAAGATTTGGTAATGATGCACCATGTTTGGTAAAAGGTAAAGGATCTATAACACTTCTTGACAATGCAAAATGCAATGATGTTTATTGGGTTGAAGGATTGAAATACAATTTGTTGAGTGTAGCACAGCTTAACAACATAGGTTACCGAATAGAATTTCAGAAAGGAATTGTCAAAGTTCATGACAAGCATGGAAAGTTAGCTGCTATCGGGACACAAACAAAAGGTAATACATTTCATCTTGACTCAACTAGAAATAAGTGTCTGTATACAAAGATAGATGATACCTGGTTATGGCATAAAAGGTTTTGTCATGTAAATTTTGATAATCTGACCAAGATAAGCAAGAAGCACCGAGTAAGAGGTCTACTGAGTCTTGAGAAACCTGAGAATGCTATGTGCTGAGGATGCCAGATGGGTAAAATGACAAGATCAAGTTTTACAAGTAAGTCCTACACTTCTAAGGAAATTTTAGATCTTGTGCACACTGATCTTTGTGGTCCTATGAAAGTTCAAAGTTATTATGGTGATAAATATTTCATATTATTTGTGGATGATTATTCAAGAATGATGTTAGTCATGTTTTTAAAAGAAAAATTAGAAGCTTTTCAAATGTTTAAATGGTACAAGGCAAGAGTTGAAAATGAAACAGGAAGACAATTGAAATGTCTTAGATCAGACAAAGGAGGAGAGTTCACATCTGATGAGTTCAACTTATTCTGTAATGATCATGGTATTAAAAGACAAGTCTCTACACTGAGAAATTCACAACAAAATGGAATAGCTGAGAGAAGAAACAGATCTATTGTGGATTGTGCCAGAACCCCGATGATTGAAAAGAAAGTGTCACAAACATTTTGGAGAGAAGCAATAAGCACAACAGTTTACACCCTGAACCAAGTACAACTGAAGAAAGGAACTTTGAAGACACCATATGAAATCTGGTATGACAAGAAACCTAATGTAAGTTATTTTAAAATCTTTGGAAGTAGATGCTATGTACACAAGGATGATAGAAATGGAAAGTTTGATCAGAAAAGTGAAGAAGGAACATTTCTAGGTTATTCTTCTAGAAGCAAAACATTTAAATGTCTGATCAAATCATCTAACAAAATAGAGAAAGTGCAAATGTGAAAATTGATGAATTTGCAAAAATAAATGATGAAGGAAACTCCAAAGAACCAGAAGATTATGAAGGATTTGTCTATGTGCAACCGAGAAGTCCTACCGAAAGAACTGCAAAAGGAATGAAGAGAATATCCAGTTACCGAGTGATGAAGAAGATCATATAGAGCCTACTGAGCCTGTATTAGCCAAGTATGTCAGAAGACATCATGCATCAAGTCAGATTATAGGAGATAAGGATGATCGAGTGATGACAAGGAACAAACTGAGATAGAACACATGTCTGATATCTGAATTTGAACCGAGAATAGTGAAAGAGGCATTTAACAGTGAAGATTGGATAAATGCTATGACAGAAGAGATTGATCAAATCAAGAAGAATGACACATGGACACTAGTCCCAAGACCGAAGGACAAAAATGTAATCGGTACAAAGTGGATTTTCAGAAACAAGCTAAATCCCCCTTTTCTCATTTAATTAAATTTACATTTAATTAAAAATCCAATTGCATTTAAATAAATCAATATTTATTTAAATATCCTTCCAATGCAAGTTGTAACCTACCTTTTTGAAATAAATCAATTTATTTCAATTAAATTTAAATATCTTCCCACTTGCATTTTCCTAAAAAATCCACTTGCATGCCTAAACCTCTTCTAGAATATTCTAATCCATTCTAATTAAGCCTAATCCCCTCCTAAATATTTGCACAATCCTTAAGAAAAGGACCACTTCTCAAAAACCCTCAAAGCCTTCATAAACCATTAAAGGCTTTGTGTCTTCATCAAGCTAACCTCCAAAGTCTTCAATAGCCATTAATGGTTAGCTCAAGCTTAACCCTGGGTTAGAGACTTTCTCTCTAACTTAACCATTCTTTAACTCATGGGTCTCTTCAACCATTCATTGCTTTGACTATGGTTAGCCATTAATCCTTACACAAGAGTTTATCCTTTGGACAAAAGGATTATCCAATAACTCAACCCTAACCTTACCCCCTAGGGTAACCACCATGTTTTCTCAGGAATTTAAAGCCTCTTCTCTCTCCTCTCAAGCCATCTCATGTTGACAATTATCACCATTTTATTGGTGAAAATTGTAAACATGGATTGAAGTGTTGGCATTATAATAGACAAAGGGAGATTGTTGGCATTTCAATAAGGATATTGAGAAGGTTGTTGATGATTATGGATATAACTGATTAAGGATGTTTACTATCTTAATATTATTATTTTGTCATTGATGTCAAGTAATTGATTTTCTAATTCATTATGATGTTGCCATATCTTAAGAAATATGATTTGATGAGTATAAAGTTGTCAGTAAAAGACACAGAAAGAATGTGATGAATAAGGGGAGGAATAAGTTATTCAATGGGCAACTATTACCGAGTTAGACAATGATGAGATCATGATGTTTAGATTGTTTTGATATTATACATGTTATTGATTGTAAGGTTAATACTATACTATGCTACCGAGTAAGGAACCTAGTCGGTAAACCCTAAGGAACTTAGTCGATAAACCCTAAGGTTATCGCTATCGGTTAATGAAGGCAGAATGTCTACCGAGTGAAGTTTAGTATTTACTGAGTTGCAACCGAGTAATAACAGAATGCATTAAATGAATATAAGCATTATTTAATGAAGGAAGTTGATGAGCTGGAACTGATTAAATGATTGGTATGTCGTGAATGAAGTTTGTTAAAGAATCTATGGCAAAGGAAAATCAGCAAGAAGATCTACAACGTAGATTGAACTGCAATACCCTAGCACAAGTTCCAAGAAATGTATGCAAGTTCCAAGGTGGGGTAAAATATTTTCAGATCGAAGGATACACTGAACCTGGTCAAGTTTGAAGATTTGATGGCTATGATCGATCATGGGAAATATGATCAAGGAGATTAAGCGTTTAGCAATTGTTTATAAATAAGGAACTGTTGATAAACAATGTATGCGGGCAAGTGTATACACATGGATGCTACATAGTGATTACCGAGCATAGAAGCTTGAAGACTTGTTTGAATAATAGAGTATAGAGCCCAACAAATGGACAAGATAAGTCCTATTGTATTGAGCAAATAAGAATCTGCTTTAGCATTTTAGATGTGAAGTTGCAAATAGATTTTTATTACTGTTATTTTGTGAAGTGACAGAAAATCTCTTAACCGAGTGGACTTAACAGTCTTATTTGTAAAACCCTCTAGCAAGGTGACATTCTGATTGAGTGTTTGAAATCCTTTAACAAGGCCACTTCTAACAAGGTGAAGATCCTAATAGATCTAAGGGAAATCCCTTAACCGGGTCACATCTAGCAATGTGTTTGTAATCTTTAACAAGATTTGCTTTTAACCGAGCATACTTTAGAAGAGTATATTTCTTAGTGGGTTCGAAATCCCACAGTGGTTTTTCCCTATTTGGGTTTCCATGTTAAATATGTTGTTATGAGTGTTATGATGTTTATATGCTTTTGAGTTTGCATGTTTAGCAGTTTTGATTATATTACTGAAGTATATGTTACCGAGGTTGAATCTGTTGTTTTTATGGAAGATTAAGTTTGTATGATTCACCCCCCCTCTCATCTTGTTAGCTTGGCATCTGTACTTAACATTAAGTATCAGAACTATCATGAAGATCATTGAATCCTAACCCTTGTTAATATTACTCAATCTTAACCATCCAATTGCCCATTTCTTCTATAAATAAACCTCATTTCTCTCATTATTCATATCCAAGTTTTCATGCATCCAAATTATAGTCTACTTCATCAAGCATTGCCTCTCTTTGTTAATAATCATCTTAATCATTTAGAAGCATTTTGTTAGAATGAACCAGAGGAAAATTGAGATGAGGGGGGGGGGGGGGGGGTGTGAATCAGTTTTCCACAAGTTAAACAATTATTGTAGATTATAAACCTTCTACTAGAGCAAAATGAGAACAACATAGTGAAAGGTAAAGCATGAGAGTTCACAACACACAACACCAATATTTTGACATGGGAAACCTGGTGAAGGGAAAAACCATGGTGGTTAAGCCTACCCACAATCAAATAATACTTCTGCAATAGTATGTGAAAATATTACAATGGGGATTGCACTTGCAATCAGGCCAACCACCTAGAGGACACTCCTCAACACAAAAGGGAAGTCTCACAAACTTACATAATCATTGGACTACAATCTGGAGGAAATGAACTGTGGAAATAGCATCTCCTAATGATTGGTTACAGTTTCGGTTAAGCACAATTGTCTACCCTGCAACACCAAACTCTCCACAACACTTCATTGAATGATATGTCCTTGTTCACACATTTACCTCTCTCTAATAATGTAGAAAAAATACCGACTCCAAAATTACATAAACATATCTCCTATAGATACAAATCATCAACCTTGATAACAAGGTCGACTAAACCCTCAACCCTCAACTCATAATTAAAAAAATTACATTACACGATACAAAGATTGACCACCAGACCAATATTATGATTTACATTACATAGGGTGGACCTAATTCAAATTATTAAACAATTACATCCACCAGAAATCCCGCCAAGATCAATTGCAACACATTACACCAACCGGGAAGAACCCTCAATGTCAATAACATAGAATATCCTACCAGACCCAAATAGGATCACCAAATCTTCTTGCTAGCTAATGCGAAGCCACCAAACAATTGGGAAATGATCAAGAACACCTTTAGCACATTAAGAACCATGTCTAGAAGCCGCATCAAAATCACTTAACCATTTCATCAAATATCACCAAGCGGGACCAAGAACATCAACCGACAGTCTAGAACATAATCAATAGCTTCTGAAGCACCAAATCATGAACCAACTGAATATGACATACATATAATCATCATGAATATCCTTTCAAAATTGAATCCAACAATCTAAACATACTAGAGCAGAATCTTTGATAACCTTTGCCAAAACCATGCCCAACCAGAGTAGGTCAACAACCAACTGGAGTAGGTCAACAACCAATCGGACTAGGTCAACAACCAACCGAAGCAGTGTTGACATCAATGACAACACATAATCAATTCCTGCATATTGCCAACACATTTTAGTATAGCATTTTATCATATTTATCATATATCATGTTAGCATAGCTTGTTAGTTTCATTATCATAACTAATCTTCATCCTAGTAATTTCATCATACTCATATAGATCTTAGTTGCATGTTGCACATTAGATCATTTTTATCCATTATCACACATTCTTGGAGTTTTCATTCCAAAGGCTAGTCACTCAATGATTTGAGAGCAACCATTGACTTGAGGAATCTTATGAGATAGAGAATAATGAGACACACTTTGAAAGATTAGCTTGTTTAACTAGTTTAGCTTAGTTAATCTTTATATCTAAAAGTTTCATTGGTATGCTAGTTTCTTGTTCTTTTGATTAATCAACCAACACCACTATTCTATCATACAGGAACTAAGAGTCAATGGTAGTTACTCATTTTCCACGTGTTGTAGGAAATTGAATGAAATTAGCATTTTGGTTAATTTGGAGGAAAATTGGATTTTTGAAAATGTGAAATTAAATTGAAATGTGAGAGAAATGAACTTAAATTAAGAGATAAATAAAATTAATTTAGAATGTGAGAGAAATGAGCTTAAATAAATTAGGAATTTTATTTAATTGAGAGGATATTATTAGCTAGTTAGATAATTAGGAATAATTATTAGTTCTTGCTAGGGAACTATAGCGAGGGCTCAAAACTTAAACATTGATTAATGTTTAACTATTCCACCGATCAAATTGCAAGATTTATTACATAAATTTCATTTCAAATATCTACAATGTAGAAGTTGCATGTCTTTTACCCTCACTTTTGATGAAAAATATTTTGGCCTCACGTAATTGGGTTTTCAAATGGTTTGCAAAGCCTGTCATAGAAATCGATCCAATATAGTGCACGGCTCTAAAGAACAAGATAGACAAAAAGATTCTCTAGTGCGCATTTTTGACTATCAGAAATGTAGCTTCGGGTTACAGTTGGTAATGCTACAGAGTTTTCAAAAGTGAACATGGCAGTTATAGGCAACAAAAGGTGCAAATTCAAGTAAGAGATAGGAGGTCATAGTTGGCAAGTGGTAGTGATGTAAATGCAATGCTACATGTCCTTGTCTTATCTTTGTGCTACCATTAGTATTGCTTATAACCAACCTTCCTTCCTCCACCACAATCTAACATCAAAGCCATTGTCGACATCTCTAGCAAAGAAACCCCATAATTTTTAGCACCATGGCCATTTCTGATCGATGTCGCTTTCTTGTTTTGCGAGAGGAGCTACAAAATCTATTGCTTTATTACCTTATTTCTTTCTATGGTTAGGGTTTGGCCCCTGAAGTACCTTGTTTGATGTCAGTTCTATAAATAGTTTTGATAACCTTCATTTCAAGGCTTAAATGTTATGGTTTAAAATGATCTTGTCGATATTATGCAAAATGTACAAGCATAGACAAGGCATGCAAACTATTTAACAAAATGTCTCAGAGAAACACAGTCTTGTGACACACAATGATTTCAAGTTCACATAAAATTGTTCTGTTGAAAATACTTTAGAAACTTCTAAACAAATACTAATGGAAAATTTCTAGTAGAGAATTTATGCAAAGTTGGAGAGATTGACTTAGCAAACAAAGGCCACAACATATTTTCATATTCAAGGCAAACTTGTTCAATGTTGAGGGTTATATCATTTTTAGATGATAGGGAAAAATATTCTGTGAAAGAAGTAAAATGGGCATGACCATGTATGCATAAATGTACAATGTTTAGGAGTGTACATTTTCTGGGTTGCTTCAATTTCATATTTGGGAAATGGGTACTAATGCATTTTTTGTGTGTGACTTTTGTTTCCATGGAATTGTTGTTAATATATATCCGAGCCACTTTTATTTGGATTTTTAATACCTAGAATTTTGTGGCACTGTGTCATTTGCGACAGATGAATGATTTTCTTAGAGGCCTTTTGAGGCCCACTTATTTTAGTTGCTATGCTAAATATGTTTTGTTTTCTATTGGTTTGACATTTGCGAGGGACTTAGCCAACTAAGCCAACTAAACCGTATTGGTGATGGTTTTTTTATTATTCTCACAATTGACTGCATTAATTGTTTTGACTGAATGCTTGTTTGGCTTTAGTAGTATTACCAAGATTGTACTAAATGCCTCTTGAAATCTCACCTTTTGTTTCTTACTTGGTGGTGGTTCCTCTGATTATTTTTATTTGTTCACGAAATGGAAGATCTTTGCATCTAGGATGGCCACGATCAAGAAGTTATTAGAACTGGAAGCAAAAGAAGTTGGCAAGGCTGAAGTTGAAGCTACTAAAGTGGACTATGGTAATTCCAGTACCATGTTGGATATGCTTAATCGGTGTGTTGTTTTTTTGGTCCTACAACAAGTCATTGTTCTAGATGCAAGACTGCGAGATACTAGTGTGTCCTCTTTTTATATTTTCAAGTATTTTTCATCCATTACTATTTTACAGTTGTAGTTCTAATTGATTTTGAGTAGCATTCAATTGAACCATATATAAATTATGCTCTTTCGAGCTTCCACCAGACTTTAAAATATCATTAAAAAATAAACTATCCTAGTGTAGAGAGTTTTTTTTTTGTATGCAAACATCTAATAAACTCAAAGGAATCTTATTCATTCAGTCATAGTGTTTTGTGAAAGTAGGCAAATTTTATGTTCAAAGATCTTGTGGTGGTGCATAAAAACCATTTTAATATTTTGAGGTCCATTTCTTGATTTATCATACGCTAATTTTGAAGTTGATGAAGTATGTTGGTAATTGGATAGGACATGCAAAAAATGTTTAATCTCATAAAAACAAGTTGTTATTACATTTAGACCTATAATACATCTAAATTAGAAAGCATATGCACATACATTGGCCTCTATGGTGGCATGTGGTTGAATAGTATTTCATTTTTCACTATTTATTAGGGATGGTGATAACATCATCAGTTGGACATTCATGCTTGATATTTTCTATCTTCACTCCTTTAAATCCTTGTGCCTAGAGTTCTAGAAGTGAAGTGTAGAAGCTAAGCATATTTGTCATACTTAGCCAAACACATACCTTATGTTATCTTGATTATCATAGTTAAGTACTGAAGTAAATAATGTCTATCAATTGGCTAATAGGTGCAATTTATTTCTATTCTCGAGTCTCACATGGTGAGCTCAGCTATCCTCTATATATATTAATTCAGAAATTAGGTTTATATTTGCTAACTTTAATTTCATCATATGAATAGTGCACATGTATTTAGCAAGTAGTTAATTAAAAAACACACAAATATTTTCTATCTGTGTTATTACTTTTTAGGTTGCTCTAACATTAACACTTGAATGTTTCTTTTGCTTTTGTTTTCAGAGAGCTTAGTAGACATCTTCTTTTTTGTATATGTGATTGTTGTACTTAATTCTCTTGACAGTTTTGTTGCAATTGTGAACTTGTCTAAGTTATCCATACTTCAGAAGAAAAAAAGAAATCCATGTAACTTGGCATTTGCACATGGTATTACTATTAAGAATGTTACCTACTAGGATTTATTACTACCTACCATGTTTGTATGTTTAAAGTTAGATAAAAATGACAAATTTTCTTATGGTTGTAATATATATTTTTATTGTGAAGCCATTTGTGTGAGGAGTACCATCAACATTGAATGCAAAAAATAGTCAATTGGCTCTACCTACAAAACCCTCTATATTGACAAAGCATGCAAAAAACCAATATCTCTTAAATTTGTAATTACTTGTTTATGCAAATAAAATAATATTTTCAGTTAAACTTGTTATGAAAACTAAACCACCATTTGATTTATCATTTTTGGTGTAATTATTTATTCAACTTGGATATAATTACACTTTACTTAAGTTTACTTAGGTACATGCATAACATCGTAGTTTGCATATGAGACACTTAGGGAGATCTGCATGCATTGGGAGTGTGTATGTAGGATAATTTCCACCTTTTATGGTGTGATCTTGTTGTTACTTTATCATATCCACTTATTGTGGAGTGATAATTCCACCTTCGGTGGGTGATCCACCTCATGTGGAATATTTTACTATTTCTCCTACCTACCCCTACCTACCCTTGCATCTCATTGAGCCACATGTCATCATTGTGTTCTCTCTTGTCTCTTAGCCTTGACTTTATAAGAAAGCTCTTGTATTGATTTAGTATCTCTCTTTTTCATTATTGATGAGAATACAGTTTATTCTTGTCACATATTTTATCTCTCTTTTTATTGTGCTATCTATTGGTCTCTTTGATCTTGGTTGCTTCAAGAATAATCTCACATGGTATCAGAGTGGTTGGAGTGCCATTGCATAGCTTTTGGAGAGATTTTATTGTGTCTTTGAAGGAGGTCAAGAGGTAGATCTAAAGAGCAGCATCTTTTAGAGGCATCCTAGATTATATTCGACCTCACCATTGTGTCTGGGTGGTTGTTTCGACAAATTTAGACTAAAAATACGCCTATGTTCGGGTAAAATTATTTGAAAAGAAAAAAAAAATTTAGTCAAAAGGCCATTAGGTGCCCTCCCAAAAGCAACTTGCAAAAATTTTATTTATGTCGTTGTTTAGTTTCTGCGTATTTTCTTCAGATCTAGACAAATTCAGGACAAATATTATTGTTTGGATAAAATATTATTTAGGGTATCGACCTGTATTTGTCTTGGCAATCATATTTCTTTGTGGCAGGGGTGTCCTTGTTGTTTGGAAACTACTTGTTTTGGCTTTGAATAGGCAACCTGTGATTAATTCCCCTTGTTCGACAGTCTTTGCAACTCTTGCATACGACTTGGTGCCCAAATCTACAGTCTTTGGCCATTTGTGCCTCTCAAGATTACTAATATTCATTGTGGATTGGTGCGATTGAAGCTTGATCTTCATTGGATCGGATCTGACTTATTTGCAGGCGATTTGGTGTTTGTTTCAATGATCTTGTACTGGATGTTTTATTCTGCAATCGGTCCCCTTATTGTTTGTACAAGCCTGTGGTTGATTCACGTGGGGTCTATAAGGGACAACAATGATATATTGGCAAAACCACAAGCATATATTGGCAGGGGATCCTCATATGTAGGAGAAACTTGTATCATCCATGCACTATTTTGATGACCATTAAGCACGACATCAAGCTCCTTATCGCATACCTTGCCATTTTTTCTTCTTCTTAAAGTTGTATTTATTGGTTTATCAGCTTGTAATACTCATTGATTTGCAGATTCATTCCTTTGACAGTTCAAGGTTTGAGGGATCGACTGCTTCATTTTCAATACAATCTGTATGTTCTTTGTGAGTACCTACATACATTTTTTTTAAGAAAAAGAGGAAGTCAAATTTTCTTAAAAGAAGAATTTCATAGCCCATGTACCATAGTATTATAGATTTTTATGGAGTATGGGATGTGGGTGAGGTCCCACGTGGCCCCCACAAATTTTACTTTGGTTTTTAATAGAAAAATATTTTTAAGCAAAAGAGATCATGCTTTATGTGTTCTTGGAGCGGAGGGTTTTGGGTACTTACTTGCTAATGCTATCTCTGTTGGGCATGTCTGTGGTATCTCCCTGCTTAAGTCACCTTCTCAACTTGTCAATGGCCATTTTGTAGATGACTCCTTCCTCACTCTCATTGAGGAAGAAGATAATGTTCAGGCCACTCTTCAATGTTTAGACACCTTTTGCTTGGCTCCTAGCTCGGCCAGTCAATGACACAAGACACAATGTTATAGGTCATCTTTTCTTCCCACCCCGCCGCGGATTCTTCAATATGACTAGAAATGGCTTCATCATGGCAAAATTTTTTGCTTTCTAAGCATTCCTTTTGCCTTTCAAGCTTTGCCTGTGGATCTTTGGAATGTTTTTTTAGCCAAGATTGAGAAAAAGTTGGCCTATTGGATTACCAAGCCTCTCTCTCTAGCTGGTGAATTTCAAATTTATTCGAAGGTTTTTGCTGCCACTCATGTCTATTACCCTTCATGTTGGGCTCCTTCTAAGGCCTCTTACATGAAGTTGGAAAGACTTCTATAGGATTTTCATTGGGCCTCTAGTTCTGACCATCAAGGTTTTCACAAAGTTGCTTGGGAGTATTGTTGTCTTCCCAAGGAGTCTGAAGGGCTCGACCTTATTTCTACCCAGAAACAAGGGCTTGCCTTATGTGCTAAATGGATAATCAGAGCCCTATTTGGCAATGAGGCTTGGAAAATCCTTCTTTGACATTGCATTTCTTTGGGATTTCCTGCCAGTAGGCCGGCTTGGAAGGGGATTGGTTTTCAAACCCTTCTCATTATGAAAGACCCTATTCAGATCCAGGTTACTTTTGTTGTTAAAAGCATCTAGCGTTCTTGTGAAGCTATTAAGCCTTGGCTTTGATGGGTGGGTGATGGTTTTTGTGATGGGATCTACATGAATCAACACAACCTCTGGTGGTCACCTCTTTTTCAGGTGCAAGAGTTGCTGCTGGCCAAAATCTAGGGTGTTAGTGCTCTGTGTTTTCACAAATGCGACATTTGAACACCTAAGGATCTTTTTTCCAGAGCTTTTATGAGTCTTCGGTCATGGGATGACCTCCAGGTTCAGTTTCGTCTGTCTCGATCTGATCGATAGACTTATGACCTTTTGGTTTTGGCCTTACCCTCACATTTGTTACATAAGCTTGGCATTCAGTCTGTTAGACCTTGGTGGAAGGATTGGAAGTGGTATCCTTGGACTCCTTTCACCTACTACAAACCCAAAATGGGTTATCTCTGGTTGGTTCCTCATTTGCCTATGGTCCATACTCTCAACCAGCGATTGCACTTGTAGTCTTCTCAGAAATCCTGGAGACTCGGGTTTCTTGTTGTCTGGTTTGCCACCACTGAACCCAATATTGCACACTTTGCTTGGTGTGTGCTTTTTCAAGGGCTGCCTTTGGGTTCCAGACTTAAGCATCTGGGGGTTCTTGATCCCCGGTGCCCTTTTTGTGGTCACCCAAAAAAATTTATGCACATTTTTTGGTTTTGTAGAAGAGCTCAACAGTACTGGAGCTGGATCCATGATTCTTTCAGCCTTTTTGGCCTGAGCCCTTTTCTTGGCATATGGCTCTTCTGGGAGATTCACCTAGAATCCCCTTCAAGTTTTCCCAGATATGGCATGCTTTCAACAAGGAGATCCTATTTACTCTTTTGAAAGATAGAAATGTAGTTCTTTTTACTCATAGCTCTTTGGATATTATTGTCTCGCTTTATGATAAAGCTTGCATTTGTAATAATGTATTAATGCAGATTCAGATACAAGCTGACAAAGTGGCTCTTGAGGTGGGCCACTTAAAGGAGCTCCTTCAGCACTAAGGCAACGCGCCTTGTGCGATTGCCAGAGTGTCGTCAAATTCTATTTTTACTGACCGCACTCCACCCCGTGGTTGTAGTTCCTCCGCCCGATGCTCTAATACCCCATGGTCCCATGCTCTTCATCACTCCTCTGGTAGGAGAGACAATGCGTGGTGGCGTCACTCAACTTCTCCTCCATGTCGTGGCTCTGCCTCGGGGTGACCTTCTGCTGCTCCTATGATTTTGGCTCCTGCTACTGGTGATGGCTCTGGGTGGCCTACTTCCACCACCTCCAATTTTCCTTGCCTAGCTCTGGCTATTTTTCCTCCCAGGTGGGAGGAAGGAAAAGAAGACAAAGACCCTGAAGATGGGTGGTCTGTGCCGGACCCGACTCCTGACCCTGCTGATGTATGGGGCAAGAAAGATGATCTAGATCCTCCTCCCTCAGTTGCCTCTGCTTTAGCTGCTTGAGGAATTTTTTTGATGAATAGCTTAGTTTTTGACTCCATCTTCTTTTCATGTGACTCTCGTGAGGTGATCTTGTATCCCCCGACTTTTTTTTGTGAATATGTACTTTAATATTTTTACTTAATAAAGAAGGCCTATTCATCAATTTTTTTTCTTAAAAATAATTAAATAAAAAATCAAAGAATATTCCACCTGATACATTATATTATCTGATGACATGAGCAGGTCAACTTTCCTCTTGGCCAACCCCTTTCCATTGAGCTTCTAAATTTGAGAGGCGATTTTCAAATGGCGATATCTTGGGCTCAGGACCTCCTTTTTCAGTGCAATTTTTTTTTAATTTGGGGTAGCATTTCGTGCTATTTTCAGTGGTGCATGTGGTTTTCCATTTTTATGCATGTATTTTTCATAAAGTTTAGATTTTCATCGCTATAGCTGAGTAATCCTCAATTTTACAACTTCAGGACTCCATTCGGGCTCATATGAACTCCTTTTCAGGTGCTGTTTTTTTTTAAAGTGCATGATTTTTCATTTACTTTCATAATATGCTACCAGTTTTTAGTGATTTTGAGTGTAAATTGTACTTTTAGCATATGGTCCTTTTGTGGCCAATTTGGCACTTTTATTGCATAGATATATCTTTTTGGTCTTTTGCATTGTAGTTATAAGCCTATTGGGGCAGTTGTAAAACAAAATTAGAAGTCCACTTTGCCATTGTTTGCAAGTCGCCTATTATACATGCACTACATATAAAGTGCCAAAATCATCATTTGGGGCGGGGGAGGCGGGGGTGGTGGGTACTTTGATTGAGTGAATTTGGGGGGGTGTCTCTTGTGTTCTTTCATTTTGCTGCTATGGGTTCTGCTAAGTTTCCTCTCTTAACTCCACATAGTTATGCTACTTGGAAAATTGATGCTTGGAGTAAACTAATGAAATGGATTAACTCATTACTTTAATGGAACTATTGTTGCTCCTGTTGATCCCAAGGCTGATCCTAATTCTCAATTGGATTGGATCACTAAGAACATCATCACAATTGGTTCCTTGAGGAAGTATGTATCAAAAGATCTAATCTTTCATATTGAGAAATTTACTTTAATTAAGGATGCTTGGCAAAAGTTTCAAAACTTGTATGGTTAAGCTGATGAGATTAGGGGATATCAAATTGAGAGTGATCTCAACATGTTAGATCCCAAAAAATTTGATACATTACAAGATTATGTCACTAAGGCAAATGAGTTGAGGGCACAACTCAAGGATTGTGGCATTGATAAAAAGGATACTCAATTGATCTTCAATTTGATGGGCAAACTTCCACAAGAATATGCAACATTTGTTTCTAGTTTTCAAACCCATAGAATGACAATGGGTTGAAGCTACAACATGTCTACATTTGATGCTTTCACAGATATGTTGATGATGGAACAAAAATAAGTTGATAAGCATGAGAATTCTTAAGACTTCTAACTCTCAAGCATATGTGGCAACTCAAGGGAACAAAGGAAATCAAGGAAAGGACAACTCAAATAAATGGAAATCAAAGCCTAACGACAAAGCACCACCTTCTCCACAACAAGGGGATTCATCCTCTTCCAAAAAGGACAATTCACCAAAGAAGGAGAGACCAACTTGTGCCTATTGTAAAAAGGTTGGTCATGAGGAGCGTCATTTCCATTCTAAGAAGATTGATGAGCTCATACTGTATACACATAAAAATGGTCTAAATATAATTGATTAAATACGCAGTTGTTTAATTAATCCCCCTTCCCAATTAATTAAATTCACAAGTAATTTGATTAATTTTCCTATTCATCTATTTGTAAATAAATCTAAATATGATTTATTTATATAGTTCATCATATTTCCCCCTTTGATTATTAATTCTAAATTAATGAATTCCCCCTCATTTTAAATCAATTCTTCTAATCCCATAATTAAGATTAACAAATCCAAGTTTGTTGAGATTAATTATCTTTTTTCTAATATTTGAATTTTTAAATTCAAATATGAGCACATGGCTCCTAACTTCTAACCAAGTAGCCTAGCCATCCCCTAACCTAACCCATTCTATCTAATCCTAGGTTTAACTAACCCTATCCTATCTTGCACATCCTAACCTCTTTGATTCTAACCTCTTGTGGGTTGTATATCCCCTCCTTGAGACACATGGCACTTTGGCCACATGTCTTCTCCCTTGGACACTTGCCCTCTCATGAGCAAGGTTCCTTGACACTTGTCACCACAGAGATGACATGTGTCCCTCCCTCCAACCTCTTCTCCAACTTACTCAATTCTAGCCCTTGATATCTTTAGATTGAATCCAAACCATTGATTCCTACAACCTCAACTTTGGCCTTGGAATTCCTATAAATACCCCTCATTTTGGAGCAATAATGATCCCTTGCATCCTAGATTTTAGCATCATTACTATAGGCATTTTATATCTTAATCATCTAACATAATTGACAATTAGATAAATATTATCATGTTTAGAATATCTTTTAGCATGTTGATTTAGTTTCCATTTATCAATCATGTAGCTTAAATCATCATTTTAGCTAAATCATGCATCAATCAATCATGCAATAAATCACTTGCATTATCATGAAGTAGCCACTCAACTTTTGAGTTGCCACTTTGGAGGTCATTGCTCTATTGAGAGCCAACAAATCCAACACCTTCAAGGTCCTAAAAAATTGTTAGAGTTATCTTGATTAGCTAATAATTATTTATTTAATCATTAGTCTATTATACTCTACGCTTAAGTTAAACTTAGACATTTAATAATATTGTAGGTATTTAATAATTATTCTAATTATTAAATACTCTTTATCCCTTTAGAGTTTCTTTAGGGTTGCACATCTTTAGGGTTTATATTCTCCTGTCATAAGGATTGTATTGTAACTTTTCTTTTTTCAATTCCCTCTCTGAAATGATAATCTTTTCTTTAGAGCCTTTTTTGTGTTATGTCTCCAATCTTCTCTTGTGACAAGTATTTTGCTTGCAGATGCTCTTGGGATCTCAGAATTTGTACTTTCTCAACTTCTTCATGGTATTAGAGCCATCATCTGTTGCTGCTTGTTCCTAATTTATTTTCAGAAGATTTTCTCTGGAGGCAAGGGTTTCAGTTCTTTTTCAGAGTTTTTAGTTTGGATATGGGTATCTTTTTTGTTTCTGGGCATTTTGAGCTCAAAAAGACCTCACCATTGAACTCATAACACCCCAAAACCCCCATTTTCATATAAATTTTGTCCAATTTGGACAACTTTAGCTCTGGGAATTTTTTTTTGAGTTTGACTCTTATAGGCATGTTTTTCGAGAAAAAAATATAATATAAAATAATTTTTATTTTTTTAACCTTCTTTATGCCCTACAAGAGGGTTTTTTTTCTTTTTGCCATAATTTGGGCAAATAGAGTCGGATTTTCGAAAACGAATAGGCATCAGAAAGCTCTTTTTGAGCCCTACTCAGATCTGGCGGTGAGATTTGCTGATTTTTTCATTTGGTACATATTTTTGGCCATAACTTGGTCATACAGAGGCACTTTTTCAAAAACTTTATATCATCAGAAATCTCTTTTCGAGCTCTCTTCAGATCTGGAGGTTTTATCTTCTGATTTTTCTTTTTTGATGGTGTTTTTTGCTATCAAAGCCAAAAGTTCCTTTTTGTACTCCGGGAGACATAACTTGAGCATCCAAACTCCATTTTTTGAAAACTTTATATCGTTGGAAAACTTGTTTTGTGCAATTTCCAGTCATATGAGTTTTCTTTCTAGATACTGCTCTAGGTACATTTTATTCAGCTTTTTGTTTTTTAGCACAATAGCGAATATCTTGGATGTTTCAGGTCCTGGAATCTCTTTCTTTGAGTAGGATGTCTCGTCTTTGGTTGTTCTTTCTATATCTCCAGCCTTATGTCTCTTTTGATCTTTGTATACATCATTATGTAAGCATTTATTTTTTTGTAAATTCACTGAGATAAAGTGCCACTTTGCATTGTATACTTGGGATCTTGCACATCTTGTGCCTTATTGTACATGCACTACATGATAAAGTGCCATGAGGGGGTTGATGTTTAACTTCGTTTTCCATCTACATTTGTCACGTGAGTGTTCCTTCCATGACATTAGCCTTATTATGTGTGTCAAGTGAGTGTTCCTTCCACGACACTATGTACTTTCTCCGCACCTTCGATGTTCCTAGTTTTTCGTTATGCAATTCTTGTTGGTCTTCCTTTTCAGTGAACCTGTCCCTCACCCTTGTCTGCATTTTCTTTTATTTATCTTTCAATTTTCTTTCCATTTATGTTTTGTTGTCTCATTAATTGTGCATGTTTATTACAATTGACCCTAATTTTAGCAGCACATTATTTGACGCCCACCGTGGGGCCTAGCCCCTTTGATCTTTACCATGTTTGCTTGTAGGAAATTTCATTGATAGGATGAACAGCTCTTTGGATGCACAAATTAGCTCTTTCAAGTTCTAGATTCACATTCTTGGTCTCCGTTTTAGTGTCCCATCACCTCAAATGGCGTTCATGGGAGATTTTTCAACTCTGATTTTGTGTTTTTTTGTAATTAGCATTTTTAGTCTCAGTCTTAGCATTCTTGGTCATTTTGGCAGCGTTCTTGGTCAGTTTGGTAGCACTCTTGGTCAGTTTGGCAGCATTCTTGGTGCGCTCTTGGTCAACAAAGCAGTGTTTTTGGTTAATTTGACAATGCTCTCAGTTTTTTATTAATAATTTTAATATCATATGTTGCATTTCTCATTTCTACATCTGGACTATCATTTTCCCGAACCTAATTTGCAATTTGTTGATTTTGCAGATACCCATTTCTTTGTAAAAGACTAGAGTTATAAACCATTTCGCCACCAAATAATACAATATAAACTACTAGCTTTGTTTGTAGCCGCATGATTTTGCACTTGTTTTTGATAAATTAGGCATATAGATTGATTATAATGGAAATAAACAAACATGTCTTATGTGTTTTGGATGATAGGCGAGTATGTTCTCACCTTTCGTAGGTGATCAGAAAGCCAGACTCATATTTTATTTTCAATAGTGCATATCTTTAGCGGACCTGCCCTCCTGAGAAGCCCATAAAGGCTGGTGAAAGGGGAACGACCCAAGTGGGAACAACTAAACGCCACGTACTCCAACCGACTATAAAAAAAACATGATTTGATGAATGTGGAAAGCCGTATTCGACGAAAGTCGTATGTACGGTTTGGAGGGAGATCTTTGATACCTTTAGAGATCCACCCTACAATATGGAGTTAAACAACAACACTTTCAGTCAAAATGTCAGCTCTTATTGTCCAAACGCCAGCTCTTATGGTCCAAACATCAGCTCTCTCGGTCCAAACGTTAGCTCTTTCAGTCCAAACACCAACTTTTTCGGTCCAAACATCAACTCTCAAAATAGTATCTCTCTCAGTCCAAACGTCAACTCTTTCAGTCCAAACGTTAGCTCTTATGGTCCAAACATCAGCTCTTACGGTCCAAATATTATCTCTCTTGGTATGAATGTTAGCTTTTTCATATTTCAACATTAGATATTCAAGTTTGTGCTTCCTAAGTCTAAGAATTAGTTGTTCGAGTCTACACATCAACCCTTGGATTCAAAGCAACTATTGTCTGAGTTCCAACATCAGTATTTTAAACTTCAGAGTTTTCGGTTCAAACATCGGCTCTTATGGTCCAAACGTTAGCTCTTACGGTCCAAACATCAACTCTTTTGGTCCAAACTTCATCTCTCTTGGTTTGAATGTCATCTTCCTCATGTTTCAACATTAGCTCTCCAAGTTTGCACTTGCTAAGTCTAAACATCAATTGTCTGAGTCTAAAAACCAAATATTTGGGTCAAAACAACAATCTTCTAAGTTCAAACAACCAATTTTTTGAGTCTAAACTTAATTGTTTGAACTTTAGAGTCACTAAATTGCAGAATAACATTTTTGGTCATTTTGTCAGCGTTTCTGGTTAGTATAGTAGCATTTCTGGTCAGTATAGCAGCATTTCTAGTCATTTTATCAGTGTTTCTGGTAATTTTGTCAGCGTTTTTGGTTAGTATAGCAACATTTCTAGTTATTATAGCAATGTTTCTGGTTAGTATAGTAGTGTTTTTGGTCATTTTGTCAGAGCATCAAAATCATAAAACAAAAACAACCCATTTCTCAGATAGTTAAACATAGTGATTAGGTCATCTTCTCAGAGCACTCAGTCAGGTTATCTTTCGTCAAAGCAAATTCAAAACTAGACACACTAAGATTTTCAATTATTCATCTCCAACAAGTTCAAGATCTAACATCTCAAAGTGCATCATCGCATTTCTGTGATAAATTTGATAATTCAAACATAGTTTCTCATTAGGATCTATCATCCTTTATCATGAAACTACAACGCTTGATCAAACTAACCTCGTTCTCTATCATAGGATATATCATACCTATTGAACTTGGTCATATCAAAATCATAAAAAATTGCACTCTAAACTAGGATCAAAAAACTTGTGAACTCACAAACACTTGAATGACCATTTCGTGTCATCTAAAAAAGAGGAAGCTTAGTTAGAAAGCGATCTTGAAAAAGAGAAGATTTCTCTACATCAATCACAAACTCTTATTGAAATATTGCATATTCTTACACCGTTGTTGTCATTATCTACATGGTCATGGAAACGAGTTTGATAATGAACCTCTGAGAACACAAGCCTTGCAACAAATATTGGGATTGTCTCAATCACTCAATAGAAGTAGTTGCATATATTTATCATATTTACCTCAACAATTGATCACTTACGGAGACACATTATAGAAAATCAAAACCTCGTAAAACATTGAAATCACATGTATGCCCATTTTAACTAGGGCTTAGAGACAAAAAATTGAAGAAATGGAAATAGAAACACCTGAAATGGCAGAAGATCATGAAGAAAACACACAAGGAAATGAAATAGAAGAAGAGATAATTGGTCAACACATAAGAGAAATCCAACAAGATCCTAAATTTGATAAATTCATGGAAAAAATATTCGAGGGTGAAAAAGAGAAATACTTCCTAATGTTAGCAAAATTTGGTGCTAAACATCCCCAAGATTTTGACATAAATAACTTAAGACAAAAGTGAGGATCAAATGACACTCACAATGGCAATGAGAAAAATGAGGAAACTCTCAATCACAAGAAGGATGACACAAGAGCTCCTAAGGACACAAGAAGAACTCATGATGATACAAGAACTCACGAGGACACACGAAGAACTAATGATGACACAAGAAGGAATCGTGATGATGCAAGAAAAAATCATCATGACACAAGAACTCATGATGATACGAGAAGAAATCATGGTAATGATTCTCTCTTAAATCTCACTCAACAAATACAAACCCTACAACAACAAATTCAGGAAATGCAAAATGGAACAACTGCCAAAAGGTATTGTTTAGAAGACATCTGCCCATATCCTTTTGATAGGAGTTTGAACATGATACCATTTCCTCAACATTGTGAGATCCCAAAATATGATAAATACGATGGGAAAACTGATCCATAGGATCACATCAGGTAATTCTGCACAATGAGCATTGAATTCGCTCACAATGAGACATATCTCATGTGGTTATTCCCTAGAAGTTTGAGTGGACAATCAATGGAGTGGTTTTCTACATTACCACCCGAGATTAGATCATTTGAAGAGCTAGTGAACAAATTCATTTCCCAATACTCTTACAACATACAACATGAGATAATGATGTTGGATCTATGCAATATTAAACAAAAGGGTGGAGAGTCTTCCATGACCTTCTTGCACAGATGGAGACATTTATTCAACAAGTATCCTAGACCAGTGCCAGATCACGAAAAAATGGATATATTAATCGATAATCTCACGAGTGAAATGAGTTATAGACTCAAGTTACAATGTCCTCCTATTTTTACAAAGATGATTGAAAATGGCCTCAATATTGAGGATGCTATGGTTAAGAAAGGAGAATTGAAGCTCTATTAAGAAGGAAATAATTCCTGAAGCTCCTTCTATAATAACAACAATAATAATAACAATAATGATAAACCAAAATTTTGGACAAGAAACATAAATGTTGTGAATGATGGAGTAGGTGATAACAATAATGTTAAACCACAACAACCTATTTTCAATCTTTCAAGTAGAGCACCAGTGAGTAATCAGGACAACAACGCTAAACCAAAATCATTCTTTCTCAATATGCGCATAAAATTTACCAACATTGGTGAACCATTACAATCAACTTTAAAAACTCTTCTTACAAATAAATTAATCACATTACCAGAAGCAAAAGATTTTGAGCCCAAAATTAAACCAAGTTGGTGGAATGATAATCATTTCTGTGAGTTTCATAGAAATAAAGGGCATCAAACCAATGATTGTCAAAGACTAAAACATGTTATTCAAGATTTAATTGACAATGAGGTCATCACAATGGATGGGCACAAAAAAAATGTATCGCATACGACCTTCAAAACTCCACTGCCCAATTATGAAAAAGGTGAAACATCCAACACTCAAAATGACAAAGGGAAAACAAAAGTTAACTATGCTCACACCTATGATAATGTAGTAAACGCCATTATCGTCAAAGAGAAGACATGAGCAAAACCAACACATGCCATTACTCAAAGTAAGGCTAAGGTAATATTCCCTGGTGTGACAAATAATGCAATATCTAGCTCAAGGCAATATAGCATAGTGGATCAATTGCAGAAAACCCCTGCACAAATATCATTACTAGAGCTCCTAAAACTCTCACCAATGCATAAGGAAATATTAGAGAAATCTCTAGTTGAAACCACAGTCTCCAAAGACTTGGATGTTGATCAATTCCAAACTATGCTATGACACCTCATAGCTCCTCATTGCCTATCATTCATAGAACATGATGTAGTGTCATTACAACATCCCCACAATGCTCCACTACACATTGAAGTGCTTATTCACAAAATGCACGTCAAATGTGTTCTCATAGATGGAGAAGTAGGCTTGAATATTTGTGCATTGAGTTTAGTGTGTGCCCTAGGTTTTTCAGAAGAAGCAGTCGATCCGAGAAAGAAATTAACAATCAAATCATATGATGAAGAAGAGCAATCCTTTAAAGGAACAATATTATTACCACTCAGGATAGGACCAGTTCAAAGAGATACAGTTTGTCAAGTCATGGACTTGAATCTATCCTATAACATTCTTCCAGGAAGACCGTGGATCCATGACATGTAGGCAGTTCCTTCGACATATCACCAATGTGTTAAATTCCCTTATAATGGATAAGAGGTAACAATTTCAGAAAATTCAACTCAGTATTGTAGCAATCTGAGGCCATCTCAGGGTGCCACCGTTCCTCATAATAGAGAAGCAGTCCCTCCTACCTCATCATCCGAAGAAAAATTGTTGACATCAACCTTAGAAAATTTTGATAAGAAGTTGAAATTGAATGTGTTGGCATTTGCATGAAGATTGCATTGATGAACTATTATGTTGTCATTGATGTCAATTGTAATCGATAATGATGTTGTAATAATGTTGTTTTGCAATGGGTAGGTGAGCTTGTGAAGGAAACTGGTACTACTAGAGAAGAAGTGAGATCAACCGGTAAGCCTACCCATTGATGTTCTAAACCCTAACTGATGGAGCTTGGTGAATTGGTTGTATTGGCTTATGATCAAATGATGAGCGGTAATGATTATGCCACATATGCATGTTGTATGTGAAGAGTTTCAAATGGTTTTTGGCATGTAGAGATAACAGTTTTATCTTCGGAATGAGAAAGTACCTTGCATGTAGTGGAAACTGCGTGATGAGTTACAAGGATCAATGAAACGGTGATCAAGGAGTGGTTGAGGTTGTCTTGAATGATGTGCAATGATTTCTATGTAATCCAACCATCATACTTGAACCAATTTGTTTGTAATCTCTATGATATCTTAGGTTTGTGATGTGTTACCAACCTATTGTTTTGCTTATAAGGTCGATGAGTTGTTTTGTTATAGTGTTGGCAATTTTGGTTGAATATAAGAGTGATTGGTTGCCGAATCAGGAGATGTATCTGCAGTATGTGTAAAGGAAGATAAGAGCATGAAAATGATCTGATCAAGCAAAGTAGTGCTATTCACCAGATCAGCAAACCCATGTTGTTTTCTAGCAATTACAACAGTCAAATCCCTTAACTGAGTAAGATCTAACAAGCTTAGTGTTATCTAAATCTTCTAACTAGGTGATCCATTAGCTTGGATTTCAAATCCTCTACCGAGGTTACTCCCAATAGGGTATTTCTTCTAATAGGGAATTATAGTCAATCCCTTAACCAGGTGGTCCCTAACAGGATTTGTTCTTAACATGACTTATTGTAAAGCTTTAATAGGCTTGGCTCCTAACAGGGCAAACTTCAGAAGAGTTGAGAATAATTGTGTGATTTCATCCCCACCATGGTTTTCCCCATTTGGGTTTCCACATCAAAATCATTGTGTGAAGTGGTGAATATTTTTGTGGTTATGTTTTCTATGGTTAATTTGCTTAACTGCTAAATCCACTTAGATATGATACAATGACCGACAACAATCTCAAATATGCTTTTACTTTTGTAATAAAGTATTTGGATGTTTTGATTAAAAGGTTTAAGAGTTTCAGAGTTGTTTTACTGTTATTCTGTTATTACAGTCAAACCGGTTTACTTGATAGTGATATTGCAGTTTGTAGTTCAGTGTTTGAACCAGTCAGTTCTGAGTTTGTCTTGAGAGCTTGTTTTTGAGTTTGGTGAAAAGTTTATGTTAGTTTTCTATCTAGTGATTCACCCTCCCTCTCAATAATTGACCAGATCCTTATTGTTTCATCGTACCATCAATTAGTATCAGAGCATTTCAAGTCCTCTAGTGTCGAAGCCTAACAACTTGAGGTAAAGATCTTGAAGAACATGATGAAGAAAGAAGGTTCGAAGTTTAATAGGGAAAAATACAAAATATGGAGTGATAGAATGAAAATATATATCAAGAGTATAGGAAGACAATACTGTGAACATGTTGTTACTCAATATGTTGCACCTAGTGGGACTATGTCTGATGATCAAAAGAAAGAGCAACAAGAAAATAATCAAGCATTGGAGGCCATTATAAGTTATTTATCTAATTCAGAGTATGTTGATGTCCATGGTCTGGAGATTGCTTATGAGGTGTGGAAGAAACTTGAGGAAATCTATAGTGGTGATGAGCATGTGAAGATTGCCAAAGAAGAGAGTCTGAGAGGTAAATTTGATGACATGTGGATGGCTAAAGGAGAGAATATACAATAGTATGGTCAAAGGATCAAAGAGATAGTTGGTGAGATCAAGAGTGCTAGTGGTAAAGTGGAAGATGGCACAGTGGTTAGTAAGGTGTTGAGAACCCTTGTACCGGTCTACGCTATCCGAGTTGCAACCATTCAGGAGCTAAAGTTTATTGATAAAACTAAGGTAATTCTTGACTCCATCATTGGTAAGCTTATTGCATTTGAATTAAATGGTTATGATCGTAGTACTCAGAAATCTGAATCTACATTTAGAGCTTCAGTGTCTAACCCTCCTATGAGGAAAAGCAGAGATGTTAGTCACAGTTATGAGTCTAGATCCAGTAGAGAAGTTGATGATGAAGATAGTCTAATCGAGCTTGAAGCATTGCTGGCCAAGCAATTACCCAAAGGTACCAGTAAGAACATAGGTAAATTACCTTTGAAGTGTTTTGCATGTAACAAGATTGGACACATTGCAACTAACTGTCCTAATGGTGACAATGAGCATAAGCATGAGAAGTACAAGAAGTACAAAGGAAAATTGATGGTGGTATCATTGATGAGGAATCTAAGGTGATGAATACTAAGAGGGGGGGGTGAATTAGTATGCCAAAAATTACTGCACTAAAACACTTACATAGTCTAAAGATAAACCAGTAAAGCAGTCTGACAATCAAACCGGTTACCACACATGCAAACCAAAATGTGAATAAAGCATTCACCCACAAAAGCAATACAACCATAACACAAGATATTTGACGTGCAAACCCAACTGGGAAAAACCACGGTATGGAACTCACAAGTCACTATCTGTAGAATAGAAACCAAACTGGTTAAGGTCTTACAATGTTCTTCACTAGAACAGATCCTGTTAGGAATCTCAATCTCTATTAGGAGATAAGTCCGATTAAAGACTTCCTTGTTAGAGGATTTTTGATTCACATGTGTGAACCACCTTGTTAGAGGATTTTACAAAGGCTTTGAGGCCTACCCGGTTAAGGGCTACAGACTTGTCAAAGATGTGAGTAATCAACAAGCGTTTGATCTATCTAATAGCACAAACTACTTGGTTAGATCCAGTATTGCTCACAGCTAATGCATTCCAGCATTACTCCAGTCTTCTCTCTCTCTCTCTCACAATTACAACTTGATCTTCTCAGATAAGATCGTTCTTCATTTCCACCTTAAACCCTAGCTCAACATTAACCCTTTTCTTGCAACAACTTAAAACCCTAGACATGATGTCCTTTTTAAAGGAATCTGATTTCATGTCAGTCCAATAGGATTACATTACAATTTCCTAGGTTCAATGAATCTAGACATACTCAGTAACACAACACAAGAATCACTGTCAAACAATCATTGGATTGGTAACTCATCACAAAATGCCGGTAGATAACTCATCATAGAGTATTATCGGTTCCTAAAAAATACCGGTTGCCAGTTTGTCAAAAATGGAGACTGGTAAGAATGTGTTGTGCCACTTTTCTCCTTCGTACCGCTTGGGATCTACGAACCGCTTGGGATCGACATGCCGCTTAAGACCGGAAAACACATTCTGCAAAATCACTAGTCTAGAGACTAGTATACAACATACGGTTGCAACAAATACCGGTTGAGCACAAGCTCATACATATAAAGGGGATCTCAATACAAGTGTGTGTCCATCAATGACAATCACAACATAAACATCAAAAATGCCAACAATCTCCCCCTTTGGCATTAATGGCAACACTTAGGAAAGTAAAATTTTGACATCTAAGTGTTTTACAACAAAAACTTGCCATTAACAAAATTGTTCCCCCTAAGCATATACACTATCCCTTAATCAACACAGTGTATAGCAATTTTGCATATAGAGCATAATCATCAGAGCATCTAACATATATCACAACATATATCAAAATTTCAAAATAGATACATCTCCCCCTGATATACTTCTCCCCCATATGGCAGAAGATCAAAATTTTAAAGCCAAAAAAAAAATATACTTCTCCCCCTTTGCCAACTGTAAAGCGGAAAATTGCGATCGAACCCTAGTTGTTCTCCCCTCTTCCAACTCCGAGGAGAGAGAAGGGAGGTTCGCTAGGATTCGATGGTATTCACTTAGGGGAGAGACTTTACATTCAAAAGAGGGGTTGAAACCCACAAGATCCAATCCCATGCAATGCAAGATTGGATGCTAAATGTGTTTCAAGGGTTAAGACAGCAAGGCTACCCTCTTTTGTAAAGAATGTTGATAGGAGAATTAAGCTAAGCATGCATAGAAAGTGATAAAGATTCGCTTATAAACTGAGATAGGAATACAGTATGAAGCTGCAGACCTGGAATTAGCAGTAAAATGTCGATACGGCGCTGTCCTGCAAATTTGAGCAAAAGTTGTCAGGACAATGGCGCCCGATGCCACGGTCCTCTGAAAAATCCGCGAAACGAAGGGGGATCCGTTCGTCTCTGCACAAGGATTCTAGATCTTCAATTTCAGCCGCGCACCTGCAACCTACACACAGAAAAATGAAGACGATTGGGGGGTTAGGGATTAGGGGTTTGCCTTTAGGTCAAACCCCAGTTTTGGAATTAACCAAGAAATGAGCAAGTGCTGTAAATGTAAATGTATGTAAAACAAGTACTAATACCTTGTTCTAAGGATGTTTGTATCCTTATGTGCGAAGGTTTAGATGTTGTATGTTGTATGTTGTATGTTGTAGCATGTAGTATGTGATCTCCTCTTCAATGGTTGAATCCTTGACTTGAATGCAACACTTAGCCTTGAATGGAGACTTGAAATGATCAATTGCTTGAAGGAATGCTTGAATGCTTGAATGCTTGAGTATAGTTTCCACGCTTGCATACATATATCCCCTTCATCATGTCGAATGAAAGAGAAAAATGTAGTTTATATACTTGTCATTTAGGGCTGATAGACTGATTTTCCCAACCTTAGGCCGACCAGGAAAGTTAATTTCCAAATTGCAAACAAAAAGACTCGAGACCCCTTAGGAGACCGGGCCCAAAATAGGACCCAGGGACCAGGGCGCTGGGCGCTCTGGTCCCACCTCTCGGGACAGCAGGGTGCAAGGAGGTTCAGGCCAGGGTGCTTGAAAAATGCAGTTTTCAGTGTCGTGAGCAAGTTTCAGGGTCTCCATTCAGGTTGCGTGTTGCATCACCATCATGAAGACCGAAATGCAGTCGAAATTGCAAGTGTCGCAATTTTAGGACGCTACATTTAGCCCCCACTTTAGCGGGAGTATGTATGCTCATACTTCCGGTAAAGTACAAGGAAACAATATTGAAAGACTTTCACCACATCAAGGAGGCAAGATACACCAAGCCCCCAGTGGACTAAGGATCTTACGACTTCGATTGACAAAGTAAAAGGGAAGATCACGAGGGAGAACCATGACTGTCAGTAGTAAGGCTCCCTCACTATGAGTCATGCAAGAAAGATATAAAAAAATTTCAAGGCAAGGCTAAATTTGCCAAGAAATTTTCAAGTATCTTGAAAAGATATGAACGAGATGTATGCCCCCCTATGTTAAAGCGATCGCACACGCCTCACCGGGGGTGATTGTTTTAACGTAGTGATACACATAAGAAATGAGAAAGGAAAGGAGCACGTTATCACAAGGATTTAGCCCCCAAGTGTGAGATAAGCCCAAGGATAATAGACACAAAACACAAAGCACAAGGTGACTTCGCTTTCCTCGGGGTCAGTATGATGTATGATAATTCATGTATATCATATGTATGTATGCATAATTGTTCTTCATTCCCCAATCAAGGAAGGTCACCTAGAAGAAGGGAACACATGTGTCTTTTGAGTCAACATGAGAGAGATCGAGAGATCTCAATGCTTTGCATTGTCCTCAAGTAGACAACACCAAGGACAACAAATAGAAGAATGAGAATAACACATAGAAGAAGTAACAAAAGAGAGGGGGAGAGAATCTGCTATGCTAATGTAACTAGTCTAGCATGTCATCTACCCCCCGATCTTGCTGATCAATGTTTCGGGAAGGTAGGGAACACGCCAGAGGAGGAACATCCAACACAGCAGATGGAGCTATCACAAGATCCAAACAAGGGCTATGTTCATGTTCCGAGCCACATTGTTCTTGTCTAGGAGCTAGGATAAGTGCTTTAGAAAATTCATTAGATAAATGGTTATCGACATCAACAAGTTCATATTCACTATCAGAAGCAAGAGGAGTAATATTTTCATCATGAATAACATTTTCATCTATATCATCATCAAGATTTATAAAAATAGGGTCTTTAACTCGCAGCGGATCAAGACCATCATGCATCTTATGTTTAGGAGATTTCGGCTCAATTTCCGGCTGAGGAGAAAATGGAATAATGCTTGTTGAAGGTGTTTTTGGAGATTGTAAAGTTTGAGAAGCAGCTGTTTGAGCTCTAAGACGACGCTTTCGTCGGCATTCACGTGCAGAACGATTTCGTCTAGTCTTAGTAGGAAGTGGAGAAGACTGAGGAGGAGGAATGTTCTCATCCTTAGCACTTGGGTGTTTAGGTTGTGGTCTCTTAGGCTGGATAATAGGAGAAGAAGAAGGTCTCTTCTCTCTATAAAAAGAAGGAGGAGGAACTGCTCCATATAAAGGAGGAATTTTTGGTTTAGGGAGAAGACCAAGTCCATCGTGACGAGGAGGTATAGGTCTACTCTTAGGAAGTTTATTAGGTATAGACATAGTCACATCCATAGGGATGGGTTGAGAATCTTCTTGAGGAAAGACATTAGTTTTATCTTTCAAAGGAAGAACTTCCTTCTCAAGAATGATAGGAATATCAAGTTTAGGTGCTCTAGGTTCACTTAGAGATAGGATCATATCTGTTTTCCACTTTTGATAAGATTTGAAAAGATGATCACTTCGTGGAGGAAGAGATTGGAATTGTTTAGGCCAAAAGTAATCAATAGGAACACTAGAGGTTCTTTCAGCTGGTTTAAAGAGACTATGATTGACAGTAACAACTTCACCATTATGGGGAAATTTCAAACACTTATGAATAGGAGAAGCAATAGCTTTCATGGAAGATAGCCAAGGATAGCCAAGCTTCACACAAAATTGTTCGGAAGATGGAATAATAGAAAAGTTCACATCAAGAGATTTGTTATGGACCTCAATAGGCAATGTAATAGAACCAATTGCGGGAGAAGAAAATGCATCAAATAATTTTACAATCACATCTGATTTGTCATATATCACTTGATTCAATTGCAAAGTAAAAAGGAATTCTTCAGTAATCACATTAATCATGCACGAAGGATCAATAAGCACTCCACGGCAAGGTGTATTCTTAACTTTTGCAACTATGTATAAAGGACCATCAGGTGCCCTAATGGTTTCACTGGAATCAAATGTGATAGAAGGTTCTTTAGGGATTTCTTGCTGCTCTACAAAGTTAATCACATTCGGAGTCATAGACACAAGACCATCAGATGAGAGAGAGGAATCATTAGTCTCAATTGCATTAGAGGTATGAGAAGGTAATGGATCAGTAAAAATTTGAAGATTTTGGTTAGGAGGAGCTACAGATGTGTTGCCTTTATCATTCACTCCAGAAACAGAGATAGTATTATTATCAATCAAATCTTGAATTTTACCCTTTAAAGAAAAACATTTTTCAGTATCATGCCCAGGCTGACGATGAAATTGACAAAAAGATTTATTATCAAAATAAGGTGAAGTAATCTTTGCAGGATCAATTTGTCTTATAGGAGGAAGAGTAAGCACATTTTGTTCCAATAACTTATTCATAATACTATGCAATGATTCATTCAAAGGAGTATACTTTCTTTCTTTCTTGAAAAATTTAGAAATAGGAGGCACACCTGATGCTGCATTCACATTGTTGTTGATGATGTTTTCATTGAATTTGATGGAATCTCTGTTCGGTTTAAACTTCCCAAGCGGTTGTTGACTGCTATCACCCTTATCACTCAGAGCCATAGGATGTGCTTGTTCCATTTGACTCACAGTCAGTTGATAATTGTGAAGAGTGGTGCACAACTGTTGGAAAGAAGTAAACTCAGAAAACAGAAGTTTGTCTCGAATATCTTTTTGTAAATTAGAAATAAAGATTCTTTGAATATCATTGTCAGGCACTGGAAAATAAATTTGAGCATATAAATGCTTATATCTACCAATGAAATCAGTCACTTTTTCTTTAACACCTTGTTTACAATGCATTAAATCAATCAGAGTAACCTTAGGACTTATATTGTTTTGAAATTGTTGAATGAAAGCATTTGCAAGTTGTTTGAAAGAAGTAATAGAATAAGAAGGCAATGAGCAATACCATTGTAGGGCTTTGTCTCTTAATGTTCTAGTGAATAGTTTTGCAAGCAACCTTTGGTCATAAGCAAAATCGGTACATATTGTTTGAAAAGTCTTAACATGTGTTAGAGGATCTCCTTTACCATTATAAAGTTCCAAATGCGGGATTTCAACATGTTTAGGAGGGATAGCTCGAACAATGTCAAGAGAAAGTGGGCTCGCAACATCAAATGTGGGCACACTAAACTTAGATTGATTCATAGAGGCAATTTGTTGCTGTAAAGAAGAGACAGTTTGTGCAAGATTGTTAATGGTCGCTTTAGTCGAAGAATTCATATTAGATGTGTTAGATTGAGATGGAGGTGTTATGTTATTGAAAGAAGGTAAAGAGTAAGGTGGTGGGACTCTATGATAATTAGTCATAGGAGATGATTGGACAGGAGGAATACTACAAGGAGGAATGGAATGGTTAAATGAATTGCCCCCTTGCGTCATGTTCATTTGTGTTGATATAATAGGCACACTCATTGAAGGAATGAATGAAGAAGTCGGATTGAATGAAGGAAGAGGGTTAATTGAAGAAGAAGGGTTGCCCCCATGACTAGTAATCATGGGAGGAATGTCTTGTATAGAAGTAGCCATGATGTTTGATGTAAAGGTAGGTATACTAGCAATAGGAATTGTCAAAGGAATAGAATGATTGACTTGAGTAGGAGGTTGTGTATAACCTAAATTTTCAGTACAACTCTTCATAGGCATCACATTCGAATCCAAAATGTGTGCAATACCACGCAAAATATCAATTCCATTCTTATCACTTTGAAGCATACATTTTAGACCCTCAATTAAAGGAAGAGCTTGACTATCAGGGTATTCTTGAGACATCCATTGTCGAAAATCGTCAAATTGGTTATCCAATTTCGAAAGTTGTTCTTCAGAAACCTCATGGAGAGCTTCTTCATCATTAGGAGGATTAGAGGAATTACCCATGTCCTCGTTAAAAAGGCTATTCAAATTAGGTTCCATCTCCTTAGTAGTTAAACCTTGGAAAGACTTAATTCTAAGGCTTCGTCTAACGGGAATAGTGTAAGTAGGGCTTATTGTTGTAAAACTCATGCACTAGAAAGAGAGAGAAGATTTTGAGTTTAGAGGTAGCAATTTTCAGTAAAATCAGCCAATCTTCTGGATTTAAGCTGTTAAATGCAATCACAACAGTCTCCCGAAATTTTGGAAAAAATGTCCGGGACCGTGGCACCCGGAGTGCAACACGGTCCTTGCAACTTTTTTCGAAATTTGCAGGGATGAAAGGTATGATGATTTTAGAGCTAATCTGAAAAAATTGAGTGATTTTACGATCTGTAGATAGGCCAAATTAAAGTTGTAATCTCGAAATTGAACCCTATCAAGATTGTCGAAAAATGCAAAATTTGAATTTTTGAAAAAGAGAGGGAAACTGAAATTTTGAATGTTATGATTTTAGAGGGAATGTCAAGAGCAATGCAAATTTTGGAATTTGAAAATTGACTCAATTTCACGCAAAATTCAATTTTGAAAGCGGAAATCAAAGTTGTTGTAATTAAGCACTTAATTTCAAAAGTCACAAAATGCAAGAATTTGAATAAAGCACTGAAATTTTTAATGAATGATAACACACTTTTCAGATTTAGGACAGTAAGAACACAATTTTGACACAAAATTTCAATTTCAATGATTTTTAAATGTTTAGAAGCCTTAATCCAAGCAATCACAAGACCAACTTTGACTGTTATTTTGAAGGTGTTAAAATTATAAAATCAGCCAAAATTCTGGATTTTAGCAGGAAAATACAGTAAGATCTCGCTCCCGAAATTTCGGGAAAAATGTCGGGGATGATGGCGCTCGGCACCACGGTCCTCGCAACTTTTTTCCAAATTTTCAGGGATGAAAGATATTGTGATTTTATTGCGGAATCCAAAGTTACAGCTGATTTGGAGATGTTTTGATCAGTGAAATTGTCGAACAAAGGTTGAATCAAGAGGGTTTCAAAAATTAGGGTTTTGACATTTAACCACTTAATTTTCAGAATTAAAGCACAAATATGAATTGAAAATTTGTAATAGAAGGGCAGATCTGAAACAGGCATTAACATTTAGACATTTCGCAGGTTCAATTACTAAAAAGAAAATTTAGGGTTTTTATGCAATCACCTCTAAAATTTTGCAAAAGATCAAACATGGAAATGTAATCAATTTTTTCAGATCTAAGCATGAAAAATCAGAAAGGATGTTCACGTCAGGTTCACCAAAATGTAAAGCGGAAAATCGCGATCGAACCCTAGTTGTTCTCCCCTCTTCCAACTCCGAGGAGAGAGAAGGGAGGTTCACTAGGATTCGGTGGTTTTCACTTAGGGGAGAGACTTTACATTCAAAAGAGGGGTTGAAACCCACAAGATCCAATCCCACGCAATGCAAGATTGGATGCTAAATGTGTTTCAAGGGTTAAGACAGCAAGGCTACCCTCTTTTGTAAAGAATGTTGATAGGAGAATTAAGCTAAGCATGCATAGAAAGTGATAAAGATTTGCTTATAAACTGAGATAGGAATACAGTATGAAGCTGCGGACCTGGAATTAGTAGTAAAATGTCGATACGGCGCTGTCCTGCAAATTTGAGCAAAAGTTGTCAGGACAATGGCGCCCGGCGCCACGGTCCTCCGAAAAATCTGCGAAACGAAGGGGGATCCATTCGTCTCTGCACAAGGATTCCAGATCTTCAATTTCAGCCACGTACCTGCAACCTACACACAGAAAAACGAAGACGATTGGGGGGTTAGGGATTAGGGGTTTGCCTTTAGGTCAAACCCCAGTTTTGGAATTAACCAAGAAATGAGCAAGTGCTGTAAATGTAAATGTATGTAAAACAAGTACTAATACCTTGTTCTAAGGATGTTTGTATCCTTATGTGCGAAGGTTTAGATGTTGTATGTTGTATGTTGTATGTTGTAGCATGTAGTATGTGATCTCCTCTTCAATGGTTGAATCCTTGACTTGAATGCAACACTTAGCCTTGAATGGAGACTTGAAATGATCAATTGCTTGAAGGAATGCTTGAATGCTTGAATGCTTGAATTCTTGAGTATAGTTTCCACGCTTGCATACATATATCCCCTTCATCATGTCGAATGAAAGAGAAAAATGTAGTTTATATACTTGCCATTTAGGGCTGATAGACTAATTTTCCCGACCTTAGGCCGACCAGGAAAGTTAATTTCCAAATTGCAAACAAAAAGACCCGAGACCCCTTAGGAGACCGGGCCCAAAATAGGACCCAGGGACTAGGGCGCTGGGCACCATGGTCCTGGGGACCAGGGCGCTGGGCACCCTAGTCCTGAAGGACCAGGGCACTGGGCGCTCTGGTCCCACCTCTCGGGACAGCAGGGTGCAAGGAGGTTCAGGCCAGGGTGCTTGAAAAATGCAGTTTTCAGTGTCGTGAGCAAGTTTCAGGGTCTCCATTCAGGTTGCATGTTGCATCGCCATCGTGAAGACCGAAATGCAGTCAAAATTGCAAGTGTCGCAATTTTAGGACGCTACACCAACAATGACAAAGTACCGTTGAAAAACCATGTTTCCATATATATATAAAAGAGTTTATGACAATAATGAATAATACTTGTCAAAAACCGCTTTATAGTCCTGCAAAAATTGTTTCATGGATAGAGACCAGGACTCAAGTAGGGAGGTTGCCACTTCCTTCTCTGTCTGCATTTGGGATACATGTTCCTCCATGGCATCTAGGTTCAGATAACACTTCTGAAGAATTTGTAGTTGTGGAAGTAATACCAGTTGAAGCTCCTGCAAATCCCTAGACCATGTGTTGATCTCTTGCTCCATCTTGGCTGACTGGATCTGGAATCAGTGAACGGTTTACCCATATGCTGCAAAGGAGCCATAAGGAGTCTTGAATGTGCCCAAGTAGGACTGTAAGTCCATTTGAAGCTGTTGCTTCTTGGCTAGCACATCATCACAGAATAGATGAGGTTGACAAATTTTGCTGAGTAGCAAGTTTCCCTCATCCAAGGCATTCCTTATGTCCTTTTGATTCTTTAGCAGTTCAGTCCTAAGCTCATTCAACTTCTTCACTAGAGCAACATTAAGAGCCTTTTGGTGCTCTTTCTTTACATTGGCCTTTGCTACTTCTTCTAGACTCTGCACCTGATCATCCACTACAGTACACAGAAGTTTGAGTTGTGATAGTGATGATTCAGTGTCAGGAAGATTAGTACCGGGGATTAAACTGGTAAGAGTGTCTACAGCCGCCTGAATAATATCTTGTTCTCTTTTCCTGCGAATGCCTTCAAGGCGCTCTTGGGCAACCTTGATGCTCTGCATAAGCTCAGACTCACTTGCAGATTGGAGATCAATGGGGCTCGAGATAGCAACCGGTTTGGCTTGGCTACCGATTGCCTTAGGAGTTTCCATCTGTGTGGTCTTCATTGCTTCAATTGTCTTGTCTGCTTCTTCCTTCTTTTTCTTCTCCTTCTCTTCCTTCTCTTTCTCTTCTCTCTTTTTCTTCTCTTCCTCTTCCATCTTCTTCTTGTCTTCTTCTTCTTTCTTCTACCTTCTTCTTTTGTTCTTCCTCTTCCTTCTTCTTCTTCTCTTCCACTTCCTTCTTCTTCTGTTCTTCCTCTTCCTTCTTCTTCTTCTCTTCCACTTCCTTCTTCTTCTTCTCTTCCTCTTCCTTCTTTTTCTTCTCCTCTTCTTCCTTCTTTCTCTTTTCTTCCTTATCCTCTTCTTCTTTCTTTTTCCTATCATCTTCTTGCTTCTTCCTTTCTTCATCTTTCCGTTTCTCCTCTTCCTCTCTTCTCTTCTCTTCCTCTTTCTTCTGTTTCTCATCTTCATCCTTCTTCTTTTTCTCTTCCTATTCCTTTGCTGCTTGTTGTGTGTCGTCAGCTTGTTCACCACCCTGATTGGCCTGTTGCCCCTGTTTTGTTCCCTCAGAAGGTATGTCTTGAGTCACATCTTCTACATCCAAGGCATTGACATTGATGGTGTCGATTGGTTCTTCCACCAGTTTTCCTTCCTCATCAAAGACCTCATCCGGTTTGGAAATAACCGATTCCTTTTCCGCTTGGAGGTTGGCCATTCATGCTTTGTGAGAGCTGATAGCATGGGCCATGTGCTAATGTGTATCTTTTTCTACATCATCAACTCTCCCCTCCAACAACCAGAGTCTTCTTCTCCTTGTGAAGAAGAGACCTTTATCTTGATCCAGGGCATCAAACAATTCTGAATTTGAGAGTTCGAGGAAGTACTGTGCAAAAAATTTCTCCCTAATCTCTTGTTCCTTTTCAATGGCAATGCACCATTTATTATCCAATGCTTTAAATAATGAATCCAGTGTTTGAGATTTAATCTCTGATGGTGACTGGCCATTTTTACATAAATAAAGAATGATTTCCTGTAGTACTTCATCTTTTTCCTCACTATAGAATTCATCATAATAGTCTATTAAATCATGAAGTAACTTTCTCCTAATATTTTTTACTGTTCTTTGACAATGTGTCAAAGGTTTGTAAGAGGAGATATCTATATTTACTGGTGCAGATGTTGCCGGTTCATTCTTCTTCATCTTCTTTGTCTATCTAGCCTTCTTTGGCTGTTCATTAGACTCGGTTTCTTTGGAGTCCGATTCATTTGCCTTAGTCTTCCTCTTTCTTTTGAAGACTTTTGCCGGTGTTACCTCCGGTTTCTTCTTTGTCGGTGACCACTTGGTCACTCTTGGAGTTGCAGTGGTAGCCGGTGCCGATGCTGCAGGGACTGCCTTATCTTTCTTAGCTGCTGGTTCTTTTCCTTTCTTTACCAATGGTTCTTCAACCGGTGCAATCCTCTCCAAGTAGGTTTCGGTCCTCTTAGCCTTAGGATCAAGAGGCGAGGCAATAAGGGTTGAAGCATACCCTTCCAGCATGTCAAACATGACCTCATAGCCCATAGGCTCCACTTCCTCCATTCTAGGCTTAGCAGCCTCCATTAGACATTTGTCCACCTGAATAGTGAAACAGATGTCATCTTCATATTTCTTTACTATGTCACCTGAGATTCTTACCCTCTGACTCATCTTTCTTCTAAACTCATCAAAATATTTGTTCAGTACCTCAGGGTAGCTAGTTCCAATGGCTTGCACACTTTCCTTTATCTGCTTGGTTACCGGTTGGTCAGGTGACCACTGGACATCTCCTACACCCGTAAAGTAGCCTTGGAGATAAAAGAACAACCCTACCAATAGTTGTCCAAACTTAAACCTCAGTGAGTTGTCCTGCTTGATTGCCTTAAGATTTAGCAGGAGTTGCCTCTGCATGCCAGTGCATAAGTCAAAAGATGCATCCTCTTTTATCATTCGGTAAGCGGCATTTACCACTGCAGCAGATACACAATTAATCCTGTTGGCTGAGAATGTTTTGTATCCAATCACCATGCATGCATATTTCACCAGATCATCCTTGATAGGATTGACTGTCATGCCCCATGAATCACTTGTTGAACCGGTGAGCTTGGTCATTTCCGTTTTGCTCACTTTTCTCAAGGCTTGCACTTCCCCTGTGTTGCAGAAACCATTGACTGCATGAATTGCCTGAGGCGTGATATCATGCGTCCTCTCCAGGTACATCTTGTCACCATGGACTCTGCTCAAGATGATCTTGATGTGATCCTCTGTGAAGTCTTCCAGGAAATATACTGCGTTGTAGAATTTCTTCTTCTCTATGACACTAAATTTCAGTTTGATCCTTTTGTCCTTTCCGCAAAATAGACCTAACTGAGTATGAATGGCTAAAGACCCTAGGTCTTCTATTTTGCAATCAATATAATCAGAAATTCCTTCTTTGACTATGACTCCAGCTGGAACTTGTGATAAAGCATTATAATTGGACTTCCTCTGAATGAAACTTTCTGACTCAATGGATGTACTTGAACTGGTATGAGATGCAGAAGCCATTGAAGAGTATTTCAAGAACATGAAAAATACCTTTCAAACGTGAATTTAGGGCTTCCTGATTCTGCTTCACTTCACTCTCCGTCGGATGCCAAATCACCACTTTGTGTTCTCCACTACCGCTTGCAAACTAGATTTGAATCTCTTTCAAGGTTATCCAATTTCTTGAAATCTAATCTCAAATCACCTTTTCTTCTCTCTGCACATGAAAACTTTTCTTTGCTCGAAAATAGATAGTGAGAAATGATTTGAAAAATGCATTTATACATGTCTCTCACCTACCATCATTAATGCTCCTCTATTAGGGCGTAAACCCTAATTTGCCTTTTTACCATTTCCAGTCTTCTACCAAGCAATAAGTATCGCATACCGGTTAAGGTCTTTTACCAGTGTCAACCGGGGGTTCGAAAGCATTTCGCCGTTTTCTCCCCCTAAGCGTTTGAGGCTTAGTTTGCCAGTTCTGATATTTCCACACTAGGTGCAGAAACTGGTTCCTCTTCCGACAATATTGGTTTCTTCTTCCATGTTTTCTTCATGTCTCCTTGAACTTTTTCAACATCTATTTCTCCTTCTTGAGTGACCGGTATATCATTAGATATACTTTTTCTGCTTCTATAGAATCTTGCAATGTGACCCGGTTTGTTGCAGTGATAGCAAACAAGTCCAGGTGCTCTCCAAGGTCCATTGTACATGTTTCCATTCTTCCTTCTACATGTTGCAGCAGTGTGACCATGACCATGACAGATCATACAACTTTCTCTCCATCTAGTTGCCGCTTGATGACCACCGCTTCTTGACTGATGATTGAAGACATTGAACCGGTTGTGGTTCCGGTTCATAAGAGGTTTAGGACCAGTTCCTTGGGTCCTATGAGGATATCTTCCAGTGTTATCCATTACAGACCTACATTCAAATACTCTATGCCCAAACTTGTTGCATGCATAACAATGACCATTGAACTTGTTGGATCTAGGTACATTGTTGATAAAATAAGGAAAATTATTGTAGGCTTTGCTCCTACATACATTGGCAGTGTGTCCTTCTTTAAGACAGTTAAAGCAAACAGGTTTGAATTTTTTCTTACCTTTTCCTTTGAGTGTCGGTTGCTTCTTTGATGCTTCAGCATTTGTTCCTGAGGATTCTCCTTCCTCATGTCCAAAAAAACCAAGACCATTGGTATTCTTTGCCGGTCTAGATGACTCAAGCTTTTGCTCTAGCTTGACAGTACTTTTGCCAAACTTAGTAAGTATTTCCTTTGACTCAAAGAGTTCTTTGGAAATAGCAGTGTTTGTCTCCATTAGACTTGCATTTTCAGATATGGCAATGTTCAGTTCTCCTTGCATGTCTTCTTTTTCCATTCTACTCTCATGAAGGCGAGCAGTCAGTGCACTAATCTCATGTTTCAACTTGGAGATTTCATGATCTCTGTCCTTTACCAGATCTTCAGCTTTTCTCCGGTTCTCAAGCTCTTGACTAAACCGAATAGTCAATCCTTCCAACTCCTTTCTCAGATTGGAGTTTGAATCATTCATCTTATTCACTTCAATAATCATGGCTTCCATGTTAGCTTCATCTTCAGAACTACTTTCAGATAGTTCCATCAGCCTCTCTGCATGTTCTCTCCTTTTTCCTTGAGATGCCTTGTATTTGACCATAAGATCATCATAGGCTTGCTCAGACTTAGTGAGCCATTGAGTAAGTTCCCTCAAGGTGTATTCCCCCGTATCTCTTTCCAAGTGGTTAAACTTATAGAAAGGTAGGCTCTGATACCAATTGATGAATACTAAGAGGGGGGGGTGAATTAGTATGCCAAAAATTACTGCACTAAAACACTTACACAGTCTAAAGATAAACCGGTAAAGCAGTCTGACAGTCAAATCGGTTACCACACATGCAAACCAAAATACGAATAAAGCATTCACCCACAAAAGAAATACAACCATAACATAAGATATTTGACGTGGAAACCCAACTGGGAAAACCACGGTGAGATGGAACTCACAAGTCACTATCTGCAGAATAGAAACCAGATCGGTTAAGGTCTTACAATGTTCTTCACCAGAACAGATCCTGTTAGGAATCTCAATCTCTGTTAGGAGATAAGTTTGATTAAAGACTACCTTGTTAGAGGATTTTTGATTCACATGTGTGAACCACCTTGTTAGAGGATTTTACAAAGACTTTGAGGCCTACCCGGTTAAGGGCTACAGACTTGTCAAAGATGTGAGTAATCAACAAGTGTTTGATCTATCTAATAGCACAAACTGCTTGGTTAGATCCAGTATTGCTCACAGCTAATGCATTCCAGTATTACTTCAGTCTTCTCTCTCTCTCTCTCTCACAGTTACAACTTGATCTTCTCAGATAAGATCGTTCTTCATTTCCACCTTAAACCCTAGCTCAACATTAACCCTTTTCTTGCAACAACTTAAAACCCTAGACATGATGTCCTTTTTAAAGGAATCTAATTTCATGTCGGTCCAATAGGATTACATTACAATTTCCTAGGTTCAATGAATCTAGACATACTCAGTAACACGACACAAGAATCACCGTCAATGTGTCGGCACCGTCACACAATCAGTGGATTGGTAATTCATCACAAAATGTCGGTAGGTAACTCATCACAGAGTATTACTGGTTCCTACAAAATACCAGTTGCCAGTTTGTCAAAAATGAAGACTGGTAAGAATGTGTTGTGCCACTTTGCTCCCTCATACCGCTTGGGATCTACGAACCGCTTGGGGTCGACATGCCTCTTAACACCGGGAAACACATTCTGCAAAACCACTAGTCTAGAGACTAGTATACAACATACCGGTTGCAACAAATACTGGTTGAGCACAAGCTCATACATACAAAGGGGATCTCAATACAAGTGTGTGTCCATCAATGACAATCACAACATAAACATCAAAAATGCCAACATAAGGGAGATGCTAATGAAGACATTTTCTTTATAGCCATTAAAGAGGAGACATCTGATCCGATGGCATTAGTTTCTCGCATGGATAGTTCTGATGATTGGATCATAGATAGTGGTTGTTCACACGACATGACTGGTGACCGAATTAAATTTCTTACTTTGAAGGAAGTTGATGGAGAAGTTATGAGATTTTGAAATGACTCACCCTGCATGGTAAAAGGAAAGGGAAACATTCCTCTTAATGGAAAGAGCAGTGCAGATGATGTCTACTAGGTTGAAGGATTAAAGCACAATCTTTTAAGTGTAGCTCAACTCAATGACATAGGTTATCCACTGGAATTCAAGAAAGGAATGTGAAAAATCTATGGGAGAAAAGGTGAACTGATTGCAACCAACAAGCTGAAAAAAGGTAACCCAATTCACCTAAATGCTAAAGCCAACAACTATTTAATTGCTAAAGTAGATGATAGTTGGCTTTGGCATCAGAGATTTTATCATATAATTTTGATAACATTGTTAAGGTCAGTAAGTCCAAGTCGGTAAGAGGTTTGCCTCAATTGGACAAACCAGTGAATGCTTTGTGTAAGGAATGTCAGTTAGGCAAGATGAAATCCTCAACTTTTAAGAGAAAATCCTTCTCAGTAGAACATTTGTTAGATTTGGTTCATACAGACCTCTGTTGACCAATAAGGACTAAAAGTTTTCAAGGTGATAGATATTTTATGATCTTCATTGATGATTTCTCAAGAATGATGTGGGTCACATTCTTGAAGGATAAAATAGAAGACTTTAGTAAGTTCAAGGCATTCAGGGCCTTAGATGAAAAGGAAAGTGGTAAGAAGATAAAGTGTCTGAGGACTAATCAAGGAGGTGAATTTACTTTAGAGGAATTCACTAGATATTGTGAAGACAATGGAATCAAGAGGCAACTTTCTGTACTGAGGACACCACAATAGAATGGTATTGTAGAGAGAAACAACCAGTCAGTTGTTGAAGTTGCTAGAATGATGCTTATATAAGGAGGAGTGGCAACAAATTTCTGGAGAGAAGTTGTTAGCACGACTGTCTACACATTGAACATGATATTGGTAAAGAGAGGAAAGGATAAAACTCCTTATGAATACTAGTATGGTAGATCACCTAATGTCAGCTATTTTAAGATTTTTGGTAGTAAATGTTTTATCAAGAGAGGTGATTATGTTAGTAAGTTTGAGGCTAAGAGTGATGAAGGCATATTTCTTGGTTACTCCACCAAGAGTAAGGCCTACAAATGTTACAACAACCGAACATAGAGAATCATTGAAAGTGTTGATGTTCGAGTGGATGAGTATCCTAAAGTTTCAGGAGAAACCTATAAGGAAAAGAAGGAAGATGAACCTTGCATTCTGATTTTGGAACTAGAACCGGTAAAGCCAGAAGCTGATGAAGTGAATGTTGTAGTACCAGTTCAACCAGAATAGGTAGATTCAGAAGAAGATAATGAAAGTGAGGAAGAAGAACCTGAAGATAATGATCATTTCATTCCAAGGTATGTGAGACTCAATCATAATCCTTACTAGATTATTGGAGATAAAGATGTTGGAGTGTTAACTAAAAGAAGAATTAGAGATAATTCTTGCATGATCTCCACTATAGAGCCTAGAACTGCTAAGGAAGCATTCAGAGATGATCACTGGATTAAAGCTATGGAAGAGGAGCTTGACCAGATTGAGAAGAATAATACACGGACCCTAGTACCCAGAGCGGTGAATAAATATGTGATAGGTACTAAATGGGTATTCAGGAATAAATTGAATGAAGATGGAGTAGTAGTCAGAAACAAAGCTAGATTGGTATGCAAAGGTTATGCACGAGAAGAAGGAGAAGACTATGGTGAGACATTTTCACCGGTTACTAGATTGGAAGGCGTTAGGACTCTACTTGTATTTTCAACATATAAGGGATTCAAAGTATATCAAATGGATGTGAAGTCATTATTTATAAATGGAATATTGGAAGAAGTATACATTGAGCAGCCAGATGGTTATGCTTTGACTGATGCAAAGGATATCATGTGTAAACCACACAAGGCACTATATGGTTTGAAGCAAGCACCAAGAACATAGTATGAAAGGCTACATTCACACCTGATGAAGATAGGTTTTCAAAGAGACAGTGAAGACAACAATATATATCTTAAATCTGAAGGAGATAAGATACTGGTTAGTGAAGTGTTTGTGGATGATATCATATTTGGAGGCAATGATGACATGAGTGATGACTTTGGAAATGAGATGAAAAGTGAATTTGAAATGTCTCTAGTAGGAGAGATAAAATTCTTCATAGGTTTGCAAATTCAGCAGATGAAGAGTGGTATTTTTATCACACGGTCTAAGTATGTGAAAGAGGTATTGAAGACATTTGGAATGAGTGACTGTAAACCAGTTGGGACACCAATGGTTATAGGTTCTAAATCATCTAAGGAGGATGATGTTGCATCTTTTGATGAAAAGGAGTATAGGTCAATGATAGGGAAACTGCATTATGTTGTTCACAGTAGGCTAGATATTGCTCATGCAGTTGGTTTAGTTGCCAAATTTTAGAAGAATCCAAAGGAGACACACTTGATAGCAACCAAAAGGATATTCAAATATTTGAAAGGTACTAGTGACTATGGATTATGGTATCCATATGTAGGTATTTTTGATTTGAAGGTTTATACAGATGCAAACTAGGTAGGTAATGTTGATGATAGGAAGAGCACAACTGGTGGTGCATTATTTCTTAGAGGAAGACTTGTATCATGGAGCAACAAGAAGTAGAGTTGTATATCACAGTCCACTGCTGAAGCTGAATATGTTGCAGCGTATATGAATTCTACCCAAGTAATCTGGATGAAACACATTCTGGACGGATTCCAGCAGAAGATTATAGAACCAGTAAAGATTTTATGTGACAACACTAGTGCAATAAATATTTCAAAGAACCCAGTGATGCATGCTAGAACCATGCATATTGAGTTGAAATATAATTTCTTGAGAGAGAAAGTGCAGAGTAAAGATGTGTTATTGGAGCATGTGTTTACCAAGGAGCAACTAGCAGATATCTTTACTAAACCTCTGCCTAAAACTACTTTTGAGTATCATAGAGGTCAGCTAGGGGTTGTGCCCCTACATGAGGTCAATTGAGAAAGATGTGGATTGCATCAATCCAAGAGCTAATTGAATAGTCTTGTAGCAAGATTGGTCTAGAGTGTAGTTATTCCATAGGGGGAGCATCAAGTTGCAGATTATTGACGTAGAATAGTGAAGTATGACACTGCATGTTTTACTTTCACTTTGGCATTGTTGTTAAAGGGGGAGAAGAACTATATGAGTATGGGGAAATAATTGTATGATTGATAGAGAGAAGATCTATAGCCAGTTACCAATTGAAGACATGGTGAATTAGTTTAAGGAGAGTACATGGTTAAATGTAAACCAGGATTCCTATACACAATCATAACAATCAAGGGTATTGATACTTGTATTACCATCAATGCCAAAGGGGGAGAATGTTGGCATTTGCATGAAGATTGCATTGATGAACTATTATGTTGTCATTGATGTCAATTGTAACCGGTAATGATGTTGTAATAATATTGTTTTGCAACCGGTAGGTGAGCTTGTGAAGGAAACCAGTATTACTAGAGAAGAAGTGAGATCAACTAGTAACCCTACCTTTTGATGTTCTAAACCCTAACTGATGGAGCTTGGTGAATTGATTGTATTGGTTTATGATGAAATGATGAGCGGTAATGGTTATGCCACATATGCATGTTGTATGTGAAGAGTTTGAAATGGTTTTTGATGCATAGAGATAATGGTTTTATCTTGGGAGTGAGTGAGTACATTGCATGTAATGGAAACCGATTGATGAGTTACAACGATCGATGAAGTGGTGATCAAGGAGCGGTCGAGGTTGTGTTGAATGATGTGCAATGATTTCTATGTAATCCAATGGTCATACTTGAACTGATTTGTTTGTAATCTCTATGAGATCTTAGGTTTGTGATGTGTTACGGACCTATTGTTTTGCTTATAAGGTCGATGAGTTGTTTTGTTGTAGTGTTGTAAAATTTGGTTGAATGTAAGAATGATTGGTTGCTGAACTAGGAGGTGTATTTGCAGTATGTGTAAAGGCAGATAGGAGGATGAAAAGGATCTGATCAAGCAGAGTAGTGTTATTCACCAAATCAACAAACCCCTGTTGTTCTCTAACAATTACAACAGGCAAATCCCTTAACTGGGTAAGCTCTAATAAGTTTGGTGTTATCTAAATCCTCTAACCAAGTGATCCATTAGCTTGGATTTCAAATCCTCTACCGAGGTTACTCTTAACAGGGTATTGCTTCTAATAGGGCATTATAGTCAATCCCTGAACCAAGTGGTCCCTAACAGGATCTGTTCATAACAAGACTTATTGTAAAGCTTTAACAGGCTTGGCTCCTAACAGGGCGAACTTCAGAAGAGTTCAGAATACTTGTGGGTATTCATCCCCATCATGGTTTTTCCCATTCGAGTTTCCACATCAAAATCATTGTGTCAAGTGGTGAATATTTTGGTAGTTATGTTTGCTATGGTTAATTTGCTTAACAGCTAAATCCACTTAGATATGATATAATGACTGACAAGAATTTGAAATGTCTTTTTACTTTTTTCAATAAAGTATTTGGATGTTTTGATTAAAAGGTTTTGAGAGTTTCCGAGTTGTTTTACTATTATTCTGTTATGACAGTCAAACCGCTTTACTTGACAGTTATTGCAGTTTGTAGTTAAGTGTTTGAACCAGTCAATTCTGAGTTTGTCTTGAGAGGTTGTTTTTGATTTTTGGTGAAAAGTTTATGTTAGTTTTCTATCTACTGATGCACCCTCCCCTCTCAGTAATTGACCGGATCCTTATTGATTCATCATACCATCAGAATGATAAGGGAATGGGAGAGTATTTTCTACAAGCTCTACCACTTTCCCCAAGATCTTATGGGAAACCAACAAGTTCACAACCACAACTCCCACAAAAACCTCTTCAGATATTTGATGGAGCCTTTGTTAGAGCAGGAACAATATCTGAATAAACTGAGGACAAGGATGTGCTACAATGGTTATATAAGGATGAAGAAGTTTAGTAGAAAATCAATAATGTCAGCATAGCCACAGAAAAATATGGAAAAGGATTCAGCATCCTATAGAAAATGGGATACATTGGAATGGGTCTTGTTGGTAAAAGAAAAGAAGGTCTTCTAGAGCCCATACAACCTAAATCTCAAATGGCTAAAGACAAATCAGGCCTAGGGTATGGACAAGTTACTCCAGAAGAAGAAACACATTCTGGACAACAAAAAGAGGAGCATGATAGAAGATAAGAGGAACTTGCAATCAAGAGAGAAGAAACATTTTCTAGAAAATAGGAAGAAGAAAACAAAATGAAACACAAGGAGTTGACAATTCGAAGGGTAGAAGAAGTCACTGATCAACAACAAGAACTCGCCATTCAAAAAGAAAAGACTACCTATAAACAAATCTAAAGAGTGCAGGCAAGTAAAGAACCTGAATCAAAATAGGCCACATAACTTGTATCAATTGTCAGTCAACTCTTTTCACCATATAACATACCTGTCAGATACAGTGGCGTAATCTTAGAAAGTGATTCTGAAATAGACTCACATGAGTATGAATGGGATCCAATCTCACCGTCTAATCTAGTAGGTGAAGAAAATAAAAATACAATATGCTTAGGTAATAAGCAAGTTACTATAGAGCAAGGAACATCTTCCACCAAACAAAAAGATGAACATGCTAGAAAACAAGAAGAAGAAAACAAGAGAAGACAAGAAGAAGTAGTAGAAGTAGCCAATTATAAGAAACTAAAACAACAAAATGGTACAAAACCCAAATCAATCCCCTGTCAACAAGTACAAAAAATGAGAAGAATTCAAGAGGAATTGATAGCAAGTTAAATAGGATAAATAATCAGTCCCGAGGAAGCAGAGTATGAGAGAAGAAAAGAAATGGCAAGAAAAGCAGCAGAAGCAACCCAAATATGTAGATTACAAGCTAGCAATGAAATTGATACATATTTTGAAATATCTTCTGAAGAATCTTGTGATACAAAAGATGTATATATTGATTTAGTCCATGCGTATGTGGGCCAAACATTATAATATAGGCTACTTGAACATGAATCACAAATTAACAATTCTAACTTCACTGAGGCCAATTGGAGGCTGATCAAGAGAACATATCCTAAGGAGAGTGATATCCGTAACTTGACTGAAACAACAAAAAACTTTGAATATTATTTCATGACCATTGCAGTCTTTGAAATTAACCAATCAAATGATCCTTTACCCTTAATACACCCAAAACTTATTGGTGCAAGAGCACCAAAGATAGTTTTTGATGTTTTTGTATAGATTCTGGTTTGATATGTTAGTATCATGTTGTAGATGTTTTAATAAGGCCTTGGTCCATTTTGATGTGCTCAAATGATGTAAGGACCCTAAGAGTCTTAGTTTGTCCATTGTTGGCAAATGAGCTCCTTAGAGTGCCAAATGGAGCACTTTCTACGAAAGTTGATTTTTTTTGTTAGGAAATGGTTGTTTGGGGTTGGTTAAATGTTTTTAAAGTTGTTTGAATCATTTTGTAGTGGCCAAAGTTGGGTTGGAGCCAAGTTTCTCACCCAAGCCAAAAAATTGTCAAAAATATAAAAGTTGCTATGAGCAATTTTGCAAGTTTTCAAATGTTGAACCAGACCAACGTACCAAAGTTGGTTAGAGACATGTAACCACTCCCAAGGCTAGTATAAGGCTTGGGAAGATGATTTTGATTGGTTTCTTTTCATTTTGGCAAGAAGAAGATTTTGGTTTCCTCATTTTGTTTGTTTTTTAACACATTTTGTTGCTCTAACTTACTTGTATGACCTGTACAGATTGGAAGACTCAATCCAATGGCATGAAAAGTTATATAATTATTTTATCTTTCATTTTCTTCAAGTTTGAGGTTTTGAAGTTGTATGGTTTGAAAGTTATTGCATTTTTACTACAAGTGGCTTGTAAATCTCTATAAACTAGGGTTTTGTACAAAAATGGCATTTTGCCTAACATTCCACAGTTGAAACTTGCTGAGACTTGTTGTAATGTTAGGAGGGCTTATAAATATGGTTTTTTTTGGTTTTTTTTTTTTGCAGCAGGGGAAGCCATGCTGTGGATTTGCCACCATACCCTAGCTTGGCTTGTGTGCATGGCAAGCATAGGGAAAGAGTGAAAATGAGACCTAGATGAGATTAGGCATTGCACAAAAGAGAAAGAAGGGTGGAGAAGGTGTATACAGACACTGAACAACCAAAACAGTCCATGTTTGATAAGATTAAAGAGGTTTAAAACCGCTGCTCCAAGTTTGTGGTGGAGAAGGGAAATTAGGCCTCTTTAGCCCTATAAGGGTTAGATACCTTAGATGCAAAACCCAGATGCAATTTCTTGATATTGTGTGTAACTGTTGGTGTAAATAATTATTCATCTTGGATATTATTACACTTTACTTAAGTTTACTTAGGAAATTCATTTCATAGTAGTTTGGGTATGAGACACTTGTGTGTTTGTGCCACATTGGGATAGTCAGTGTAGGAGAATTTCCACCTTTTGTGGTGTTGATCTTGTTGTTATACTCCACATTTAGTGGGTGATCCACCTCATGTGAAATATTATATTGTTTCTCCTACCTACCCACACTTATTTCCTACCTACCCTTGTTTCTTATTGAGCCACATGTCATGTTTGTGTGCTCACATATCCATATAGTTGTTACTACTTATCAAGTTGCCATTAGTTTTATGTTCAAAGTTATTCTATATACTCTAGTTGGTTATCTGTACTGAGATATTCAGTCGGTATGCACAGTCTAGTCGGTTATTGTAGAAAGTAGTCTCGGAGCGTAGTATACACCGAGCTGTCTACCGAGTATCATTCCATGTCTACCGAGTAGCAAAGATGACACATCGAGTTGATATACACCGAGTGAAACGTGTTACTAGATTCATTGAACCTGGACATACATATGAAAATGTGTTACAAGATCGAGGAACATCTAACCCTTATCACATTGGAAATTACACTTCAAGATTGTGTATGATTTTGAGGTCATCTAACCAATGAAATATTTTGCATGGTTATTCATTCGATAAAACATGTTTGTTTGAAGCAATGAAAGGATCACCGTCATAAGAGATCTATTTATACAACATGGATTAAGATCAGAAATATAAATGTAGCATGATAGAAAGGAAGATATAGAGATATATGAAGCAAGACATGTGAAAGCACTAAGTTTTATGACTGTTACAGAGACACAGAGGTCACCAAGAAGGATTTCAGAGAACAGTCAAAGAACAGAGTAAACATAAGGGTTTACCGAGTTACTATATGGGTTACCAAGGTATGCTATAAGCAAGGTAATCTTATTCTGAGCATATAGAATTTGCTATAACATTCTAGATGTAAAGTTGCAGATATTTGTAATGATTTATTGTAATATTTTGAAGTTGTAAGAGAAACCTTTAACAGGGTAAAAGACTCTAATCAAGTCTATAAATTGTAAATCCTCTAACCAGGTGCAGCATTTAGTTTAAGTGTTGTAAAATCCTTTAGCAAGGTAGATCTAACAAATCTTGTTACTCCTAACAGGGTAAGCTATCTGAAATAGCTAAACATGTAGCTCTAACCGAGCACTCTTTATTATTGCAGTAGTGAAGTTGTGGGTGCCATCCCCACCGCAGTTTTTCTCTCTAACCAAGAGTTTCTGCGTAACTAAAATATATGTGTTATGGAGTGAATCATGTATGATTGTTATCCATTTGTTTTAGCTTTATATTATGTTATTGCACTATTCGGTTTATGCATAACAGTAAAGTTATTATTGAAGAAAAGTTTTGAAGTACTGATTCACCCCTCCCCTCTCAGTACATTAGCTTTCCATATTGGGCCTAACAATTGGTATCAGAGCTTCAATCTTGGAAAAGGGTTTAACTGCCTAAAGAGAAAGATCTTATGAATGGAAGGCTATAAACAATCTCGGAGGATTGTGTATCTACAAGAGAGCTGGATCATGCTAATCAAGTAATTGCAGACATGCAAAGACAAATGCAAAAATCTCTAAAAGTGAGAAGAAGATTATCTGATGATTTGCAGGACTCTCAAGAGTTAGTGGAACAAATTGAGACATCATCTGAGAACAGTATATCTGAAGAAACTGAAGAAATGATTGGAGTATTGAAAGAAAAGAATAAAGCACTGGTTGATCAACTAAAAGCAATGAAAAGAGAACATGAACATTTTAGCACACAGATGACTGAAAATCTTGATGCATTAAGGACAGCCGAGGATAAAGTAAGAGATCTACAAAGAGAGAAACAACAACTTGAAGTCTTAGTATCTGATAAGAATGATGAAATCACAAGGTTAATTGGAATTCAACAAAATATGTCAGATCAACTAGGTTATGCACATCATAAAGCAAATCTGAAGGATGATGAGAATCAAGCATTGAAACTTGAAGTATCAAGGTTGACCGATGAACTTGAAACAGAGAAGAAATCCAAAGAAACACTAAAGAAGAGTTATGAAGCATCAAAGATGTTGGATGAGCAATTGAATACAAGAAGACCCAACAAAGATGCAGGACTCAGTTACAAAGGAAAAGACTCTACCGAGAAGGGAATTCATACTACCGATAGAGGAGAATCATCAAAGAAAGCTGGATTCAAGAAGAACATCAAAGGAAAGAAGCCTATTTGCAACTACTGTGGAAATCAAGGTCATACTGCCAACATGTGCCAAATCAAAAAAGGTAAGCAACCGAATGTCACTAAGTCCAATGGTTATTGTTACAATTGCAATAAATATGGTCACACATCTAAACAATGTAGGACAAAGTCTGTAAACAATTATCAGAAGGCAAAATTCAAAGGGTTTTGTAAAAATTGCAATAGATATGGACATAGTATCAAGAAGTGTTGGCTTAAGCAAAAGAACTATGTGTGGTTTGCACACCAAGCAAATGCTAGAGGTTACCGAACTCACACACGTCCTTATCGACAATATTCTGCAGTACCATGGGATTACAATACAAGGATATGGTTTGAATGTTGTGGAAGATATGGACATATAAGTGCCAACTATTTTATAAGGTTTGGGATGTACAACTGAAGATCATGGAGAAATCCTGGTATGGCATGTTTTCATTGTCACAAAGTTGGACACTTAGCTGGAGATTGCAGAGATCAACCTAGAAAAGACACTGAAGAAATAAAAGACAAATTAAAGATGATTTGGAAAAAGAAGGAAATTGTGTCAAATGAAAAAAGCACCTTACCTACCGAGTTAGGTGCACCTATTCCAAATTAATCGGTAAAGGTATGAAGGGACTGTATTATCTCAAAGTTAAATCTTAACAGTTCCTATTTTATTATGTACTTAATTCAAATTTGCATAATTAAGATGTAATAGTAAGTTTGAAATTCTATCAAAGTCTTTTGAAGCACTTTACAGGAAACCTGTCAAGTTGGTGAATATAGGAAGCCTGTCAAGTCAATGAATGAAGGAAGTTTGGTTACTCGGTTAAAGCAAAAAAAAAGGAAAGAAGGTTTAGTGGAACCAAGTGCATTTAATGTTTTTGACCTAACCTGCACAGAGCCTGATAAGGCATATTGTGTACTTAAAAGCATTTTTGCGGTCATTTTTACTTACCAAGTTTTTGAGAGAGCACAGCAAAGTGAATCCAGGGTGATCAAACCTCCTACAAAGCAAATTCAAGGTATTTACATCAATCTCAACACATTGTTAAGTTGGTTTACCGATCTTATCAAGTTGCTATTATTTGCTAAGTGTGAAGCGTCTGCCATTTGAAATCTTGAAACCCTAAGGATCCTTTGTTAGCTTTTATCTGAAATCTACAATGGCGCCAAAGATCCAAGATCCCATTGTTGTCAAGAATGTAGAGAAGCCCTCACTAAAATGCTCTTTGACTCCCAAAGTTGCATCTGAACCAGATGACAAAACCGCCTTTTCACTCATCCCAGATAGAGTATTGTTAGTCGAGGATGTCAGATTCTTCACCAAATGTCGTGTTGAAGAAATCGGTCATGTTGAAATCAAAGACACCTATGATAAATTGTGCACGGATGGTAAATTGAATAGCAAGTATGAGCACATTAAGATCAAGGGATTAACTGAAGCCCTAACCTATCCCCATGTGTTCAAACCCCAGTGGGTCAAGTTTGTTCTGAGCAGAGTTCACGATGATTTCATGTGGCTAGAAGAGCAACCATTTAAGATTACCAAGGAAATCATTCATCTGATTACCAGTTACCCCATTGATGATATGCCCAAGCCCAAAAGATGATATCACAAAAGGAATTGATCAGTTTAACCGGAGTGGAATCAGATTGCAGAGGATTGAAATTGAACAATGTCACAGATGAAGAAGTAAAATTTTCCATAAGAATAATAGGTTACTGTTTCTTCCAATCAGCAAAGGAAAATAGTGTACCCTGTGCAGCAGTAGACCTAGCCTACAAAATTGTGAAAAAGGGAATGAAAAATGATCTATGTGAGGTATTGCTGAAGAACCTGTTTGAGAATCTGAACACCATCGGGAAGCTGAAGTGTTTTTCTATTTTGAAAAATTCTTTCCATCGGTCGGTAAATTTGTTTGGGAACTACACCGACCAATCACCCATCAGATCAATGACTTCATTAAGAAGTTAGGTGATAATTTCAATGATATTATGGATGACTACTTCAGTAAGTTCCAAGAGAAAATGCATAATAGGTACCAGATTCTACCCCAGCTAGTGGAGAAATACAAAAATGACATATGTTTTGAAGTTGACACTGATTACTATTATGTGAATGTTGTGGACCCAAGAACTCAATCTTTGTCACCGATGGGTTACGAGATTGATTTTGACATCACACAACAACAAATTGATGCATTTCTTACATTGCCAAGACATGCTACCGAGCTAAGTTATGGAACCTATGAAGAAGTAAAGGAAAAAGTAAAAATGAGCATTGTAGTACCCAAAGCTACAAGAAAGGCAACAAAGATGATAAAGGCATTATCAGAGAAATTCGGAGAAGACTCTTCCTCTACACCTGTCAAAGGCACCATTGTCATTACCGAAGAGGAATCTGAAGCCCAAGAGGCAGCTATAACATTGAGCACCGAATTGCCTAAAGGAAAAGTGTTGAAGAGAAAGAAATAGGACACATCAAAAGCCTCACCGACTCCACCTCCAAAGCGACCTAACACTAGAGCATCTGCAGCTTCACCAAGTAAGAAAACAAAGAGTGTTACTATTCCCAAGGTAACAAAGACCTACAAGAAATCTACTCGAAGACTCATTTTGGCAAAAGAGTCTAGTGATACCGAATCAGAGGATGCAAGCAAATTTCAGATTGTCAAAAGCAAGAAGGTAAATGTACATAGTGTTGAAAACTTCTCTGCTAATTTGAAAGAATATGGAGGATTTGGATCATTCAGATATGTAAAGTATGAAACCAAAAATAATGATGAGAAGAGACAAATTGAAGAACCTGTCATCTGTACACTTCTAAAATTCCGGTTAGCTCCATTGGAACTAGCTAAGTCACTTCTGAATGAACTTTATTTGCATATTGATAATAGGTGGAAGTATGCAATGGACTCGAAGCAATAGATCAGAGAAAGAAGTTTGGTTTATCTCTTTCGTGACATGTCAGTAGCTGAAATAAAAGAACATCTGACAACCTACAACTCAAAGTTTATTGTCAAACAGAGAGCCTTAAAACTGATGAATGGGTTGTATATTGAAGTTGAAAATGAGACAAAAGCAAAGTGGCAGGAAATATTTAAAATCAAGGATGTCGGTGAGCAAGCTATAGTTGAAATTGTTGATGTCATCGAGCAAGATCCTGATGTTACCAAGCAAGACCCTACTGACACCATTCAAATAGATGAAGATGTCATGGATATAGAGGCACCGAAATAGGAAATGATAGAAGGCAATGCATATGCAAAACTTGTATCTAGTGAATTAGTCTTGGAACAGTTCAGCCTTATCCACCAGTCAAACAACTTGTCTCAACTGAAACCCCTCAGGATACAGATCAAGGCACCGAAGGCCACAAGTCTACAACAGGAGAAGGTACTACTCAAGAACAGACATCTCAAGCACCTTCTAGCACTACAAATGTTGCAACCGAGACACCAAGTACCGAGACACCAAAGGACTCTACAGAGGCTAAAGAAACCAATCAAAGTGTTGCCTCTACCAAGCAACCTACCGAGGGTCATCAAGCCTCACAAGCCATTGTCTTAGTTCCATCGATAAAAGGTAAACAAAAGAAGATGAAAAAGCATAGTTTTAAAGTTGATTTGTCAAAACCAATAGTGTTGCCCAATGTAGAAATATCAAAATTAAAGGGGCAAGCACTCATTGATTTCGGTGAACTATGCAAAGCAAAGTCCGAACAAGAAAAGCAAATGGCAATTCAAAAGAAAAATAAGGTACTTCAAAAGGTGAAAGCACTCTTAATAGATATGCTACCTGAAGCTACAGTGTCAACAGATGCAGCCATCCACATTCAACTAGATGAACTCCTAACAAAGATAGAGACATCTGGAGTAGATGCATCAGAGTATTTGAGCAAGCTAAAAGACAAAGAGCTCACTGCAAAAATGATAGAAGAGGTACAGAAAGCTATAGCTATTGGCAAAGTTAAATTTGTCAAATTTATTGTTGAGTTGACTCCTCAACTCAAGCACATTCTTTATTTATTTCAGAAACTCTGCACATTTTCTTTATTCATTAAAGACATTAAGAATAAAACAGAGGCAATTGAGAAAGAGATCACCGATCTCTCAAATAAGTTGACCACAGAGCCAAATTCAGTTCAAAATTTCTATACAAGGTTACAACAGCTCATGGCTCAACAATTGGACCTAAGAAATAAAGAACACAAGATCAGGATGGACATAATGACACTTCAGACATTATTCCTTCCTCATCTTTCATCCGTCCAAGAACAGATCAACCGAGCCACCTCCTTATCTACTACACAAGAGGGAACCACACTAGATGGCTTAATATCATTATTGGCTGATATTCAAGCACATAATTCTTTAATGAACAGTGTAAAGATTGCACTCTCTGTCGCTCTCACAGAAGCACAGACCAAGTACAAATCTATTTTTGATCAGTTACCACCCCCGAATGGTAATTAACTTTTTGATGTTTGTCAAAAAGGAGGAGTGATACAGTATTAGGGGAGTGTAGTATTCAAAGTATCAAACAAAAGGAGTATACCGAGCAAAGCAAGCAGAGTATCCAAGAGCAATGAACTGAGCAGTGAATAGAACATTGATCACCAAGCATGCAAAATCAGAGTTTTGTACAAGTATATTGATAAGGGGAGTATATCTTCATTGACTATTGTATATACTGTCAGTATAGTCAAATTTTGCAAGTATATAGATTATTGAGTTATAACTTTGAAAGTAGTTTTTGTCAAACATCTCAACTAATGTCAAAAGGGGAGATTGTTACTACTTATCAAGTTGCCATTAGTTTTATGTTCAAAGTTATTCTATATACTCTAGTCGGTTATCTGTACCGAGATATTCAGTCGGTATGCACAGTCTAGTCGGTCATTGTAGAAAGTAGTCTCGGAGCGTAGTATACACCGAGTTGTCTACCGAGTATCATGTCTACCGAGCAGCAAAGATGACACATCGAGTTGATATACACCGAGTGAAATGTGTTACAAGATTGAGGAACATCTAACCGTTATCACATTGGAAATTGCACTTAAAGATTGTGTATGATTTTGAGGTCATCTAACCAATGAAATATTTTGCATGGTTATTCATTCGATAAAACATGTTTGTAAGATCGAAGCAATGAAAGGATCACCGTCATAAGAGATCTATTTATACAACATGGATTAAGATCAGAAATATACATGTAGCATGACAGAAAGGAAGATATAGAGATATATGAAGCAAGACATGTGAAAGCACTAAGTGTTATGACTGTATAGAGGTCACCGAGAAAGATTTTAGAGAATAGTCAAAGAATAGAGTAAACAGAAGGGTTTACCGAGTTACTATATGGGTTACCGAGGTATGCTATAAGCAAGGTAATCTTATTCTGAGCATATAGAATCTGCTATAACATTCCAGATGTAAAGTTGCAGATATTTGTAATGATTTATTGTAATATTTTGAAGTTGTAAGAGAAACTGGGTAAAAGACTCTAATCAAGACTATAAATTGTAAAGCCTCTAACCAGGTGCAACATTTAGTTTAAGTGTTGCAAAATCCTTTAGCAAGGTAGATCTAACAGATCTTGTTACTCCTAAGTGGGTAAGCTATCAGAAATAGCTAAACATGTAGCTCTAACCGAGCACTCTTTATTATTGCAGTAGTGAAGTTGTGGGTGCCATCCCCACCGCATTTTTTCTCTCTAACCAAGAGTTTCCGCGTAACCAAAATATATGTGTAATGAAGTGAATCATGTATGATTGTTATCTATTTGTTTTAGCTTTATATTATGTTACTGCACTATTCAGTTTATGCATAACAGTAAAGTTATTATTGAAGAAAAGTTTTGAAGTACTGATTCACCCCTCCCCTCTCAGTACATTAGCTTTCCATATTGGGCCTAACAATAGCCTTGCCTATATAAGCAGGCTCATATTCATTGTAACAATTTTGAACTATTGATCATTTTCTATTGATGAGAATACAGTTTATTCTTGTCCTATATTGTGTCTCTATTTTGTACATTTCATTGAGCTCTTGATCTTGGCAAAATCTCGCATGGTATCAGAGCCATTGGAGCGTCATTGATTCGTCTTGAAGAGGCATTATTGCGATGTCTAGAGGCAGATCTGAGGAGCAGCATCTTTTGGAGGCGTCCTAGACTAGATCTGACCCCGTCATTGCGTCCAGGTGGCCGTTTCCATGAATTTTGGTTATAAAGTCGGCCTATTTTGGTGAGGAATTTTTTTTTCGCCAATTTTGCTATTATTGTACGGATTTCGAATTTTTTTTAAAAATATTTTCCGAAAAATTAAAAAAACAAAAAAAAAAATTCGTCAAAAAAAATTTCGAAAAAACAAAATTTTTGGAATAAATTTTTCATCAAAAAAAAAATCAAAAAAATTCATTTTTTGGGGTCCGAAGACCCCCCCTAATTCTGTAGGTCTACAGTCCCGCCGCCATGCAGGTTCCGATAGCACCACCGCACTCGCAGCAGACCATCGCTCTCTCGGCGGCTCCTCTGACGGCCTCCCAACTAACCACCGCTGCTCCGGTACTGCTCCAGCGGACCCTCCGCCGTACCTACCATGTCGTGCTACTCCCCCGACAGCTCCACCTGCTGCACCTCCCTGCCGCACCGCACCGCAATTGCGCCTCCCACAGCCCCGCCTCCCATAGGCCCCTTCGGCCCCGCAAGCTACCACCTCCGACATCTCCAGCCAGGCCCCCAGCGAGCCCTGCACTGCCACCACCGCCCAGGTGGACATACCACCTCCTCCACCACGCAGACTTTGCAGGTAACCGGGCGAATCCATGCCTGCCACGTGGCAGGAGGCCATTGGCCCATTGACACATCACCCTGACACGTCAGTAGCCCAGTTGGCTGCCAAATCACTTGCACAGTCAGCACCACGTCAGCGCCCAGTCAGTCGTGAATTTTTGACGACGATCATACGACCATCAAATTTTACCCCGCAGTTCGCTGACATCATCATTTTTCAAAAAATTTGCTGGCCCCTCTCATTGAGCTTTTTGATTTTGCAGTTCAACTTCAAATGGCCATATCTTGCTCATTTTTGCTCTTTTTTTGGTGCATTTTTTTTTGAAATGGGCTAGAATTTTGTGTACTTTCACGTGGTGGGATTATTTTATGATTTTGATGGACATAGTTTTCAGAATTCTCAATTTTTGGTGACTGTACCTGTCCAATCCCCGTTTCTGCAACTTCCAAGTCTTCGTTAGGGCTCATACGAACTCCTTTTCAGGTGCCATTTTTTTTAAAAGTGCATTATTTTTTGTCTACTCTCATAATATGCTATCAATTTGCAGCAATTGTAGGTAGAAATTTTACTTTCAACATATGGTCTTATTTGGCCAATTTGGCATTTGTATTGCATAGATCTATCTTTCTGATCTTTTGCTTTGTAGTTCTCAGCCTATTAGGGTAGTTGTAAAACAAAATCAAAAGTCCACCTTGCCATTGTTTGCAAGTGGCCTATTGTACACGCACTACATATAAAGTGCCAAAATAATCATTTTTGGGGGGGTACTTGATTGAGTGAATTTAGAGGGGTGTCTCTTGTGATTTTGTGCTCTTGTGTTCCTTCCTTTTTTTTTTCTATGGGTTCTTCTAAGTTTCCTCTCTCAACTCCTCATAATTATGCTACTTGGAAAATTGATGCATGGAGTAAACTTATGGAAAAAGGACTAACTCATTATATTGATGGAACTATTGTTGCTCCCACTGATCCTAAGGTTGATCCAGTTGGTCACTTGGATTGTCTTACTAAAAATATCATGGCAATTGGTACCTTAAGAAAGTATGTATCAAAGGATCTCATTTTTCATATTAAGAAGTGTACTCTAATCAAGGATGCTTGGCAAAAGTTTCAAGACTTGTATGGTCAAGTTGATGAGATTAGGGGATATCAAAATGATAGTGATCTCACCATGTTGGATCCCAATAACTTTGATACTATACAAGATTATGTCACCAAGGCAAATGAGTTGAGGGCACAACTCAAAGATTATGTCATTGATAAGAAGGATACTCAATTGATCTTCAACTTGATAGGCAAGCTTCCACAAGAATATGCAGCATTTGTTTCTAGTTTCCAAACCCATAGGATGACAATGGGTTCAAGCTACACAATGCCTACTTTTGATGCTTTCAATGAAATGTTGATGATGGAACAAATTAAGTTGATAAGCATGGGCATTCTTAAGGCTTCTAAGTCTCAAGCATTAGTGGAAAATCAAGGGAACAAAGGAAATCAATGAAAGGACAACTCAAACAAGAAGAAATGGCAATCAAAGCCTAAGGACAAAGCATCATCCTCTCCACAACAAGGAGATACATCCTCTTCCAAGAGGGATAATTCACCAAAGAGGGAGAAACCTACTTGTGCCTATTGTAAAAAGGTTGGTCATGAGGAGCGTCGTTGCCATTCTAAGAAGATTGATGAGCTCACACATATCATCAAAAAGCATAACATTGATTTTCCTAATGTCTAAGGATGATTCATCAACTTCCACTTCCTCACATTCAAAAGGAAAAGGGCAAGCATTCATGGCTTCTACAAGTGGAAAGGCTCACTCTTTTGGGACAAGAAAAGGAAAAGCTCTATGTGCTACTATCAGTCATGATTCAGAGAGATGGCTTCTAGATTCAGGGGCTTCTCATCATATGGCATCTTCACAGTCTATGTTCTCTACATTTGAGCCTTGCACCATGCCACAAATTTTGATGGGCAATCATACATACATGGATGTGATTGGGAAAAGATCTATTGACATTGGGGATAACTCCTTCAATGATGTGTTGTGTGTACCCCTATTGACAAACAATCTCCTTTCTATCTATCAAATCACACATGGCGCAACTAAGAGAGTTGTGGAGTTTGTGTGTGTGAAAAGTGGATCTGTATCTGTTAGCACAACACTTCAATCAATTCATTACATGCATGGTTAATCAGATATAATCAATGAATAACAAACCATAACAAATCGACCCATTGCCTTCTAAAAGATGCGAGTATATGATTGCTCTCAGATTATAAGCAATACCAGTTACTAGACAACATCAAGACGAAGGATTTTAATGCCCCTAATCTAAACCATGAGCCCCTAATCTCAACAACGTCACCAAGGTCCTAACCAAAGGCAATTAAATAAATCTTGAGCACACAATTAATTCCTAAAATCATCAAATGTCACATGGCAAATTAATAACTCAATATTAATTAAATATTTATTTAATTAATTAATCATTCCAAGTAAATCATTTTAAACAATTATCTTATTTATTTTAATTAAATATCCTAGCATATTTAATTAAATAAATCAAATTGCCATAAATCTTCAAAAAAGGAAACAAAACAAGAAAGAGGAATTAATTCAATTAAATAAATCAATTATGAGCACAAATCTTCAAAAATGGAAATAAATCAAAAAAGGAATTAATTGACAAAAAAGAATTAAAATTTGAGAAAAGAAATCAATTGGAAACAATCTTGAAAAAAACAAATTAAAAATTGATAGATAGCAATTAAAACAATTAAATATTAAAATTGAATGAAATAGATAATAAATCAGTTTTTTCCTAATTTTATCTTAATTTTAGTTCAATTTCTTTTAAATAAGTTTTTTCTTGATTTAATCTTAATTTTAGTTCAATTTCCTTTAAAACTGAGAAAATCATCCAATCATATCAATTCACCTGGATTGTGCTTCCTCTTGGAAAATCTTGACCGCTCATCATCATTTGATCTCAACCGTTGGTTTCTTTCTGAATTTTCTATAAATTCAGGCTCATCTCTCATTCAAAGGGAGGTTGGAGAATATATTGTTATTATACTGTTTTTGCTCTAGGTTTATTGAATATTGCATATTAATTATTTCATATTGATTTAAATCATTTAGCTTAATATTGCAAAAATCTTGTTAGATTAATCTTGCATCCATCTAGCATTCATCATGCTTATATAGATTAAAATCCTTCGTCTTGATGTTGTCTAGTCACTGGTATTGCTTATAATCTGAGAGCAATCATATACTTGCATCTTTTAGAAGGCAATGGGTCGATTTGTTATGGTTTGTTATTCATTGATTATATCTGATTAACCATGCATGTAATGACTTGATTGAAGTGTTGTGCTTACAGATACAGGTCCACTTTTCACACACACATTTCTAGCGCCCACCATGGGGCTCAAACCCACAACTACAAGCTTTCTAATGTTTATTGAACAAATTTAATGTTTGGTTTTTATAACTAATAAACATGTGTTAAATTTGTAGATAAAAATCTTTATTTTTGTTTGTTCTTCTATGACAGTCAAAAAAGGGTCTCGGTTTGGAGAGCATAACCTTTTATTTAACCGTTGGATCTCAACCAATTTTTGATATGTTGTTGAAAACCAAGTTTTCTATAGGTTCACTGAACTGATTCTCCTAAATATTTTTTGTTTGAAAGTTATGATTGATAGAGTGCAGGACTGTCATTTTACCTATTCTTCTGTGATAGTCAAAAATGGTCTCAGTTCGGAGGGCATAAATTTTTATTGAACCGTTGGATTTAACTAAAATTTTAATATGTTTTGTCAATCCAAGTTTTCCACATTTCCAATGAAGAGATTTTCCAAATTATGTCTGGTTCAAAAGTTATAAACGACAGAGTGCAGTACTATCAAAAATTGTCATAAATAGGATAGTCATAAAATGGAAATTCTTGTTAGATTAGTTTAATTTACAGTTTACATCATAGAATTTTTTTTTGATGATTTTTTTAATGTTATTTTGGCAACTAATTTTGGGCTTTTAATGTTTGCAGGATGCTTGTCAAAGAATCTATCAATCAAACATACGCTTGCCAAAAAATCAAGAAGAAAATGACTACTGACATATTGGTTTTGCAGGTTGCCTAAGGAGAATCAACTAAACATTGTGTATTCATTTAGTATTTTATTAGGCACTTAAATTTCTATCTGGTTAAAGAACAAATCTGTCTTTCATGTTTGTAGAAAAATCTAAGAGGTAGGAGAGTATGCTCTTGTCTTTTATAGACAATCAGAAATCTAGACCCTCGAAGCTTTTTTCTAAGTTTTGAGATTTGTGTACCTTTAGCGAGTCTGTCACAGTGGGAAAAAGTAATCACCCTGTGAGAATGACCCAAGTGAGTACAGCTAGACCTGCACATTCCAACTCACTATAATAAATAGGCCTCTGGTGATTAAAGTCTCAGAGGATGGGATTATTTGAGTTTTCTCTTTGAGATCTCTCATATCGAGCATTTTGTAGGGCCTCACGGTCTCAATCATGTTTACGTGACTACATCTTGTTTCGATACCTTGTTGGGCTATAGGCCTCAATTATGCTTGCATGACTTCAAGGGGTAATTTCAAACAGAATTCCTAACTAAGAACTATAAGATAGAAGCTATCTGATTCACCTCTGAAAGGTTGATAATCTTTGTGCAAGAGAGATAGTAACTCTCCCAAGACACTTGCCATATCGTGCCCCCATTAGCATTTGGAGTTGGCTAATACGGCGTTGAGAATCCATTGTGTGAGACTCAGTGGCCGTATTTTGATTAGCTATTGGGTGTGTACCTAAGTCAGCAAGCAAAGGTTTTCTTCTCTAAGCCAACTTCCATAGGGTTAGCATGTTGTGATTGAATTATTATATATCTTGCGTGTTTTCTATGTTTTCATCCCTAAAACTAAAACTGAAATACTAAAATTGGATAAAACAAATGAAACAATATCAAACAAATCAGTGATAATCTCTGTCTATGTCCAAACTGGTCTCTGTCAGTCATTGAAACATCAATCCTTATCAAAAACTAGTAGTCGTTAGTCATTGAAACTCTGTCTGTCAGAATCTTGTCTCTGTCCAATCCTCTGTCATATGAATTCCTAATCTTGTCACTCAAAATAGTCCAAGTTTCCCAAATCAGTCTACAACAAGCCTAAAACTGGTTATCATCCTCCTAAGTATAAACAACCTTGATAGTGTACCTCTGTCATTGCGTTGCACGATTTTGTCAATCATCTCTAAGCTAGTTGAAACAAACATCTTATCAAACCTGAGTTAACTAGATAACGTCTTACATAGGATAGATCATTCCTGAAACCATACCAAATCTTAGTTACTTCTCTCAATCGGTATGTTAAATGAACTACTAGCTACAATTTGATCTTGACTTCTGCAACACATCTCGCTCTCGGTCCTGTCGGTTAAAAATGCCTGTTCAAACCAAAAGCTCTTCTAATTTTTTTGATAAGAGTAAGAATCTTATAGATACCTTAGCTCCAATTCCCATGGCTGCCTATGCTCAAATGCTTCAAGATATAAAGAAAAAAATATATGACATGGAAATCCAACAAAATAGATCAATGACTCCATTTGAAAAACAAATGTATGATATCAAGTGTGAGAAACTTCAAGAAGTGCTAAACTATTGTGTGATTTGTCAAGCAAATACCAACAAATGATTGACAATCAAAAGCCAAATCTCAAACAAGCTTACAAGACACCTTCACCAAGACAAAAAGACATCTATTCCCTAGATAGATAGTTTACACCTTTGGGGCAATCTATTGAGTCCGCTTTGGAAGAGCTTATTAAGAACAATCTTATCATATTGCCTAAAAAGACCACATGGGGATGGGAATTTATAAGTAAGTATTGTGCATATCATAGACAAAATGAACATAAGACTTCGCATTGCATAGAATTAAAACATAAGATTCAAGATCTCATTGATAATGGTGTCATTGAAATTGAAGATCCTAATGACTCACCTAAAGAAAAAAAAGGAACTATTTCTAAGAATGATCAAAATCATGAACCTATGTCTAGCAAGGCTCCATATGTAGCCTCCATCCCTTCCATGATGCCTTCATCTCCTAAGACTTCTCAGCAACAATCCATACCATCTCCTTCAAACAATGAAACTTCTCATGTTGACCTTCAAGGGCTATCTTCTATGGAAATCCAAGTTAATGCCAATATTGATACAAGTTCCTCTAAAGATTTAAAAATCCCAGATCCTATGCCATCATACACTCCAATTCCAATCATACCCACTCTAGAAGGCCCTTTCCAAAATGCTTCCCCATCATGCCAAAATATGGAGACCTTCCAAGAATCCCCTATGCCTATGCAAAATCCCATCCCTTCCTTAGAAGTGACTGCATGTCAAGAGGATAATCTAAAAAATGAAGAAACAAACCCTATCATAAATCAAGATCAAGACACAAAAACTCTCCAATCCCATCCAATGATTGAAAAAGATCCTATTTCCCTAGAATCCCATGATGATCCCCTTATACATTTCCATTTCTTCCAAGATGACTCACTTCCATCTCAAGAGCAAACCATCCTTCCGAATCCCATTCCTAATCCACTTCCTAAGCAAGATCATGATGCTTCTTCCACCTTTTCAAACAATCCTATTCAAAATGAAGAGTCAAACACCCTATCCAATGGCCCTCTTCCATATCAAGATCAAAGTATCCCAATATTCCCTTGTCATAATCCTCCATATTCTCCTCAAGGATCCATCATGCCTACAAATCTCCTTCATGATCCTATCATTCTGTATATTCCACCTACATCTCATAATGGACTCGCACCTTCTTTCCAAAGCAAAGTGTATCCTACAAGTCAAAATATTTATAAAGGCAAAGGGGTAGATCTCCACAAGCAAGAACCCCTCCATATTAAAGAAAGTGTTAAAGATCATGGCCTCAGGGACATTTATCAAGATGTTGGTATCTCTTATAAATCCTGCATTTATCCAATTAAATCCAAATACATGCCTTCCCCTTCATCTCTTCCATCCATTCTAGGTCCCTATATCCCTCCATCCCTTATGAAAGATCAACAAAGGCACACATCTTTGAGTACCTTCCATCAATATAAAATATCTCCATATCATTCCTATATACCCATGCATCTCCCTCCAAGCAATTTGGATGCCAAGAATAAAAGTCATAAGTCAAGCATTCCACATGTATTCAAAGATCAACATGTCCCATCTAATCGACATGTCAAAACAAAGCAAAATATGATCCAAAAAGAAAAAGAAAAGTACAAAATGCCACAAAGGCCCACAAAGAAAGAAGAAAAGTCAAAAGTTATATGGGTTCCTAAGGCACTTGTACAAGAAATGACCTCTAAGGAACTACAAAAGCATGAAAAATCAAAAACCATGTGGATCCCTAAGCGGCTGCTTGAAGCACAACAGTCTAAAGAAAAATCAAAATTGGCATCCAAAATTGTTGTTCCTCCATCCAAACCTTTTGTTTCTATTCCTCCATCACCTCCTTCATCCATTTTGGGTTCTTATGCCCCAAAATATGTAACCTTTCCTCCATCCAAATCTCAAAATCTGAGGTTCACTTCTCCTCCATATGTCCACCATCCTTCAAGGCATGTGCCAATGTTGATCTTTCCAGCATTTCCATCTAGCCATACACAATTCTTCCAACATCCCATCCATTATCCAACACCTCTTTTTCACTCTTCCATCCCTCTTATCCAATCCTTTGCATAAATCCTTGGCCTAGTTTCATTTCATTATCTTGCCAACATCTTTGAGCATACCTTCATAGTCATTGTCTATTGCAACTCATATTCTAAGGGTAACATCCAAAGCAGTGAGATGTTGGGGTCCTTCTTCCATCCCCTATCATGCCTCCATTATCTTCCAAAAAAAAATCAAAAAAATATGAGAAAAAAAAAGTAAAGAGAAATAATTTCATCCACGAGTGAAAACCACTTCTTGTGGTGCCTTGGGCAAGTACCATGATGAAAACCTGGCAAACGGGTGTCATGCGTAATCCATTATCCTTTTTCACTTTACACTGGGGGCAAGTTCCATCCATGTACATCCATCTATTATCCTTCTTTCTCCATTATCCTTCATCCTCCATTATCCCTCATTCGCTCTATCTACATTCATATCCCTTTTCCACCTTTGATCTTGACAAGGTTAAGGATCTTTGCAGGCTTAATGTGACCAATCTATTACACTTGATCTAGACCCTTTAGCTCCTATCCATTGCTCGCTTACATCCTTCATTACTCCCTTGTGATCTTGCTTATCATATCTGCCTCCTATCCAAACCTATCACTTGATCTTGATCAACACTATGGAAAAAATGCAAAAACATGCTTTCCACAAACCTCTTGACATGGCCAGTTCTTTGGACCATATGGCTTTGTTACATTATATCCTTGATTCGCAGTGCTATACCCTTGCTTTACATCGCTATATCCTTGCTTTGTTACACTATATCCTTGCTTTACACTGCTAAAATCCTTGGTTTACATTGCTATATCAGGTCCCTATGCTTGGATTAACATTGTGAAATAGTCCTTGAAAGCGTCCACCATCATTCACTTACCCATTCACTCGCTCAAAATCCCCTTTTGCCTTGCTAGACACTAGGAGAAAACATCAAAATCCTAAAAATCAGAAAAAGTCCTGAAGAAATCATAAAAATCAGAAAAAATCCTAAAGAAATTCAAAGAAAAAAAGAAAAACAGAAGAAAAAAAAAAGAAAAAAAGGAAAAAGAGAGAGAAAATGCCTTGGTGAAAACCTGGTAAATAGGCACCTTGGTAAAAAAAAAAAAAAATTCTGCCAAGCAGGTGAAAACCTAGCAAACAAGCGCTTCTTGTACTCAAACGCTCCATCTATCAACGCAACGTTGGCATTCCTGCTTTCACGCATCTTTGCTTTCGCTTGTACATATTTCAGTCACTTTTGTGACATCCTAGTTTGTTGAAACCCTCATGGCTTGAAACTGATCATTTTCCTAGTCTTAGGTTAATCAACCAAGCACATTACATGTCCTAAGCAGTATCAACCAAGTCAATCTTACGTCAGTGAAACCTGGTTATCCACTCTGAGTCAGTTACCTATCTCTTGACTACTGAAGAGTTTTATCACTGAGTTAACAAGCAAAACAACAAAACTGAAAACAATCACTAAACAGTTTGAGCTATGCATGAAAATTTTCTTTGTGTGTTGTCTTTTATATTGGTTTTTTATTATTATCCCTCTGAGTAACTCGAGGAAGTCTATCTTGACTAAGAGGAGCAAGGATCGGGGGCATAATATTTTCTTGTTTGCTGCTTGAAGGAATGATCCCAATGATCTAGAAACATCTAAATTAGCTGGGTGTCTGTGATAAGAGCCTTCACATCAAGGTGAAATTGCCACACATACCTTGACTCTACTTATTTGAATGCTACAGGGAGCTTCCCATCATTTCTTTGTTTGTGTTGAGGAAATTTCTTTAAAAAAGGGTCATTGCGGACAAGATAATTAATATTGCACGTGAAAAGAAATGAACTCTATTCTGCCTGCTATAGTTGTAAAATGCTCACTGATGACAATTAAGCTTTTCAAAGTCCAGTGAATAGGTTTAGGTTGCATCTCATTTTGCATCTCATCTTGCATTTCATTCTGCATTTTGTGAATTTGGAGTGATTTCGGTATAGTAACAATGCTTCCTATTTGTCTGCTGAATGAGAGTTGGAGTGTCATCATTTCTTCGCTAAGTGGTCTCTTTTCATCATTTCTCTGATCGAGTACTTGTGTTTTGAGATGTTTAGTTGCATACATAAGCATATTATATAGATTCATACATTCACTATCATTCATTTGCTTTCATCTTATTGCATAGAAAAAAAATAAAAAATTGCATTACTCATTCTCATTACTCATTCACATTCATTTATTTGCATATGAAAAGAAAGAAAAATAGAGACCAATACTCATTCACATACATTCATGCTGAAAAAAAATGCATACATATAGAATAAAGCATATAGAACAACATCTCATAATCCATCAACACAAGTACGATGAAATCAAATCACGAGCTTGTAAATCAGTTGTCCTGAGTCCATTTTCAGGATCAAAATCAAAAATCGAGATCATTATGCTAGTCAATTTCAAAATTTGGACCATTTAGCGCTTTTCATCAAATGCTCTTTCTTTAACTTTGCGCTCAATTTCTTGCAAATCAACGTTGAATCTCAATTTAATTTCTACAATCAACTTTGCGCTCAATTTCTTATCAACCAACACAAAATTTTCAAAAATTCCTCTGAATCAATTTGTGCTCAAACAACTTATCATCGCTAAAAAATTGCCTATCATCATGTACCCTCGCTATCTTTTGATTTCGCTCCTAAGGGGGCATACTCGTGACCTTATGACCTCACATCTTCAAATGTCGAGGAAAATTTTCAAATCTTCATCAAAAGTCGAGCAAAAATATTTTTTCAACTAAAGAAAATCAATCAAATAAGACCTCATCGCTAGGGGCATTTCAACTTCATCGCTTTATATCAAGTTGAGATTTCTCGATCATCTAAATTGAATCAATCTCTAGGGGCATATAAGTTTCGTCGCTTCATATCAAGCTGATATTTGTCTTTTATCTGAATCAATCTTTTTACGTTAATCAGTTCCATCACTTTTCATCAAGCTGATTTTTCATTTAAACTCAATCAAGGGTTTAAAGAGTATCTTCGATCATTTTCAATCTAAGCAGGTGTTATGTTTTATTTCTTTCTTGATCAAGCTGAACAGTTTATCTTCATCGTATCTTGATCAATCAAGTTCAAGATCGATTTTTATCATCACTCACTGTGTCTAGATCAATCATTAGAGATTTGGAGACTAGAGCTATCATTGCGACTGGGGTGGTTGATCATGCATCTCGGTTATACTCCTTTTCAGATTTTGTTGATGATGATGATTTCACATTTGATGATTCTACACATGTTGATCACACTTCTTGTGATGGTTCAGATTTTGAGGAGAACTTTGGGCACTTGAACACAGGGATTCTCACATGTGACCCTGTTCTTGAGCCTTGTATTCCATCTCCTCATATTGATATCACATCACCTATTGCACCTGATGATGCGGATAGTGCAACAGTTTTTCCTTCATGTGATTCAGTGCAACAGGATATTCATTGTCTTCCAACTTCAAATTCATGGGATGATTACTTGATAGACATTGCAGGTTTGTTTGTGGAATCCTACATTGCAGATTTGGGAGACATCATTGATGACATTCATCTTCTCTTTGCTAAAGATGATCTGTCTTCAATTGTTGTGAGGGAACACTCTGACCCTCTTGTTCATTCTCTACATGATCATTCTTTTGAGGTTGACATGATTGTGGATACTTATGTACAACAGTTGGAGGAGGTCTCTTTATCTTTTGAGGAGACATGTGAGTCTTTGGATATTGTTCTACATTCATCTCCACTAGATCTTGGAGTGCCTTTTTCAGTAGTGTGGCACAGTTTACCACCTTTGGAGGGGGTATCTTTCAGCATCGACATGGGGACACTTCAGCAGTTTTCAGAGATTCCATTCATCATGAGTTTTTTTCATACATCTTCCCTTCATGATTGGGGAGACTTCATGGATACACCTTTGGTTTTGTTTCTTCCTAAGGGGAGGAATGTTGTTAGACATTCATGGAGTAGTTTCTTCATACTTTGAGCTTCTATCATTGGTGCAGATTCCACATTGAGGGGGGGCTTCCTAGCTTCTCTTCTTCTCTCATATGGGGGGGACTTTTTCCTCACATGGGGTTTTGTCCTTCACATACTTCTATGAGAGTTCTTTGTATCTAGTTTTCATCTCTCTTTTGGGGGAGGGTTTTTTCCCATTGGGTTTTTTTCTCTTTCCCTGCTTTGTGAGAGATTTCATTGCATTGGTTTGCATGCATTTGCATTTGTACATGGGTACCTAACATGGCCTAGTAGTCGGGACCCATCTTGCATTGCTTAGTTGCATTGTGGACTTAAGTGCATTCCCCTAAGTTGCACTTAAGGGGGGGTGTTGGTGTAAATAATTATTCATCTTGGATATTATTACACTTTACTTAAGTTTACTTAGGAAATGCATTTCATAGTAGTTTGGGTATGAGACACTTGGGTGTTTGTGCCACATTGGGATAGTGTGTGTAGGAGAATTTCCACCTTTTATGGTGTTGATCTTGTTGTTACACTCCACATTTAGTGGGTGATCCACCTCATGTGGACTATTATATTGTTTCTCCTACCTACCCACACCTATTTCCTACCTACCCTTGTTTCTTATTGAGCCACATGTCATGTTTGTGTGCTCACATATCCATATAGCCTTGCCTATATAAGCAGGCTCATATTCATTGTAACAATTTTGAACTATTGATTATTTTCTATTGATGAGAATACAATTTATTCTAGTCCTATATTGTGTCTCTATTTTGTACATTTCATTGAGCTCTTGATCTTGGAAAAATCTCACAGTAACCTCCAAAAAGGTATCCAAAAATCTAATTAAGTCACAGGGTTGTTGGGAATAATTTTGAATTGTTCTTGTTTTATCGATTCAGAAGGGCTACAAGGAGTAAGCCTCAAATATGCCTAAATGAACCAAACCACTATCAAAATTGAAATAGGTAAAGGGAAGATGCCTTGGAGAGTGTGAAAGGATGGATTTAGGTTATGAGACAACCATCCAAATGACAAGTTGTGAAAGTGGAGAAAAGATCCTAGGTGGAGGGTTTGTACCCACGGTGTGAGTGAGTGGAGTTTACTCAAGGCGAGTCCAAGAGAGTTTGGAACTCTCATCAAGAATTAGAACTTTCCATAGTCCAAGGACCTAAGGAGAATTTCAAGGAGGATTTCTAACAGACCCTAGAAAGGTGAGATAGTGTTGATCCATTGGTTGGTTCAGGAGAAGCCTTGAGAAGAAGCCAATTGGCACCAGTTGGAGAAGTGAGTACAAGATATCTACATTAGAGTGGTATCAGAGCCATCTAGTTTGAACAAGTCATGTATGTCAGACCCAGAATTAGAGTCAAAATCCAGCAACATGCCTCCTAAGGCAATGAGTAGAGATGCCATCAGAGATATGGTACAAGACATGTTGGTAGAAGCCCGGTTGCAAGAAACCAAGAAAGGAAAGAATAAGATCATTGAATGGGGTGATGAATCTGATAATGAAGATGTTATAGGAGTGGTAACTGAGTTAGACAAGGATCAACAAATCTTTCTTGATGCCTTCAAATCACTCAATAAGGATAATTTGGATGGTTTACCCATCTATAATGGAAGCTTGAATGGAGAAGAACTGTTGGATTGGATAGAAGCTCTAAACAATCACTTTGAGTACAAGGAGATTTTGGAAGAGAAGAGAGTCAATTTGGCCAAGACTAGATTGAAGGGATCGACCTTAGTATGGTGGAATATGATGCAAGAGGAAATAGAGCAATCAGAGAAAAGAAAGATCATCTCTTGGGAGAGTATGAAGATTAGAATAAAGACACAATTTTTGCCCATTGATTATGAGGTGTAGATGCATAAGAAGTTTTAAAATCTGAAACAAAGAGAAAAGGATGTGAGCACCTACATAGAGGAGTTCAACAAACTTACCTTGAGGGATAGAAAGAAAGAAGAAGAGGTGGAAAAAGCTGCAAGGTACTTGAATGGCCTTAGACAAAACATCCAAGATGAGATAAGCATGTTGGCACCTAATACAGTTTATAAGTGCTTCCAGTTGGCTTTGAGAAAAGAGGACAAGATTAAGAGAAAGGGTGAGAACAATCAAAAGAACAGAGGTGGTAGAAGTTTTAGAGGAAGAGGCACCTTTGGACGGGGTTACAACTCCAATAGAAGTGATGAAAGCAATCAGCCTGAGAATAGTGGTGATAATTTCAGCAGAGGAGGTCAGTTCAGAGGCAATTCTAGAGGAAGAAACAACTTTAGGGGCACATTTGGCAATCAAGGAAGAGGACCCACAGTCTTCATTGGTAAATGTTTTCATTGTCATCAAGTGGGGCACACTATGAACCAATGTCCTGAGAAGACCTCTAGTTCTCACATGGGAGAAAGAAGGACACAACTTGTGCAAGAGGAGGATTCTCAGAGTGTCACCTCACCAATCAGCAAGGTCGGACATGTTCTTGATGGAGAAAATCTGATGTTGAGAAGAACTTTGCTGGAAGTGCCTCAATCAGCAAGGTCGGACCAACTCTTGATGTTGAGGAAATTTATTAGAGGTTTTAGCTAAGTATGTGCACCAATTTTGAATACCATCAAGGGAGGGGTCAAATGTCATTTTAATTGGACTAGTGCAGCAAAGAAGGGGTTTGAGGTGTTGAAACAAAAAGTTGTTGAACTTCCTTACCTTAGGCTACTTGATTTCAATCAGCCTTTTACCATGGAGTGTGATGCAGGTAAATTGGGCATTGGGGCAGTATTGAGACAAAAGAATCATCCTTTTGCATTCTTCTCTGAGAAGCTCAATGAGGCAAAACAAAAGTACTCTACTTATGATCTATAATTGTATGATATGGTGCAAGCACTAAGGAAATAGATGCATTATCTCTTTCCTAAATAGTTTATTGTATACACTGACAATCATGCTCTTAGTTTTTTGAATGGACAGGAAAAGTTGAACCAAAGATACCTCAAGTGGGTTGAGTATTTGCAAGCCTATACTTTCTTAATCAAGCACAAGAATGGAACCACTAACAAAGTGGTTGATGCTCTAAGTAGGAGAGTAATTACCATACAAGAAGTGCAGCTCCAAAGTGTAGGCCTAAATGGTCTCAAAGATCTCTACCAAGGTGATAAAGATTTCAATGAAGCATATGAAGTTTCCTCTAAATTGGTTAATGCTTGTCATGTTGCATATTCAGATTATATGTTGCAGGAAGGATTGTTGTTTAAGGGGCATTTTATTTGCATTCCACAATGTTCCACGAGGGACAATATCATCAAAGAGAAACACCATTAAGGCAACGTAGGTGGACACTTTGGTCTTGACAAGACCTTGGAGCAAGTTGGTAGATTCTACTATTGGCCTATACTGCAATCAGATGTTAGGGGGTTTGTTGATCAATGTGCCATTTGTCAAAGGGCCAAAGGAACCTCAAGTAATGTAGGTCTCTATCAGCCATTGGCCATACCAACAAGGCCTTGGGAATGCTTAAGCATGGACTTTGTCCTCGACTTTCCTAGAACTCCAAGAGGGTATGATAGTGTTTATGTTATTATGGAGAGATTTAGCAAGATGGTCCACTTTGTGCCTTGCAAATGCACTAATGATGCAACCCACATAGCTACTTCGTTCTTCAAAGAGGTTGTGAGAATCCATGGTTTGCCACTTACCATAGTGAGTGATAGAGATACAAAGTTTGTGAGTCACATTTGGAGAACACTATGGAAGAAACTTGGCACTAACCTCTCTTTTTCTTCAGCATACCATCCAAAATCAGATGGTCAAACTAAAGTGGTGAATAGGTCTTTGGGAAACTTGTTTAGATGTCTCACCAAACAACATGGTCAAGCTTGGGATCTTGTGTTAGGACAAGCAGAATATGCCTATAAAGATTCAGTCAATAGGAGAATAGGAAAGAGTCCTTTTGAGATTGTATATGGATGTCATCCAAGGGGTTTTCTAGAACTCAGAGATATCAGTACCATGGACCATAGGAGTGCTCAAGGAGAAACTTTTGCTGAAAACATGAAAGAGATACATGAGCAAGTGAAGAAGACATTGCAGCAGTCTAATGAGAAATACAAAGAAAAGGCAAACAAGTCAAGGAGAGAGGTGAAATACAAAGTTGGAGACCTGGTTATGGCATATTTGAGGAAGGAAATAATTCCTAAGGGTCATCCAAACAAACTTTGCATGAAGAAGATAGGACCGCTCAAGGTTGTTCACAAATTTGGGAACAATGCTTATGAGGTGGAGTTGCCACAAGACTTAGCACTCTCAACTATTTTCAATGTTTGTGACATGTATCCTTACAAAGGATATCATACTAATGAAAATCAAGACTCTACAACACCTTAAGAAGTGGATTGGGTTCAAGACTTACCACCTAGTCAACCGGTTGCATTGGAATGCATACTAGATACAAACGTTGTCAAGAAGACTAGGAAGGGTGTCTAAAAGGATTACTTGGTCAAGTGGGAAGGTTTAATTGATTAAGAGAAAACATGGATGTCTGAGATAGACATATTGCAGCATGGTACCACTATCCAAGCTCTTTCCACTCATGGGACATGAGTTTTCCCACACCTCGGGAGCATGGTGTAGGAGCACCAAAGATAATTTTTGATGTTTTTGTATATATTTTGGCTTGATATGTTATTATAATTTTGAATATATTTTAATATGGCCTTGGGAAATTTTTATTCTCTCAAATTATTCAAGGCCACTAAGAGTCTTAGTTTGTCCATTGTTCGCAAATGAGCTCACCAGGGTGCCAAGTGGAGCACTTTCCAAGAAAGTTGATTTTTTTTGCTTAGGAAATGGTTGTTTGGGGTTGGTTAAATTTTTTTCAGGTTGTTTGAGTCATTTTGGAGTGGCCAAAGTTGGGTTGGAGCCAAGTTGCTCACCCAAGCCAAAAAATTGTCAAAAATGCAAAAGTTGTTATGAGCAATTTTGTAATTTTTTAAATGTTGAAGCAAACCAATGTACCAAAGTTGGTTAGAGACGTGTAACCACTCCCAAGGCTAGTATAAGGATTGGTAAGACCGAATTTTATCGATTTCTTTTCATTTTGGCAAGAAGAAGATTTTGGTATCCCCATTTTCTTTGTTTTTCAATGCATTTTGCTGCTCTAACTTACTTGTACATCCTGTATGGATTAGAAGACTCAATCCAATGGCATAAAAAGTTAGATAATTGTTTTATCTTTCATTTTATTCAAGTCTTAGGTTCTGAAGTTGTATGGTTTGAAATTTATTGCATTTTTACTGCAGGTGGCTTGTAAATCTCTATAAACTAGGTTTTTGTACAAAAATGGCATTTTCCCTAACATTCCATAGTTGAAACTTGCTGAGACTTGTTGGAATGTTAGGAGGGATTTTAAATATGGTTTTTTTTTTTTTTTGTTGGCAGTAGGGGAAGCCATGTTGTGGATTTGCCACCATACCCTAGCTTAGCTTGTGTGCTTGGCAAGCATAGGGAAATAGTGAAAATGAGCCCTAGATGAGATTGGGCATTGCACAAAAGTGAAAGAAGGGTGGATAAGGGTGGATTAGGTGTATACAGACCCTAAATAACCCAAAAATTCCATGCTTGATCAGATTGAAGAGGTTTAAAATTGCTACTCCAAGTTTGTGGTGTAGAAGGGCAATTAGGCCTCTTTAGCCCTATAAGGGTTAGATACCTTAGATGAAAAACCTAGATGCAATTTATTTATATTATGTGTAATATCCAAAAGGGTATCCAAAAATCCAATTAATTCATAGGTTTTTTGGGAATAATTTTGAATTGTTTCTGTTTTATTGGTTTAGAAGGGCTACAAGGAGTAAGCCTCAAATAAGCCTAAATGAACCAAACCACTATCAACCTTGAAATCGATAAAGGGAAGATGTATTAGAGAGTGTAAAAGGATGGATTAAGGGTCTAAGACAACCATCCAAATGACCGGTTGTAAAAGTGAAGCAAAGATCCTAGGTGGAGGGTTTGTACCCACAGTGTGAGTGAGTAGGTTGAGTTTACTCAAGGTGAGTCCAAGAGAGTTTGGAACTCTCATCAAGAATTAGATATTTCCATAGTCCAAGGACCTAAGGAGAAGGTCAAGGAGGATTTCTATCAGACCCTAGGAGGGTGAGATAGTGTTGAGCCATTGATTGGCTCAAGAGAAGCCTTGAGAAGAAGCCAGTTGGCTCCGATTGGAGAAGTGAGTACAAGACCTCTACATCACTTGTTGACTGGGACACCACCGAAATCAGTAAATTTGATACCCTCCCAAATGACCATGCTATAGTCATATATCTCAATTCCATTGAACCTGTAACACCCAAAAGAGCTTCTACTAGTGAATCTAATAACACATCTTCTAGTCAGGGGGGTGCCAAATCTTCCAGTCGCAAAAGTGAAATTAAACAATTAGAAAGGTCTAATGCTGAAAACCATTTTATGCAAACATTAGACCTATCAAAATATAAAATAAAGGGTGTATCTGAGGGTGAAACCCTCCTTGAGGAACCCGAAGATGGAAGATTAGACACCATCCTAGAACATTTCAAGAGAGGTCATCTATCTTGATTGAACCTATAGAAGCAATCAACATTGGTACTCTAGAGAATCCCAGGATTATTCATCTTGCAACATCTTTATCAGAACAAGAGAGAAAAGACTACAATGTCTTCTTCAAGAGAATTCAAATCAACTTTGCCTAGTCATATGCAAATATGCTAGGACTAGATCCAAACCTCATCATGCATCATCTCAATGTTGCTCTAGGAGCTAAGCCAATCAAGAAAAAAACTAAGGAAGATGCACCCTCACAACTATTGGATGTAGTATTCACAAGGCCAGTTGCATATCCAAATTGGGTGTCAAATATTGTACCTACATCAAAACCGGATAAGAGTATCAGAATGTGCACAAACTTCAGGGACCTGAACAAGGCATGCCCAAAGGATTATTTTCCACTACCAAGCATTGACATCATTGTAGATCTTACAATAGGTCATGAAATGTTCTCTTTAACGGATGGTTTCTCAGGGTACAACCAAATCAAAATAGCCCTTGAAGATCAAGAGAAAAGAGAATTCATGTGCCCCTGGGGTACTTTCTATTGAAACATCATGCCTTTCAGGCTCAAGTATGTCGGGGCTACTTATCAGAGAGAAATGACCACCATTTTCCATGATATGATGCATACCTCCATGGAAGATTATGTGGATGATATACTAGCAAAATCGCACACCAGAGAAGGAAACCTAGAAATTCTAGACAAAATATTTGATAGGTTAGAGAAATACAAATTAAGATTGAATCCAAAGAAGTGTGCTTTTGGGGTCACATTAGGCAATATTTTGGGATATATCATATTGGCTCGAGGAATAGAAGTTGATCCAACAAAGGTAAAGGCTATAATGGAAATGGAATCACCAAAGAACATCAGTCAATTGCATTCTCTACAAGGGAGATTACAGTTAATAAGAAGATTCATAGCATGATTGGTTGATCGTTGTCATCTTTTCACTCACTTATTGCACAAGAATGTTCCATTCAGATGGAATGACAAATGTGAGGAAGCCTTCACTCAAATCAAGGAATATTTAGTAACTCCACCAGTAATAGCATCACCGATTGAAGGAAAACCATTGTTGCTTTACATATCAGCTACAAAAGTATCACTAGGAGATCTCCTGGTGCAACACAACAATGAAGGAAAAGAATGAGCAATCTACTATATCAATAGAACTCTAGTTGGATATGAGTTGAACTACACAATAGTGGAGAAGACATGTCTAACAGTAGTATGCGCAACCCAAAAGTTACAACATTATATGCTCACACATTCAATTAAGCTGATTGCCAAGATCGATCCTCTGAAGTATCTGTTAAGCAAGGCAACATTGACATGTCGACTAGTTAAATGGGTCATGGTGCTGAGTGAATTTGACATTGATTATGTTGATCGAAAAGCTATAAAAGGACAAGTAATCGCAGATCAACTAGCTAAAGCACCCCTGCACGATGATACTCCATTACATATTGAATTTCCTGATGCAAATATTCTCATTGTCAGCAAGAAGACTTGGCAACTATATTTTGATGGCTCTTAGACACAACATGGATTAGGTACAGGAATCCTATTCATAACACCTCAGGGCAACACTATTCCTAAATCATACAGGTTGAGCTTCCATGTACAAATAATATGATAGAATATGAAGCACTAGTCATTGGTCTCAAGATGGCCATTAAATGGAATATCATAGAGTTTCATATCTATGGTGATTCACAACTAGTTATCAATCAGATAAATGATGAATATCATACCAAGGATGATAAATTGATGCCCTAAAAGAAAATAGTTGATGATTTCAAGAAATACTTTGCAGAGATCACTTTTGGTCAGATCCCAAGGAATGAAAATAAAGCAGTAGATGCCATGGCGATGATAGCATCTCTTTTACAAACTCAAGAGAATCAAGAGCATCATGAATTCCTGGTGGAAGGACTCTTTTATCCAGCCCATGATTCCCCTGACACACTAAGCGTCTGTAATATATCCAGAACTAAATCCTCACGTTATGGCCCAACGTATCTTTACTTGAAAGATAATATCCTTCCACTAGATCTCTCATGAAACCTAAAATGAAACTTTATCCGACAATCCTCCCGCTATACCATTATCACTGATACCCTTTATAGACAAGGTCTAGATAGCACTCTCCTCAGGTGCCTCGAATGTGACGAATCCAAAAAAGCCTTAAACAAAGTCCATGAAGGTATTTGTGGCACACATTCAAGTGGTCTTATGCTGGCTAATAAACTCATATGCTTGGGTTATTATTGGCCCACTATGGAAAGAGATTCCTTCACATATGCTAAGAAATGTAATCAATGTTAGGTTCACGACAATCTGATACATGCACCAGCACAAGAGCTACATCTTTTGGCAGGATCATGGCCATTTTCTCAATGGGGTCTGGACCTGGTAGGAAAGATTCACCCTTCATCTTCAAATGGACACAAGTTTATTTTGATTGCTAGAGAATACTTTACTAAATGGATTGAAGCAGTACCTTTAACAATAGTGATAGGGAAACAAATAGATTCTTTTATCCTCAACTATATCATTTGTCTCTACGAAATTCCCATCTCCATTATCACTGATAATGGAAGACCTTTTAAGAATCAAGATGTGAAAGAACTATGTGAGCAATTCCAAATCCAACATAGATTCTCAACACCCTACTATGAACAATCTTGAAAATTTTGAAGAAGGCAGTCAATGAAGTTGGTAAGGATTGGCATGTTTAGTTGAATCCCACTCTATGGGCTTATCGCACTAGCATCTGTACACCCACTAGGAAAACTCCATATTGCTTTGTGTATGGGTCAGAAGCAACCTTACCAATTGAAGTAGAGATACCTTCTCTACGGGTGTCACTAAAGGGACTCATTCCAGATGAGGATAAGACAGTATCCAGGTTACAAGAACTAGAGTTGCTACAAGAGTGTCACCAAAATGCTTCTGATCACTTAAAAGTATATCAACAAATAATGGTGAGAAGCTAAAATCGTAGGGTCAAGTTGAGAGTATTTCAGTTGGGAGATCTTGTCTTAAGAGAAAATCCACGTAACTAGCAAGATTGTGAGAAAAAGGGAAAATTTGAACCAAACTTGTTAGGTCCTTTTGTCATGGTTGCTGCATATGGATCCAGAGCCTACAAATTGTCAACACCAGAAGGCGAGTGGTTTGAAGAACCTATCAACACAATGCATCTGAAATTTTTTTATGTCTAAAAGCAGAAAATCCAAAAATAGTGAAAAAGCAGCAAAATCCAAAAAACTATGAAAAAGCAAAAAATACAAAAACAACGAAAAACAATAAAAAATAAAAAATCAAATATGAGGAAAAATGCAATAAAAACAGACGGTGAAAACCTGGTAACACAGGCGCTATCTGTTAGTTTGCTCTCTCGAGGGGGCGTCCTCACATCGTAACCTATCAATCAACATCTAGGGAATCATATCGAATCATGTCTGCATCAAATCAAAATTTACCATATAAAATCATGCCCACATCAAATCAAAATTTATCATATTGAGATCAAATTCACATCAAATAAAATCCGCATCATCGAATCAAATTTTCTTTGAACCAATGTGTCATTCTACATCACTTCAAAGAGGGGCAAAATCTATACACCTAAAAATGGTCTAAAGATAATTGATTAAATATGCAGTTATTTTATTAATCCCCATTCCCAATTAATTAAATTCACAAGTAATTTGATTAATTTCCCTATTCATCTACTTGTAAATAAATCTAAATGATTTATTTATGTTAGACAGTTCAAATAACCAGAAGACAAAAGAGGGGGGGTGAATTAGTTGTCACAGATTACCAGAACCATTAGCAATTTAAAATTTAATACCGGAAACCAAAACATTTACCAGAATAATAGATAAACCAATTAAGTATAGACAATAATCACATAATGAAAGCCATCCACATAACACCAAGATTTATACGTGGAAAACCTAGTAAAGGGAAAAACCACGTTGGGAAGCCTACCCACAGTCAAATAATATTTCTACATTAAGTATGTGAATTACAATTGAGGGGCATGCACTTGCAGGAAGGCCAATAGCCTAGAGCGCACTGCTCATCATAAAAGGAGCCTCACTGACTACATAGAAATCTAGACTACAATCTAGAGAAGTGTTGAACTGCAAAAGATAACATCTCCTATGCCTGAGTACAGTTATGGTTAAGCTCAATACCGAAAGACTAAATCCTCTTACATAAACCCAATTTGATCTCCAATGATCAACCAACTCCTCTGCCTGAATGATATTGCATTATTCGCACATTAAATTCCTTGACCATGACCTCTAACAATAACCATGATGATCTACAATGAGATCTTACATCTATATATACAAACCCTCGACCATAAACAATTAGGTTGGCCACTAGATAATAAACCAATTATATAATTACAAACCATGTCGGTCTTAGACCAAACAAATGATATCCAACACATAAGACATCCTGGAATTACATCGATAGGTCCAATCCACACATTACATTAAAGTCAGTCCATAACCTAGATCAACCGGAACCCAATATAGGTCCACACACTTTAGAAATGATCTCCATCCACCAAGTCTCAAACATGATCACCAACAACATCTTGAAACTCCACCAAAAGCTGCACCAACACCACTTATGCAATTCATCAAAGATCTCCACCAAAAGCTCTATCGGTGAAACCCTCGCCGAAACCAAAAACCAAGCTTCTAAACAAGCAGGATAGCATCCAATCATTAGACCAAAACCAAATGACCAAATATGAGCATGAGTATCATGAACAAGCCAATTTCATCACCAAACTATACCAGAGCCTACTGGATCATGTCGGATCCAGATCAACCAGAAACCACTCAACCTACTGGGACCAGAAGGGTGTCGGTAAAGCATCCAAACAACTAGTATTGGCATCAATGACAAAAAATCAATGCAACACATAATCAATTCCACCAAATGGCCAACAATTTCCCCCTTTGGCATTGATGGCAACACTAGATGTGAAAAACATCCAAGTACCAAGAAATGCCAAACAAGTCTCCCCCAATGGAAGACAACCAACAATATCTCTCACATACAACTCTGAAATAAAGACCAAACTCCCCCTATAAATAATATCTCTGTAAAGCTCTGAATTTCTCCCCCTTTCTTTTTCTTTTTCACATCAATGCCAGAAATCTGACAGAAATATCAAAGCAAGAACATAAACCACTAAATCACAAAGTTGACTACTCCCCCTGAGCAGTAGCATCCCACATCAGTGCTAGAATGAATAGTATCTCTGATAATGCATTTCGGATTGATGCCAAACCACATCAATCAAGTCTCTACGAGAGGAGCATAAACTCCCAATCTGTCTCTCAGGTACTCAAATGATTCCTTGGGCAAAGGTTTAGTGAAAATATCTGCAATTTGCTCTTTAGTGTTCACATAAACCAGTCTAACTTCATTTGCTTCCACTTTCTCCTTCAAAAAATTGTACTTGATAGATATCTTCTTTGTTTTAGAATGAAATACCATATTCTTTGATATATCAATAGCAACAGAGTTATCACAGTGAATAACTATCGGTGCATCACAATCCACCTTTATATCCTTCAATATTTGCTTCATCCATAAAACTTGTGTATAGTTAGTAGCAGCAACAACATACTTAGCTTCAATGGTAGATAAAGAAGTACATGATTATTTCTTGCTGATCCATGAAACCAACTTCTTTCCAAGAAAGAAAGCTCCACTGAAAGTACTTTTCCAGTCATCAACATCTCCAGCACAATCAACATCTATATATGCACATAAAGTAAAGTTATCATTCTTAGGGCACTACAAGCCATATTCTAATGTACCTTGCAAGTATTTAAAAATCCTTTTCACCGCCATCTCATGATTTTCTCTAGGATCACTCTGAAATCTTGAAACAATACAAACAACATTCATAATGTCAGGCCTAGTTTGAGTCAAATAAAGCAGACCTCCAATCATATATTTGTATCTTGTAGGATTTACCGGTGGTGAAACATCTTTTCTTGTCAATTTCTCACTTGTAAACATAAGAGTACTTACAAGTTTAGAATCTCCCATGCCAAATTTCTTCAATAATTCCTTAGCATATTTAGTTTGATAGACGAAAATACCTTTTTCAGTCTGAGTAATCTGCAAACCTAAGAAAAATTTCATCTCACCAATCATAGACATCTCAAATTATTTCTCCATATTCTTAGAAAATTTTATGCATAACTTATCTTCACCTCCAAAAATAATGTCATCAACAAGTACTTCAATAATCAGTATATCATCATTAGTGATCTTATAATATAAAATACTCTCAGCATTTCCCTTAGTAAAACCAAGCTTTAAAAGATATTATCCAACCTTGCATACCAAGCTCTAGGTGCTTTTTTCAATCCATATAAAGCTTTCCTTAACCTACAAACCATATTTGTATCATCTGATAGTGAAAAACCATCAGGTTGCTCAATATAAACTTCCTCATCAAGATCCCCATTCAAAAATGCACATTTAACATCCATCTGATAAACCTTGTTGTTTTTATAAGCAACATAGGCAGGAAATAATCTTACAACTTCAATCCTAGCTACAGGTACAAAAGTTTCTCCATAATCAATTCCTTCCTTCTAAGAATATCCTTTACAAACCAATCTAGCCTTATTCCTTATAACTTGACCATCCTCATTCAATTTATTCCTAAAAACCCATTTAGTTCCAATAACATTTTTATTTTTAGGCCGGAGAACCAAGGTCAATGTGTTATTTTTCTCAATCTTGTCTAATTCTTCTTCCATAGCTTTCAACCAATATTCATCTTTACATGCCTCAATTACTAATACCGGTTCAACTTATGAAATTAAACATACCTCATTAGTTGTCAGTCTTCTTCTTGTCATCACTCCATTGCTCTTATCCCCAATGATTTTATCCTCTGAATGATTTAATCTCACATACCTAAGAGTCTTCTAACTTTATATTCCTCTTCCCTATTCTTCAGTTACTATAGAATTCTCTAATGTTGCCGAAGTAACTAGTTCAACACTCTGTTCTGATAAAGGTGCTACTAGTGCAGATATAATCATTTCCACTACTAGTTCTTTCTCATAAACTTTGATTTGAATTCTGTTCGGCTCATCTACTTTAACATTAGCACTCTCCACAATTCTCTGCAATCTCTTGTTATAACATCTATATGCTTTGCTTTCATTATAGTAACAAAGAAATATGCCTTCATCACATCTAGGATCAAATTTCCCAATAATATCATCTCTCCCGATATAACATTTATTACCAAAAATTCTGAAATACTTAACTGTAGGTGTATTGCCAAACCATAATTCATAAGGTGTCTTACTGGTTTCTCCTTTGATATGTACTCTGTTGAATGTATAAATTGTTGTGCTCACTACTTATCTCCAGTAGATATGAGGTAGACTAGCTTCCATCATCATTGTTCTAGCAGCATCCAAGATAGTTTTGTTCTTCCTTTCCACAACTCCATTCTGATAGTTCTAATACTTAATGTAAGTACAGATCCAATAGCCAACAAGATGAGAGGGGGGGGTGAATCATACAAACTTAATCTTCCATAAAAACATCAGATTCAACCTCGGTAACATATACTTTAGTAATATAACCAAAATTGCTAAACATGCAAACTCAAAAGCATATAAACATCATAAACCTCATAACACCAGATTTAACGTGGAAACCCAAATAGGGAAAAAACCACTGTGGGATTTCGGACCCACTAAGAAATATACTCTTCTAGAGTATGCTTGGTTAAAAGCAAATCCTATTAAAGATTACAAACACATTGCTAGATGTGACCTGGTTAAGGGATTTCCCTCAGATCTGTTAGGATCTTCACCTTGTTAGAAGTGACCTAGTTAAAGGATTTCAAACACTCAATCAGAATGTCACCTTGCTAGAGGGTTTTACAAATAAGACTATTAAGTCCACTCGGTTAAGAGATTTTCTATCACTTCACAAAATAACAGTAATAAAAATCTATTTTCAACTTCACATCTAAAATGCTAAAGTAGATTCTTATTTGCTCAGTACAATCTAGACATAGAACTAATCTTGTCCATCTGCTGGGCTTCTATACTTCGTTATTCAAACAGGTCTTCAAGCTTCTGTGCTTGGTAATCACTATGTAGCATCCCTGTGCATACATTTGCCTGCATGCATTGTTTATCAATAGTTCCCTATTTATAAACAATTCGCCAACCGCTTAATCTCCTTAATTACATTTCCCATGATCAATCATAGCCATCAGATCTTCAAACTTTGACCAGGTTCAATGTATCCTTTAATCTGAAAACATTTTACCCTGCCTTGGAACTTGCATACATTTCTTGGAACTTGTGCTAGGGTATTGCGGTTCAATTTGAGTTGTAGATCTTCATGCCGATTTTCCTTTGCCATAGATTCATTAACAAACTTCATGCACAACATACCAATCATTTAATCAGTTCTAGCTCATCAGCTTCCTTCATTAAATAACGCATGTAACCATTTAATGTATTATGTTACAACTCGGTTACAACTCGGTAACAACTCAGTAATAACTCGGTGAATACTAAACTTCACTCAGTAGACATTCTGCCTTCATTAACCGATAGCGATAACCTTAGGGTTTACCGACTAGGTTCTTTGCTCGGTAACATAGTATAGTATTAACCTTACAATTTACAAAATATGTATGATGTTAAAACAATCTAAACATCATGATCTCATCATTATCTGACTCGGTAATAGTTGCCAATTGAATACCTTATTCATCCCCTTATTCATCATATTCTTTCTATGCCTTTTACCGACATCTTTATACTCTTCAAATCATACTTCTCAAGATATGGCAACATCATACTGAATTAGAAAATCAATTTCTTGATATCAATGACAAAATAATAATATCAAGACAGTAAACATCCTTAATCAGTTATATCCATAATCATCAACAACCTTCTCAATATCCTTATTGAAATGCCAACAATCTCCCATTGTCTGTTATAATGCCAAATGCCAACAATCTCCCCCTTTGGCATTGATGGCAAAACCAATTGATTTGACCTTTAAAAGATTCGGATTGCTGTGATTCTGAAATGCTGAAATGCTCTCTTGTTGTCAACAGACTTCTCCCCCATACATTAAACTTCTCCTATTTTCTTCAGTCTTCTCCCCCTTTTTTTCAATCTTCAGTTTCAGTCTTTTCAATCAGTCTTCTCCCCCTTTGACAACAATGCCAAAAAGTAAAGAACTAAAACATAATTTCTTCCTGTATGAAGTGATTTCCTGTTGTTGTGTATCAACTGAGTCTCGGTTAAAGCATTTTGTCTTCAATTCTTGTTCCCTGTATTGTATCCTGCATTATTTCCTGCACACCTTTAGAAAACATCCTAAAGTGTGTAAATCAACATCAACTCTTAAAAGATATTCGATAGAGTCATTGAATTGATGCTTTCACCGAACTCGGTCAGTAAGTAGAAGATAGGGGTAGGACCCCTAACTTACTTCTGAGATATTCAAAAGTGTTCCTTGATAGTGGCTTGGTAAAGATATCTGTTATTTGTTCCTTTGTGCTAACATACTCCAACACCACTTTCTTCTCTTGAGCTTCTTCTCTAAGATAATGATATTTGATAGAGATGTGCTTTGTCTTAGAGTGCATAATAGGATTCTTCGAAATGTTAATGGCACTAATATTGTCACAGAATATAGTTACTGGCTCAGTAACTTCTTCATTTATACCTTCCAACAGTTGTTTGATCCATGCTATGTTGGTACAATTCAATGCTACAACAACATATTCAGCTTCTGTTGTTGACTGAGAAACACATCCTTGTTTCTTGCTAAGCCAACTCACTAGTCTTTCTCCTAAAAAGAAAGCTCCTCCACTTGTGCTTTTCCTGTCATCAATGTTGCCTGCCCAATCAACATCAGTATAAACTTTTAAATCAAAATCATTTCCTTTCTGATATACTAAGCCATAATCCTCTGTGCCTTTCAAGTATCTAAAAATTCTTTTGATTGCTATCATGTGTGTTTCCTTAGGATCTGCAAAGAATCTTGCAACTATACCTATTGCATGTGCTATGTCTAGTCTGTTGTGAACAACATATTGTAGCTTTCCAATCATGGATCGATAAAGTGTCTCATCAACAGATGCAGATTCGTCATTCTTTGATAGTTTACAGTTGGTAGTCATAGGAGTACTTACTGGTTTTGAATCCTCCATTCCAAATTTCTTCAAGATTTCCTTTATGTACTTGGATTGAGTAATGAAAATCTCATTTTTCATTTGCAGTATCTGTAAACCTATAAAATATTTTATCTCACCGATTAATGACATCTTAAATTCTTTACTCATTTCATTTCCAAAGTTATTACATAGAGAGTCATTTCCACAAAATATAATATCATCAACAAATATGGCTGAGATCAGTATTCCATTTTCATCATTCTTCATGTACATATTGTTGTTCTCACTTGTCCTTATAAAACCAATCTTAATCAAATAAGAGTGCAATCTTTCATACCATGCTCTAGGTGCTTGTTTCAGACCATATAATGCTTTGTTCAATTTACATACCTGATCTTTATTATTGTCTTCAACAAATCCTTCAGGTTGTTCAATAAAAACTTCTTCTAATATACCATTCAGAAGTGTAGATTTGACATCCATTTGATATACCTTGAAGTTTTTGAAAGAAGCATATGCCAACAATGTTCTTACTCCTTCAAGTCTAGCCACAGGTGCAAAAGTTTCACCATAATCAATTCCTTCTTCTTGAGCATAACCTTTGCATACTAGTCTTGCTTTATTTCGAATGACCTCACCTTTTTCATGTAGCTTGTTTCTGAAAATCCACTTTATACTGATTACATTTTTGTCCTTTGGTCTTGGGATTAGTGTCCATGTGTCATTCTTCTTGATTTGGTCAATCTCTTCTGTCATAGCATTTATCCAATCTTCACTATTAAATGCCTCTTTCACTATTCTCGGTTCAAATTCAGATATCAGACATGTGTTTTGTCTCAGTTTGTTCCTTGTCATCACTGGATCATCCTTATCTCCTATAATCTGACTTGGTGCATGATGTCTTTTGACATACTTGGCTAATACAAGCTCAGTAGGCTCTGTATGATCTTCTTCATCACTCAGTAACTGGATGTTCTCTTCATTTTCTTCAATAGTTTTCTCGATAGGACTTGTCGATTGAACATAGACAAATTCATCATAATCTTCTGGTTCTTTGGAATTTCCTTTATCATTTCTTTCTACAAATTCATCAATTTTCACATTTGCACTTTTTACTATTTTGTTAGATGATTTGATCAAACATTTAAATGTTTTGCTTCTAGAAGAATAACCTAGAAATGTTCCTTCTTCACTTTTCTGATCAAACTTGCCATTTCTATCATCTTTGTGTACATAGTATCTACTTCCAAAGATTTTAAAATAACTTACATTAGGTTTCTTATCATACCATATTTCATATGGTGTCTTCAAAGTACCTTTCTTCAGTTGTACTCAGTTCAGGGTGTAAACTGCTGTGCTTATTACTTCTCTCCAAAATGTTTGTGGCACTTTCTTTTCAATCATCAGGGTTCTGGCACAATCCACAATAGATCTATTTCTTCTCTCAGTTATTCCATTTTGCTGTGGAGTTCTCGGTGCAGAGACTTGTCTTTTAATACCATGATCATTGCAGAATAAGTTGAACTCATCAGGTGTGAACTCTCCTCCTCTATCTGATCTAAGACATTTTTGTTGTCTTCCTGTTTCATTTTCAACTCTTGCCTTATACCATTTAAACATTTGAAAAGCTTCTGATTTTTCTTTTAAAAACATAACCGACATCATTCTTGAATAGTCATCCACAAATAATATGAAATATTTATCACCATAATAACTTTGAACTTTCATAGGACCACAAAGATCGGTGTGCACAAGATCCAAAATTCCCTTAGAAGTGTAAGACTTACTTGTAAAGCTTGATCTTGTCATCTTACCCATCTGGCATCCTCAGCACATAGCATTCTCAGGTGTTTCAAAACTCTGTAGACCTCTTACTCGGTGCTTCTTACTTATTTTGATCAAATTATCAAAATTTACATGACAAAACCTTTTATGCCATAACCAAGTTGATATTTCTGATACTTAATGTAAGTACAGATCCAATAGCCAACAAGATGAGGGGGGGGTGAATCATACAAACTTAATCATCCATAAAAACATCAGATTCAACCTCGGTAACATATATATCAGTCATATAACCAAAACTGTCAAACATGCAAACTCAAAAGCATATGAACAATATAAACCTCATAACACCAGATTTAACGTGGAAACCCAAATAGGGAAAAACCACTGTGGGATTTCGAACCCACTAAGAAATATACTCTTCTAGAGTATGCTCGGTTAAAAGCAAATCCTGTTAAAGATTACAAACACATTGCTAGATGTGACCCAGTTAAGGGATTTCCCTCAGATCTGTTAGGATCTTCACTTTGTTAGAAGTGACCTTGTTAAAGGATTTCAAACACTCAATAAGAATGTCACCTTGCTAGAGGATTTTACAAATAAGACTATTAAGTCCACTCAATTAAGAGATTTTCTGCTACTTCTCAAAATAACAGTAATAAAAATATGTCTGCAACTTCACATCTAAAAATGTTGAAGCAGATTCTTATTTTCTTAATACAATCAATTCATAGGACTTATCTTGTCCCTCTACTGGGCTATATACTCTATTATCAAAACAGGTCTTCAAGCTTTTGTGCTCAGTAATCACTATGTAGCATCCCTATGCATACACTTGCCCACATACATTATTTATCAACAGTTTCCTATTTATAAACAATCTTCCAACCGCTTAATCTTCTTGATCACATTTCCCATGATCAATCATAGCCATCAGATCTTCAATCTTGTCCAGGTTCAATGTATCCTTCGATCTGAAAATGTTTTACCTCGCCTTGGAACTTGTGTTAGGGTATTGCGGTTCAATCTGAGCTGTAGATCTTCCTGCCGATCTTTCTTTACCATAGATTCTTTAACAATCTTCATACACGGCTTACCAATCATTTAATTCACTCCAACTCATCAGCTTCCTTCATTAAATATCACATGTAAACATTTAATGCATTCTGTTATAGCTCGATTGTAACTCGGTAAATACTAAACTTCACTTGGTAGACATTTTGCCTTCATTAACCGATAGTGATAACCTTAGGGTTTACCGACTAGGTTCTTTGCTCGGTAACATAGTATAGTATTAACCTTTCAAACAATAGCATATGTAGGATATCAAAACAATCTAAACATCATGATCTCATCATTGTCTAACTCGATAATAGTTGCCCATTGAATAACTTATCCCCTTATTCATCATATTCTTTTTGTGTCTTTTACCGACATCTTTATACTTATCAAATCATACTTCTTAAGATATGGCAACATCATACTGAATTAGAAAATCAATTTCTTGACATCAATGACAAAAATAATAATATCAAGATAATAAAACATCTTTAATCAGTTATATCCATAATCATCAACAACCTTCTCAATATCCTTATTGAAATGCCAACAATCTCTCATTATAATTGGAATGCCAACCTTTTTCTTATTTGTTATAATGCCAACAATCTCCCCCTTTGGCATTGATGGCAAAACCAATTGATTTGACTTTATTGAGTCGGATTCAGATTGCTGTGAAATTCTGAATTGCTGAAATGCTCTCCCCCATACATTAGACTTCTCCTGTTTTCTCAGTCTTCTTTCCAATCTGTAGTTTGCTCTTCTTATGTATTCTCCCCCTTTGACAACAATATGAAAAAGAAAAGAACTAAAAACATAATTTCTTCCTCTGAGAAGTGAATTCCATGTTGTTATGTATCAATTCAGTCTCGGTCAGAGCATTTGTCTTCAATTCCTGTTCCCTGTTTATTGTTTCCTGCACACCTTTAGAAAACCTCCTAAAGTGTGTAAATCAGCATCAACTCCTAAAAGATATTCTATAGAGTCATTGAATTGATGCTTTCACCAAACTCGATCAGTGAATGGAAGATAGGGGTAGGACCCCTAGCTGACTTCTAAGATATTCAGAAGTGTCCTTTGGCAGTGGCTTGGTGAAGATATCTGCTATTTTCTCCTTTGTACTAACATACTCCAAAACCACTTTCTTCTCTTCAACTTCTTCTCTAAGATAATGATATTTGATAGAGATGTGCTTTGTCTTAGAGTGCATAACAAGATTTTTTGAAATGTTAATGGCACTGGTGTTATCACATAAAATAGTTACTGGCTCGGTAACTTGCTCATTTATACCTTCCAATAGTTGTTTAATCCATGCTATATTGGTGCAATTCAGTGTTGCAGCAACATATTCAGCTTTTGTTGTTGACTGAGAAACACATCCTTGTTTCTTGCTAAGCCAACTCACTAGTCTTTCTCCTAAAAAGAAAGCTCCTCCACTTGTGCTTCTCCTGTCATCAATGTTGCCTGCCCAATCAGTATCAGTATAAACTTTTAAATCAAACTCATTTCCATTCTGATATACTAAACCATAATCTTCAGTGCCTTTTAAGTATCTGAAAATTCTTTTGATTGTCGTCATGTGTGTTTCCTTAGGATCTGCAGAAAATCTTGCAACAATACCTACTGCATGTGCTATATCTGGCCTACTGTGAACAACATATTGCAACTTTCCAATCATAGATCGGTAAAGTGTTTCATCAACAGATGCAGATTCATCATTCTTTGATAGTTTATAGTTGGTAGTCATAGGAGTACTTACTGGTTTTGAATCCTCCATTCCAAATTTCTTCAAGATTTCCTTTATGTACTTGGTTTGGGTAATGAAAATCTCATCTTTCATTTGCAGTATCTGCAAACCTATAAAATATTTTATCTCACCGATTAATGACATCTCAAATTCTTTACTCATTTCATTTCCAAAGTTCTTGCATAGAGAGTCATTTCCACTAAAGATAATATCATCAACAAATATGGCTGAGATCAGTATTCCATTTTCATTATTCTTCATGTACATATTGTTGTTTTCACTTGTTCTTATAAAGCCAATTTTGATCAAATATGAGTGTAATCTCTCATACCATGCTCTAGGTGCTTGTTTCAGACCATATAAAGCTTTGTTCAATTTACATACCTTATCATTATTTTCTCCTTCAACAAATCCTTCAGGTTGTTCAATGAAAACTTCTTCTTCTAATATACCATTCAGAAATGCAAATTTGACATCCATTTGATATACCTTGAAATTCTTGTAAGCAGCATATGCCAACAATGTTCTTACTCCTTCAAGTCTTGCCACAGGTGCAAAAGTCTCACCATAATCAATTCCTTCTTCTTGGGCATAACCTTTGCAAACTAGTCTTGCTTTATTCCGAATGACCTCACCCTTTTCATTTAGCTTGTTTCTAAAGATCCACTTTGTACCGATTACATTTTTGTCCTTTGGTCTTGGGACCAGTGTCCATGTATCATTCTTCTTGATTTGATCAATCTCTTCTATCATAGCATTTATCCAATCTTCATTGTTAAATGCCTCTTTCACTATTCTCGATTCAAATTCAGATATCAAACATGTGTTCTGTCTCAGTATGTTCCTTGTCATCACTGGATCATCCTTATCTCCTATAATCTGACTTGGTGCATGATGTCTTCTGACATACTTGGTTAATACAGGCTCAGTAGGCTCTGTATGATCTTCTTCATCACTCGGTAACTGGATGTTCTCTTCATTTTCTTCAACAGTTATCTCGGTAGGACTTCTCGGTTGCACATAGACAAATCCTTCATAATCTTCTAGTTCTTTGGAGTTTCCTTCATCATTTCTCTCTACAAATTCATCAATTTTCACATTTGCACTTTCTACTATTTTGTTAGATGATTTGATTAGACATTTAAATGCTTTGCTTCTAGAAGACTAACCTAGAAACATTCCTTCTTCACTTTTCTGATCAAACTTGCCATTTCTATCATCTTTATGAACATAGCATCTACTCCCAAAGATTTTAAAATAACTTACATTAGGTTTCTTGTCATACCAGATCTCATATGGTGTCTTCAAAGTACCTTTCTCCAATTGAACTCGATTCAAGGTGTAAACAGCTGTGCTTATTGCTTCTCTCCAAAATGTTTGTGGAACTTTCTTTTCAATCATCAAGGTTCTGGCACAATCCACAATAGATTTGTTCCCTCTCTCAACTATCCCATTCTGTTGTGGAGTTCTCGGTGTAGAGACTTGTCTTTTTATACCATGATCATTGCAAAATAAGTTGAACTCATCAGAAGTAAACTCTCCTCCTCTATCTGATCTGAGACATTTCAGTTGTCTTCTTGTTTCATTTTCAACTCTAGCCTTGTACCATTTAAACATTTGAAAAGCTTCTGATTTTTCTTTTAAAAACATTACTGACATCATCCTTGAGTAATCATCCACAAATAATATGAAATATTTATCACCATAATAACTCTGAACTTTCATAGGACCACAAAGATCAGTATGCACAAGATCTAAAATTCCCTTAGAAGTGTAAGACTTACTTATAAATCTTGATCTTGTCATCTTACCCATCTAGCATCCTCGAAACATAGCATTCTCAGGTTTTTCAAGACTCGGTAGACCTCTTACTCGGTGCTTCTTATTTTGATCAGATTATCAAAATTAACATGACAAAACCTTTTATGCCATAACCAGGTATCATCTATTCTTGCATATTGACATTTATTCTGAGTTGAGTCAAGATGAAATGTATTACCTCTTGTTTGTGTCCCGATAGCAGCTAACTTTCCATGCTTGTCATGAACTTTGACAATTCCTTTTTCAAACTCTATTCGGTAACCTGTGTTGTTTAGCTGTGCTACACTCAACAAATTGTATTTCAAACCTTCAACCCAATAAACATCATTACATTTAGCATTGTCAAGAAGTGTTATGGATCCTTTACCTCTTACCGGACATGGTGCATCATTATCAAATCTTACATAGCCTCCATCATAATCATCTAATTTAATAAACTTGTGTTTATCACCTATCATGTGATGTGAGCAACCACTATCTATGATCCAAGAATCATTAGTATTTATATGAGATATTAAAGCTTTTTCTTCATACCTTTCTTCATCTGATCCATCTTTAATAGCCACATAAACAACTTCCTTTATATCAGTTTCATCTGATTTATCATCATTAGATTCCTCACCAGCTATTAGAAATGTCTTTTTATCTCTTCTCCTGAAGTCTCAGTATCCTTTGTAATGATTATCTTTTTGTCTGTCATCTTGGTAATCTCTCTTTTCACTAGATTCTTTGTTAGGACAATTAGAAGCCATATGTCCTATCTTATCACAATTGAAACATTTTAAAGGTAGCTTTCCTTTATACTTGCCTTTTCCTCTCGGTAGCCTTCTGGCTAATAGTGCTTCAAACTCTTCTTGCTTTCTGATTTCCTCACACAGTTTGTGTACCTCCTCCATGTTTTTGTGAAATCTTTCACTTGCTCCACTGTGATTCCCTTCAGAGTACATATACTTTCTATAGACACCTAAAATTGCCATGTCTAATTAAATAAATATCTTTATTTATTTAATTATTCTAAGCTTAATTCTTCTATTAATTAAATAAATCTTTATTTATTTAATTCATTCATTTATCCTCTTCTAGCCTTATTTCTCATTTAAATAAATACATTTATTTATTTAAATTATCCTTTTCCTAAATTAAATAAATATCTTATTTATTTAATTGATCCCACTTCTTCTATTAATTAAATAAATCTTTATTTATTTAATTAAGTCATTAGCCTTTTCTACCCATGACACATGTCATTCATCTCTTAATTCATACACTACCTACCCCTTTCATTATTTTATTATTTCTTTTACCTACCCTCTAATCATAGCCGACCTCCTTTTACACCTCTCAATCTTATCCCTCCATTTCATATAGTGTCTTCTATATAAGGAGATGCTTCCTTCATTAACAAACCCCCCGTTGACTACTTGACTACACTACGCTTTTGAACATAGGCGATCCTACTTGCAACCACATTCTGTTCTTTCTTGAGCTCTTGTGCACATAAAATCTGAGAGCAAATATATCAAGCAAGATCAATGGAGATAGGAAGAATGGAGATCCAAACCCTATTGGACATGTGATGGTATAATCTTTGTGATTTCATTTGATTTGCATTGTCTTAGGTAATCTTCATATGTTATGGTGGATCTTTGTTGTTGTTAGGCTAGGGTTTTGTGGTTGAATTCATTTAGCCTTTCAATATCGTTATTATTGTTATCCATTTTCACCATAAACATTTTGGCATGCCCTGTGGGACATGTATTTCCCTAAAAATTGGATCTTTAAAAATTAGGGTTTTTCCTTATTTTGATCAGATCTCACAAACGGCTTTGAATTTTTGCATCAAATTTTTTTTGTAGATTAAGAAAAGTATCAGAAGGATTTAGTAAAAGTTTCAAATTTTTTGGATCACTTGTTCAATTTATATGAATTTTTTATGATTTGTCATAAAAACTTAATTTTGAGAGCAAATTAGTGAATTTTTTGGATTTTCTTACATTTTTGGAAATCTCTCAGCATTTTACATAGGATCTATTTTTTTTAATTTTAAATTTGATGCAAAATAATTCCTAAAAAATTGGATCTTTGAAAATTAGGGTTTTGCATTATTTTACTCATATCTCACAAACTGTTTGGATTTGTTGCATAAATGTTTTTATGCAAGTTTGGAAGACCATCATAACTCTCCAGTAAAAATTTCAGATTTTTTGGATCGATTTTGCATTTTATATGAATTTTTTATAATTTTTCATAAAAAATTAATTTTTGGAGCAAATTAGCAAATTTTTTGGATTTTCTTACATTTCTGGAAATCTCTTGAAATTTTACAGGTGGCATTTTTTTATGATGAATCAAATCTTTGAATTGGTCAACAAAATGCATTGTTGAGCGCCCCTATTTCACAAAGTCTTTTGGATCTAAAATTTACCTAACTTGTGTGCTTGCAGGAAGGGGTGATTATTTCAAACAATCCAAACTACTAATAAATCTTTGTTGTAGGTCCTTGGCAAGGGTTTTTGGATTTTTATTGTGTGCCTTATTTTCATAGACTAGCAAACACTTCAATTGGTGCACTAAAATTGAATCATTGTCTTTTGTGTCTTGAGCAATAGGCTCTTTTTGTTTAATCTTTAGAGGGTCTGTCTTCCCGTGTGGTCATTAGGACTACTAGTGAGAAGAGAACGACACAAGTGGTAGCAAGGAAAACCCACCTCTTCTGAACCACTATAAACAACTGTATTCATGGTGAAAACTATGGATAACGTGTGCTGATTAGTTCATACTGACACTATGTCTCCCCATAAACCCGTTTGATCAAATTTATTTGATTAGTTGTAGGGCGTAACCCCTACCGGTTGGGAGCCTTCTGTATTTACAGAGCTGAAAGTGCCACATGTATGGCAACATGAGCGAATGCCCTTACTAGCACCTTTTTGTTTTAGAAGCCAAAATCCTTCTAGTTGTTGGGGCAAGAGGTCGAACCTCTAGTAGCAGCCCACACACATATGGTTCTTAGTAGAGATACAAAGTTCACCACGGGGAGTTTTCGTGGGGACTGATGCTTGGCTGACCTGAGAAGTGAGTGCCGAGGGTGGAGCCAGTGAGGTCAAGCATCTAAGTATCCGCTCTGAATAGCGTAGCCTTGGGGGTAAAACCTCATGTGGGATCAACAACTATTGTCTTGGCTAGCCATAAGAATTGTGCTTGACTTATTTTAAATATTCAAAACATTCAAGACCAAACAGCAAAACATTGTGTCTTTTGTGTCTTCAAGTGTATGCAAAACATTTTTACATCAAACAACACACTTTTCTTGGAGTCATTTTGAGTCTAAACACTTGCAAACATTGAGTCATCATCAACATTGTGTCCTCTTGTCACGAAAAATAGTCAAACATTCAAATTTGGTCACAACCAACAACTTCACAAATTGGAAAAATTTTACAGTCCAGCAAACAAGAGCAATCAGTTTTGGAATTCTTGAGCTTCCTAGGTTGTTTCTCCATGTTTTCATCTAGCATTCAACTTGTCATTGGGTCTCACAAAGTCCATCATTGCTTTACATCTTGCAATAAATTTACATTTGTCTAAACTTCAGTCAAAAGGTCACTTGCTTGTCCTCATCATACTTTGTCAACACACTACATACAACAACATTTTGCTAAGTGGTCCTCATCAAGGTCTATCACCTTTGGGTCTCATTTGGTCTTACTTAGAGTCAAGGTCAACTTACCTCATCAAGAGAAACTATCCTCTCTTTGGAAGTCGCACCTACTCTACTACATACATACTTGGTCTTACACTTTGGACATTGCAAGTACACCTCAGATTCATTTACATTCCATCCAACTCTTGGTCTTCCATACTTTTTCCATTTTCATCTAGTCTCACACATCTCGGTCAATACCTAGTTCATGGTCGAAACCCATCTTCAAAAATCTAGGAGAGAAACTAAAGAGGCTCAAGAGTCCGCAAACATGAGTTCTTATGAGTATGACAATGATATCTTTTTCAATTCTGATCATACTACATTGCTAGACATGGATGCCTATAGAAACATTCCAAATGTTGAGAAAATGGACACTACAAACAACAATGATACACACAATGATGATATGGACAACTTTTCAATACATTCAGCAGATGTGGAAGAATCCATTATGGATCCCTGTTTCAATCGATTGGTTGAGGAAATAATGAGGAGGGATAGACAATACTTCTTACGAATGATGGCACAAAGTGGAGCCAAGATACCTCATGATTTTGACATGTCTCAAATAATGGAAAATTGACCTTTGCAACAACCTCACTCCAACATGGATCAAAGGAGGCCTAATAGTGGAGGCAATAGAAGACCACATCTTGTGCCTGAATCACCATCATCTTTGTTTCAAAAACCAGAGGTCCCACATACACATGGTCAAGCATATGATACTCACCTTCATAGACCATTATGGAAGTCTTATGCAGAGAAATATGCTCAATCACATATCAATGCTAAGGATCAACCACTAAAGCAATTGGATATTCAAAGGCATGCTCAAAATTTGGACATAAGGAAACCCCGTGTCAAATTTCGGGGCAACACATTAGAACATGACATGCCTATAGAGTACGGTATACATGGACAAAATAGATATTTCATTCCTCAACATGAATCTATACCAAGTGGTCCATATATGCAGCATCACTATAGACCTCCTCCATATGAACATGTGTATGATCAATATCATCCATATATGCAACATGCTCCTCGTCCAATTGGTGCCTCAAGCATAGGGTATGGTCCAAGAAGTCAATCTCCACCTAAGAACAATTTGGAGCACCAAATCAGGGACTTACAAAAGAAAATGGAGGACATAAATACACCAAAGCCAACATACACAATGAGAGACATATGTCCTTATCCATTTGACAAGAGCATTCCAATGCCTCCTTTTCCTACACACTTTGTGTCACCTAAATTTGATAAGTATAGAGGAAAAGGGGATCCTAAGGCACACATAAGACAGTTTTCACAGCTTGCATTGAGATAGCAACAAAAGAGACATATTTGATGAGATTATTCCCACAGAGCCTAGGTGATCAAGCTATGGAATGGTTCTCCCAACTTCCACCTAGAATTAAGTCATGGGGTGACTTAGCAGAGGCATTTATTCAACATTTCTCCTACAACATAGAGACAGACATATCAATCACTACTTTGTGCAACACCAAGCAAAAAGATGGAGAATCTTTTTCATCATTTTTACAAAGATGGAGGAATCTAGCTAGCAGATGCTCTTGTGAAATTCCACAAAAACAAATGGTGGAGATGTTCACCCAGAATGTTAACAAAGACATTGGCTATGATCTAAGGAAAGCTTGTTTGTCCACCTTCAAGGATGTCATTGAAAAAGGCTTAGCGACAGAAAAGGTCCTAATTGAACAAGGAGTCATTAAGATATTCAAGGAAAACAAAGATAACTTTAAAGGAAAAGATAAGCTAAGATTTTGAAATAAAAACAAGAACACAGTCAATGATGGTGTTGTTGATGCCAATACAGTGTGACCCAAAATCATTTTTTCGGGATCAAGCTCTACAAACAATCAAGTGAATACTCAAACAACTTCCAAACCACAAAGGAAGTACACTCCATTGGGAGAACCACTTGAGTCAGTTTTCAAAAAGCTAGTGGCAAACAAGGTAATCACTATTCTAGATTTTCCTCCATATGAACCAAAGGTTAAACCAAATTGGTGGAATGATGATGAATATTGTGAATTTCATAAGAGCAAGGGTCATAAGACAGGAAATTGCCATCGACTGAAGAACATCATACAAGATCTTATTGAAAAAGGTGACATTGAGATTGAAGGGCACTCATCCAATCAAGAACATGAAATGTTTAAGGAACCATTCCCAAAGCATGACAAGGGAAAAATTGTAGCCACAGATGACCAAACCAACTATACCAGAGCATCTTATAACTATGATTCAACCATCAATCACATCTCGATGGACAATTATGTCTCTACCATTATCATCAAGGACAAAATGCCTGAGAATTCTACCCAAAGACCCAAAATTATCTTAAAAGGAATTGGATCTTCTTTCGAACCTACCTCTAAATGTAATGTTACAACTCATCGAGGTAAATTCACCTTGCAAGGTGCCCCATCTAAAAACATCGCTTCTCCATCAACCAAGCCTGAATACGACCTTGTAGAACAGTTAGGGAAGACACCCGTGCTCATCTCCATCCTTGAGCTCTTACGCATATCCCCCGCTCATAAAGCTATTCTTGACAAAATCTTGAGAGACACTACCATTCCTACTGATCTGAACGTGGACCAGTTTCAAGCCATGGTGGGATACCTTTCCATTCCACACTCTCTTACATTCACAGAAGTCGATGACGCCTTCATAAGTCAGCCACATAACGCACCACTACACATCGAAGCCTTCATACACAAACATAGAATCAAACGAGTCCTAATAGATGGAGGAGCAGATCTAAACATTTGTACATTGAGCACTATTAAGCAATTGGGATACTCTGAAAAGGCCGTGAATTCTACAAACAAAATTACCATCAAGGCATATGATGATGAAGAATGTTCATCCAAAGGCACAGTCACCTTACCTCTCAAAGTTGGACCGGTTACAAAGGATGTGGTTTGTCAAGTCCTTGATCTAGATCTCACATAAAATATACTCTTGGGACGCCCATGGATTCATGAGATGAGCGCAGTCCCATCTACATATCATCGATGTATCAAGTTTCCACACAATGGAGTTGAAGTGACCGTCAAAGCTGACCCAAATCCATTCATATATTGCAACAATTTGTGACCTAGATCAAAAATAACAATACCAGTCAATCGAGAGGCTATTCCATCTTCAGCATATGTGGATCCAGAATCCTTGAAAGCTTCTACATCAAAACAAGCAGAGATCAAAGAAAAGTTCAAGTTTAAAGACATGGGATGTGGTGAGTATATCTTTCATGTTGATCAACTCCCACTATCTCCTAAGACATTCAATCAACAAGAACAACCTAAAAACAATTTTCAATGCCAAGGAATTGGGTGTGAACCACCTAGTGTTGTGGCTACTAAGTTTGAATGCAAATCTCCTCTAGTGGTGCAAGCATCTCTTGATATCAATAATCCTAAGAGTGGTTCCAATGAAGAATCTATTGAGAATATCGCCAGCCCTCTTGAGAAATCACATATCCTTACCATTTCATCAACTCCTTCCATTTCCATTCCACTTCTACACTTGGATCAACAAGAATTACAAAGGCGCTTACTCATTGGGGATCAAAAATCAAGCTTTGAAAAGAAAAATCTAAAAGTCAAAAATAAAGAAAAGTCCTTCAGTCCACATCAAAATCAAAAGCTATTAGACTTTGAAAAAATCAAAGTCAAGGATAAAAATCCTATGAAGAAAAAACAACAAGAGTTGATCTCCCCTAATATCAAAATAACTGGGGGCAAAAGTTCTAAAATTTTAAGTCAAAAAGCACACTTGTTGATCCTAAGTCTCCATCATGTCATCTTAATTTCACTTCTTTTCACAATCATAAGCCTTCATAACTCATCCACTTGTTCCGCACATCCTTTCCCTTCTTGTGATACATCATGGACCTTTAATGGAGCTTCCTCAAGGGACTTTGTTGTCAAGGATGCCCAAACTTCTTCAAGTGACACGCATATGGGCCTATGTAGTCCACATATTAGTAATTCTATCTCAGTTCCTTTATCAAGGGAGACAGTCACTCAAGCTACACATCATTCAGTCAAGGAACAATGCAGTTACAATCATAAAGTCAAGCCTCGCACATTTGAGGTAGGTGATTTGGTTCTCAGAGAAAACCCCAACAATCAACAAGACAGAGAAAAGAAGGGCAAGTTCGAACCAAACTAGCTTGGTCCTTACATCATCACAACATCATATGGATCCGGTGTGTATCAACTCTCAACTACAAAAGGTGAACCTTTGGAGGATCCTATCAATAGCATGCACCTTCGCAGGTTTTACACATAGCTCTTTAGAGTATCCTAATTCAAAAAATACAAAAAAATCAAAAATTTCAAAATACAAAAAAATCAAAAATTTCAAAAATACAAAAAAATCAAAAATTTCAAAAATTTCAAAGAAAAAAAAAATTTTTAAATCAAAAAATTCAAAAATACAAAAAAAAATCATTACTTGGTGAAAACCTGGCAAACAGGTGCCTTGGGACACAAAAAACATTGAAAAAATTGAAAATAGTAAAGAGAAATAATTTCGTCCAAAGGTGAAAACCACTTTGATGGCGCCCTAGGCAAGTACCATGGTGAAAACTGGGTCATCGGCGCCATGTGTAGAGACATTGCTCCTCCCTCCTTCAGGATTCTCTTTCATCACTTCACTTTGCACACACTCACGACCAATTGATCCATAATAAACTTACACATTCCCATCATGGCTTGTTATTGATCTACCCAAGATTGGTTCGCCATTCATAATAAACCTCCCTTTTCACTCCTTTCCATCCATAATAAATTAGCTCCTATCTGTGGCTAAGGAAAATCCTACGTCTAGTGATGGGTGTGGAACTAAGAACATCACATGTTTCGAGGAGTATAGTTTCTTCCAGCTTTCTTCAGTTTATCCACGCCCAATTCGCAATAAAGCAGCATCTGCATCACCAATCCGCAATAAAGTTCCATCTTCTTCGCAATAAAGTATCAGATTCATGGATTCAGACAGTTTTAGATGAGATAGCAGCAACAATGGGCTTCAACAAAATCAAATCTTTCAACAGACTCAAACAACATATGGTTCCGTGCTATCTATCCTTTTTGTGAAAGTAAACATTGTGACCACAATCAAATAAGACTTATACAAGTGACAAGAGACACTAAACTTGAGAACTATAGTGGATGTTGGTGTCGAGTCTTGGTTTTCTTTTGATTTTATCTTTTGGTGACATGTCTTTTAGCTTTTTCAGGATGTCTCTGACTAGAGATTCTATCTCCAGGATGTCTTTGACTAGAAAGGCGAGGATGGGGTATCGTCACCTATTTGTATTTGTTGTCTGTGGATTGTCTCTTAGTAATGCTATGACTTGTCCAAGGATATGAGGACACTGTGAGTCTAGTATGAACTGGGGCATTCCTTGTTTGTGACTGTCTTATCTCCATGTAAACAGGTACAATGACTTTCTGGGTCGAAAATATGCCTCGATTGTCATAACCTACTTGCCATAATAAAGCTCAATGATGATAACACATAAGAAGCTCTTTCACTTTCATATCTTCTGTCTTCCATCCCCCTTTCTTGATTGACTTCCGTCATCCTTCTTGAGTCCGCGTAGCCTGCTATCACATGACTGAATATAATGACACACCAAAAACATTTGCATTTCATGTAGTTGCACCTGCATTACCACATATAAGCATTTCATACATACATATAGATATCACAACTGCATCACATCCTGCACACAATACCTGTTAGCACAATTTACATTTGCATTATCATATTCATCTGCATTATATACATTCACATTTGCATCATGCATACACATATAAAACATAAAAGAACAAAAAAATATATATATTGCATTGCATCATATACATATTTGCATCCATATCATAAGCATCACATAAGAACATCTCATCACATAGGTACACATGCATATAGCTGCCGCAAAGATGAATCATCTCATATATATATATATATATATATATATATATATATATATATATATAGTGTCATGATACAATGTTGTCAAAATCATATGGCTACAATCACCTGCAGGTGTCTACATCATCATACAAAAATGGTACAATACTGATACATAGGGAGCCCTCTACGGCTATGATGAACTCCCTACCTCAAAGCTGGCTGGCCTTGACAGAGTCTGAGCCCTAGAAGGACCTGCCCCAAGATCATCTCTCCTAGCCCCTATGTCCTCTGCAACCACCCCTCGTGTCGCCCTATCCGGACAGAGGAACCCACTGATAACTCCTGCCAACACTGTTGGTAGTGCTAATCCTGTCCATTTCATGGTATCCCATGCCACATGTCCCACCCTCATCTCAAGTCTCATATCCTAAAACACTCATCTCAGGGCATCCATGTCTCTATCTCGACCATAGGGTATCAACTCCCCGTCGATCAGTATCCGCAGAATCCTGTATACATCCTCGAGGGTGACTATCATCTCCCCCATCGGCAAATGAAAAGTGCAAGTCACAGAGTGCCACCTCTCCACTAGTGCAGTCAGCAATCCCATGTTCACCCAAAACTCAGGCACATACAAAATATGTCTCAATCCCATAGCCTCAATCGCAGCTCGGTCCTCAGCTATCAACTCAGGTCGCAACCTCTGAGTCGATGGGAATCTCTCCCATGACTCCACCATAGGCAAATACTCCTGCAGTCACACAAATCAATCATCTCAGTCCTAGTGACACTCACTATTCATCACAAAGTGTTGCTTCTATCCTAGTGGTACTCCCTATTCATCACAAAGTACTACATGTTTGGCACTCCCTGTTCATCACAAAGTGTTGCTCACATTTGCACTCACTGTTCATCACAAAGTGCTACTCATATTTTAGTACTCCCTATTCATCACAAAGTACTATATCTTGGTACTCATTGTTCATCACAAAGTGCCTTGATCTATCCTATCCTAGGGCCTCTGCTTGAGTGAATCCTCTTGAGTAGTTTCCTAATTAACAACACATGTTCTATCATAGAATTGTCAATCCTAGCCCTATCTGCTATCCTAGTCTTCCCTAGAGGACCTGCTTGAGTGTATCCTCTCAGCAGCTTATCCAATCGACAACGTATGTTCATCATAGAATTGCCGATTCGGCCTAGAAGACATAAATGTGCTTTCATTACATAAACACGCCTAACACCAGCACAGACGTGCCTTAGCATGCATTAATGACAGCAATTAATGTGACAAAGTACAAGGAGGTTTTGTGGTACTTACTGGCTCTCCTGCCTCTGCTGGCCTCTAAAATCGGCGAACGCGGTCGAATCTGTGAGCCATTGCCATCGTTGCTGACTGCTGCTACTCTATCTCTCTCTGTACTTTGATCTCTTGGCTGTGTGGATGGCAATGAGGATGTTTTCCCCTCGTGGTCTATCTTATAGACTACCCTAGCCCTAGTCTCCTATGTCAGTCTTCGTTATCCCGTGACTTTGTCACTTTATCTGGTCAGTCCATTCTAGCCTTTCTTTCTTATCGAGAGATTGTCTGTGGTCTTTTCACACATTTTCATCTAATCTCTTGAGGGGGCATATCATTCCCATCTTGGGGCAACTCTATATCAATTCATCTTATCTTATTTGAAACAACGCGACAAGCCGCATTGTCTCAAAGAGGGGCAAAATGTAGACACCTAAAATTGTCATGTCTAATTAAATAAATATCTTTATTTATTTAATTATTCTAAGCTTAATTCTTCTATTAATTAAATAAATCTTTATTTATTTAATTCATTCATTTATCCTCTTCTAGCCTTATTTCTCATTTAAATAAATACATTTATTTATTTAAATTATCCTTTTCCTAAATTAAATAAATATCTTATTTATTTAATTGATCCCACTTCTTCTATTAATTAAATAAATCTTTATTTATTTAATTAAGTCATTAGCCTTTTCTACCCATGACACATGTCATTCATCTCTTAATTCATACACTACCTACCCCTTTCATTATTTTATTATTTCTTTTACCTACCCTCTAATCATAGCCGACCTCCTTTTACACCTCTCAATCTTATCCCTCCATTTCATATAGTGTCTTCTATATAAGGAGATGCTTCCTTCATTATCAAACCCCCCATGACTACTTGACTACACTACGCTTTTGAACATAGGCGATCCTACTTGCAACCACATTCCGTTCTTTGTTGAGCTCTTGTGCACATAAAATCTGAGAGCAAATATATCAAGCAAGATCAATGGAGATAGGAAGAATGGAAATCCAAACCCTATTGGACATGTGATGGTATAATCTTTGTGATTTCATTTGATTTGCATTGTCTTAGGTAATCTTCATATGTTATGGTGGATCTTTATTGTTGTTAGGCTAGGGTTTTGTGGTTAAATTCATTTAGCCTTTCAATATCGTTATTATTGTTATCCATTTTCACCATATACACTTTCTATCATTGTAATCATCAGTTTCATCAAAATGAAAAGAACTGAATGCAGATTCAACTTTATTTATCGATGAACCACTGTTATCAAAGTTACTTAACTCAAATGCATGTAGCTTACCAATAGTAGCATCTAAAGAAACTGGCATATTGGGTACATACCTCAATTCATTTATTGCAGAGACTCGGATTGCATAAGTAGGTAGAAGGGTTCTTAACAACTTACTTGTTACATCCTTTTCTTCAATAGTTCCTCCTGCTCCTTTGATTTGATTTACAACCTCTTTTAGTCTTGTACTATACTGGGTTATGTTCTCACCTTTATTCATCCTCATAGATTCAAGTTGTCCTCTTAAACTATCCACTTTTTTTCTTTGAACATGTTCATCTCCTCCATATACAGATATGAGCTTAGTCCACATTGCCTTTGCATCAGTACATCCTTCTAGATCATTAAACTCTGAGTCGGTCATGCAGATGTTATTTCAATCAATTCTTGAATATGTTCTTGCTTTGCCTTTATCTCTTCCATTGTCAATGGATAGGTGCTCGGTGTGATGAAATCATTCTCCAGATAATAGACAGCATATTCTCCAATTCCTGATAGATGCAACTTCATCCTTTTCTGCCATGTAGAGAAACTTGACTTATTCAGCTTCGGTGCATCCCTCTTATACATCTTTGGATCTTTAACTCAAGTGCCTTTAAACTTTTCTTCTGGAGTCCAAAGCTCTGATACCAATTGATAGTTCTGATACTTAATGTAAGTACAGATCCAATAGCCAACAAGATGAGAGGGGGGGGTGAATCATACAAACTTAATCATCCATAAAAACATTAGATTCAACCTCGGTAACATATATATTAGTCATATAACCAAAACTGTCAAACACGCAAACTCAAAAGCATATGAACAATATAAACCTCATATCACCAGATTTAACGTGGCAACCCAAATAGGGAAAAACCACTGTGGGATTTCGGACCCACTAAGAAATATACTCTTCTAGAGTATGCTCGGTTAAAAGCAAATCCTGTTAAAGATTACAAACGCATTGCTAGATGTGACCCGATTAAGGGATTTCCCTCAAATCTATTAGGATCTTCACTTTGTTAGAAGTGACCTTGTTAAAGGATTTCAAACACTCAATAAGAATGTCACCTTGCTAGAGGATTTTACAAATAAGACTGTTAAGTCCACTCGGTTAAGAGATTTTTTGCTACTTCTCAAAATAACAATAATAAAAATATGTCTGCAACTTCAGATCTAAAAATGTTGAAGCAGATTCTTATTTGCTCAATACAATCAATTCATAGGACTTATCTTGTCCCTCTGTTGGGCTATATACTCTATTATCAAAAAAGGTCTTCAAGCTTCTGTGCTCGGTAATCACTATGTAGCATCCCTATGAATACACTTGCCCGCATACATTGTTTATCAACAGTTTCCTATTTATAAACAATCTTCCAACCGCTTAATCTTCTTGCTCACATTTCCCATGATCAATCATAGCCACCAGATCTTCAATCTTGTCTAGGTTCAATGTATCCTTCAATCTGAAAACATTTTACCCCACCTTGGAACTTGCATTTTCACCTTGGAACTTGTGTTAGGGTATTGCGGTTCAATCTGAGCTGTAGATCTTCCTGCCGATCTTTTTTTACCATAGATTCTTTAACAATATTCATACACGGCTTACCAATCATTTAATTTGCTCCAACTCATCAGCTTCCTTCATTAAATATCACATGTAAACATTTAATGCATTCTGTTATAGCTCAGTTGTAACTTGGTAAATACTAAACTTCACTCGGTAGACATTCTGCCTTCATTAACCGATAGCGATAACCCTAGGGTTTACCGACTAGGTTCCTTAGGGTTTACCGACTAGGTTCTTTGCTCAGTAACCTAGTATAGTATTAACCTTTCAAACAATAGCATATGTAGGATATCAAAACAATCTAAACATCATGATCTCATCATTGTCTAACTTGGTAATAGTTGCCCATTGAATAACTTATCCCCTTATTCATCATATTCTTTTTGTGTCTTTTACCGACATCTTTATACTTATCAAATCATACTTCTTAAGATATGGCAACATCATACTGAATTAGAAAATCAATTTCTTGACATCAATGACAAAAATAATAATATCAAGATAATAAAACATCTTTAATCAGTTATATCCATAATCATCAACAACCTTCTCAATATCCTTATTAAAATGCCAACAATCTCTCATTGTAATTGGAATGCCAATACAAGTATCATCCATTTTTGCATATAGACACTTGTTTCGAGTTGAGTCAAGGTGAAATGTATTACCTTTTGTTTGTGTCTCGGTAGCAGCTAACTTTCCATTCTTGTCATGAACTTTGACAATTCCTTTCTAAAATTCTATTCAGTAACCTGTATTGTTTAGTTGTGCTACACTCAACAAATTATATTTTAAACCTTCAACCCAATAAACATAATTGCATCTTGCATTGTCAAGAAGTGTTATAGATCCTTTACCTTTCACTGGACATGGTGCATCATTACCAAATCTTACATAGCCTCCATCATAATGTTCTAACATAACAAACTTGTGTATATCACCTTTCATATTGTTAGTGTAGTTTTTTTTTATTTTCCTTATGTTAGGGGGTATTTATTATTCCTACACATATATTATTAAGCTTGCTTAGGTTATTAGGTATGGTTAATATGAGGACACGTGGTGGAATACATTAGCTACATGTGTAACTCTCCACCTCACATGGGTAGTTGAGTTACACACCTTCTTTTGGCTTGTTCTGCCACCTCTCATAACCACTATTTTGTCATTTCCTAAGTGGCTTATGGGGTAGTTGGGTTTCTCACCCTCTTTTGGCCTTATGTGCCACCTCTTATAACTCCTTTTTTGTTTTCATGTAAGGAGGTTATGCCACATGTTTTGGCATTTACCAAGTAGGTAAAAACCTCCCACCTTTTATGGGGTAGTAGGTAAAACCTCCCACTTTTTATGGAGGTGGGAGTTAATGCACCTCTTGGTTGTATATGCTATTATTTTTCTATATAATAAGCAATATACTCTCACCTTCACAAGTTAAGTGATAGCTCGGTGAGAGTCTTCTCTAAATTCTCTTCTTTATCTCTATTTTTCTCTCATATCAGATTTATCTTCATTCAACTATTTTGATCTTCGATCATCCATTGCTTGGAGTTGCATGTGATCTATGACCGACATCAGATCCTGGCTCAATTCTTGCTTCTCACAGAATTTAACATGGTATCAGAGCCGTGTTGTCTGGTATAGCTCATTGCTTTTCTGATTTATTTGAGAGATTTGAGATTGTTAGATAGCTAATATTTTTCTTAAAAACCAAGTATGCTCTTCTCCTGCATTTTCGTGTGATCTGGAGAATCAGAACAGTTTAAAGGAAAATAAGCTTCTAGTTAAATCTGGGTTTATATATGTGTTCTTTGAGATCTGGGTGATTGCAGCATTTTTGGTAATATTGGAGGCTTCTTTAGCATTTCCAGAGTGTCCAGAAGGCTTGTGAAAATCATAAGTGACTTTTATTTCACCAAATTCAGAGTTTGGAGAACACAGTAAAAAAATCAGAGTACTTGACGGAAAGCTGGAAATGAGCACTCTTCATAATTGCAGGTCTTATTGAAATATGCTACCCTTCTTTTTTAGATATTGCAGGTTGAATCAGCTACATGTTTTTTTCCCTTCTATAGATCATATCTTTCTTTTCACAACTCTATTTTACAAAAATGAATAGTTGTTGGAAAGGTATTAAGATACATTGAGCAGCAATAAGGCTAATTTTTTTAGATTTTGTGTTAAATTTATATGTATTTAAACTTTCTATTTTGGCCATTAAAGCCTTAGAAAGCATTGTAATCTGATAAAAGCCTTGTAAATGCACTAATTATAAAGTGCCAACCTTGTAATATTTGGGGGGGGGTGATTTCAAAGACTAGTGAAAAGGGGGGGTGTCTCTTGTGTCTTCTTTCTTGCACTCTTCTTGACTCTTTGCAATCTTCTTTTCTGCTATCATGGATGCATCTACAGTTCCACTTTTAACACCATATAATTACTTTGAATGGAAATCTAAGATGATAATATATCTGAAAAGACTTGGATATCATCGTGTTACTATGGGACTTGAAACTGAACCTCAAGATGTTGCAGAAAAGATTAAATGGTTTAATAAATGTGATGAAGCTTTTGGTACATTGTGCATGTCAGTCTCTCCTGACCTTCTTTTTCACATTGAATCTGCTACTACACCAAATGCAGTATGGACTACTTTGGGAAACCTCTTTGGTAAGCAGGATGAACTAAGAGGTCATCAATTGGAGAATGAACTCATAGGGTTGAATCCAACCAATTTTGATACTATACAAGACTTCTTCACTAAACTTAAGTCTATAAGATTGCAGTTGGAACAGTGTGGAACTAAGAAAGATGATAAGCAACTGATCTTGAGTATTCTTTCTAAGCTTGGTCCTAACTATTCAGTGTTTGTTTCTACATTCTATGCTACCAAATGTGCCCTAGGTACCACATTCAAAATGCCTTCTTTAGATGATTTTGCTGCAGAACTCACTAGGGAGCAGGACAAATTGGTTCAAATGGGTACAATAAAGCCCTCTAAGTCACATGCCTTAGTTGTAAATCAAGGCACAAAAGAACAGAAAGGGTCTAGTAAGCAAGATAAGAAACAAAAGAACCAAGGAGAGAAGAAGAAAGATCAGAAATCTACTACTTCAAAAGCAGACAATGAGACCTCTTCATCAAAAGGTGAACAACCTAAGAAGGAGAAGGTCAAGTGTTCTTATTGTAAGAGGCCTGGTCATGATGAACATAAGTGTTTAAAGAAACAAATTGATCACCTTTCAAATCTTCTTGAAAAGAATAATATCAAGGTTCCTGATTCAGTCAAACAAAGTTCATCGGAAGGATCTTCTAAGGACATAGATAAGAGTAAGGGGAAAGGAAAGGGTAAGGCCCTAGTTGCTATTGCTTCACAACCAAATTCTTGGATAATTGACTCAGGTGCTTCACACCACATGGCTTCTTCAGAAGATGATTTCACATCTTTAGAGCCATGTTCTATGCCTTCCATCCTAATGGGTGATGACACTCCTATTGAAGTGCATGGGAGAGGGTCTGTTGATGTGGGTGAAGGAACATTTCAAGATGTCCTTTGTGTTCCATCTTTATCAACTAATCTCCTATCTGTTTATCAGATCACTCACACTGGTTCTGGCAAGCGAGTTGAGTTCACACCAGATGCAGTGGTAATCAGCGAAATGCATAATGGGTCTACTGTTGCTGTGGGAAAAGCAGATCATCATTCTAGATTATATCAGTTTTCTCACTTTGTTCCTGATTCTCCTTCGACAATTTTACTCACTCATGCAGATGAGGTGAGTTGTTTGTGGCATCAACGGTTTGGCCACTTGAACTACCGTTACTTGCAACAACTCAGTCAACAAGAAATGGTTTCAGGGTTGCCTTCTATTAGATTTTCTGATGGAGTTTGCCAGGGGTGCATTCTTGGTAAGCATCCAGAGGAGAAGTATGATAAAGGTAAAGCTTGGAGAGCTACACAACTATTGGAGTTGGTACATAGTGACTTGGCAGGACCATTTCCACAACCATCCTTCAGCAAGGCTAGATATGTCTTGACATTTATTGACGACTTTTCCAGATATACATGGGTTTACTTTCTCAAACAAAAGTTTGAAGTCTTTGAAAATTTTCTAGATTTCAAAGCTTTTGCAGAGAAACAATCTGGGAAGTTCATCAAGATTCTGCGTACAGATAATGGGGGTGAATATGTTAATAATCAGTTTGAACAGTTTTGTGCTTCGGAAGGTATCAACATGCAGCACACAGTTCCATACAGTCCTCAACAAAATGGTGTAGCAGAACGAAAGAATAGGTCCTTGAAGGAGATGGCTAATTGTATGATTCACTCCAAGTCTTTGGCACCTCAGTATTGGGCAGAGGCCATCAACTGTGCGTGTTACATCCAGAACCGAGTTCCTCATAAACCTGTGAAGGGGGCAACTCCCTTTCAAGCTTGGACTGGTCGAAAACCCATAGTTAAACACTTTAGAGTGTTTGGTTCTCTTGCATGGGCCCACATTCCAGCTGAAAAATGCAAGGCTATGGATCTGCAGAGTAAACCTTGCATATTTGTTGGATATCCAGATGATGTCAAAGGGTATAGGCTTCTCCATCCCACTACTCATGAGTTGTTCATTGAGAGGAGTGTTCGTTTTGAGGAGAGTTCTTCTAGTTCTTCTCATACCAATTCTCCATCCACTATCACATTGGAGAAATTGCATTATGATGACAGTTCTTCAGAGGATCTTAATCCTCCTAATCTTGATGAGGAGTCTTCTCCTCTACTTCAGATGGTGACAGTGATGATGAGGATTCACATTCCTCTCATAGTCATCATTCAGAGGTTGATGATTCTCCCCCAGACTCTCCAGCCTCAGTGCCTCTTTGGGCTCGACAAACATTTGAGTCAGCAGGAGATTGGCTTGGTGATCCATTAGATACTAGAAGAACAAGGTCACAATTTCAGCAAGCTCCACATCTCTTCATTGCTTCAGCTTCTGATCCACAGTCCTTTCAAGAAGCTTCAGGTGTTCCTGAGTGGAATGCTGCAATGCAAGAAGAGTTCAATTCCTTGGAAAGGAATCACACATGGGATTTAGTTCCTCTTCCTAAGGGAAGGAAACTTGTTCGATGCAAGTGGATCTATCGAACAAAATTTGCAGCGGATGGGTCAGTTGATAAGTATAAGGCTCGCTTGGTAGCAAAAGGTTTTTCCCAAGTTCTAGGGGTTGATTACTCTGAGACTTTTGCTCCAGTTGCTAAGATGAATTCCATCCGACTTGTTCTTGCTATAGCTGCAACCCATCGTTGGGAAGTTCATCAGATGGATGTGAAGAGTGCATTTCTTCATGGTGACCTTCAGGAGGAAATCTACATGGAGCAACCACAGGGGTTTGTTCAGGATCCTTCACTTGTGTGTTGACTTTGAAAGTCTCTCTATGGCCTTAAACAGGCTCCTCGAGCTTGGTATGCCAAGATGGACTCATTCCTTCTGACAGTTGGTTTCACTCGGTGCCATTCTGATCCGAACGTATACATTCTGCAACAGGATGAAACTCTTACATTTTTGGTTCTCTATGTTGATGACTTGTTACTCACAGGGAGTCACTCATCCACCATCAAAGCAGTGAAAATTGCTCTACATGATAAATTTTTGATGTCAGACTTGGGTCTTCTGCATTACTTCTTGGGAATTGAGATCACTCAATCATCTTCAGGAATCTTCCTTGGACAACCCAAGTATGCACTTGATATGCTCTCCAGATTTCACATGGCTGATTGTAAGCCTGCACCTACTCCATTTTTGTCAGGGGTCAAACTTGAGGCTAAGTGCTCTTCACCCTTGGTTGATGGCACTTTATATCGACAGCTTGTTGGAAGCCTCATTTATTTGACTCATACGAGACCCGACATTTCTTATGTTGTGGGCATGGTCTCTAGATTCATGCAGGAGCCACATGAGTTGCATTGGAAAGAAGCTAAGTGGATCCTCCACTACATTCAGGGTACTCACAATTATGGAATTCAGTATGTAGCAGGTGTGGATATTGACTTGGTAGGATATACGGATACAGATTGGGCAGGTGATTCTCAAGATCACAAGTCTACTTCTGGGTATTGCTTCTCACTTGGTTCTGGTCTAGTTTGTTGGTCGAGCAAGAAGCAGTCTGCAATTGCTCTTTCATCGACAGAGGCCGAGTATCGAGGGGCAGTCAATGCCACCACTAAGGCTATTTGGCTTCAAAATATTCTTACTGAGTTTGGTATTCCAGTCAGAAAGCCTACCATCATCTTTTGTGATAATCAGAGTGCTATACAGATCTCAAAAAATCCAGTTCATCATCAGAGGACGAAACACATTGAGATACATATGCACTATATTTGGGAGCTCATTCAGGAAGGCATCATTGATCTTAAGTATTGTTCTACATTGGAGTAAACTGCGGACATCTTCACCAAACCTTTCACCGAAAGCAAGTTCCTTCATTTGCGATCTTTGCTTGGGATACAAAAGGTGTCTACTTCAGGAGGGGCTTCTTAGTCCTTCATTCTTTCTCTCTCTATTTAGGGGGGGTCTATTCCTCTTATGGGGGGGCTTCTTCTTTTGGGGGGGGTATTTATGTACATGGGTACCTAACATGGCCTCATCTGCCGGGACCCATCTTTTCACCCACCTAAGCTACGCTTAAGGGGGGGTGTTAGTGTAGTTTTTTTTTATTTTCCTTATGTTAGGGGGTATTTATTTTTCCTACACATATATTATTAAGCTTGCTTAGGTTATTAGGTGTGGTTAATATGAGGACACGTGGCGGAATACATTAGCTACATGTGTAACTCTCCACCTCACATGGGTAGTTGAGTTACACACCCTCTTTTGGCTTGTTGTGCCACCTCTCATAACCACTATTTTGTCATTTCCTAAGTGGGTTATGGGGTAGTTGGGTTTCTCACCCTCTTTTGGCCTTATGTGCCACCTCTTATAACTCCTTTTTTGTTTTCATGTAAGGAGGTTATGCCACATGTTTTGGCATTTACCAAGTAGGTAAAAACCTCCCACCTTTTATGGGGTAGTAGGTAAAACCTCCCACTTTTTATGGAGGTGGGAGTTAATGCACCTCTTGTTTGTATATGCTATTATTTTTCTATATAATAAGCAGTATACTCTCACCTTCACAAGTTAAGTGATAGCTCGGTGAGAGTCTTCTCTAAATTCTCTTCTTTATCTCTATTTTTCTCTCATATCAGATTTATCTTCATTCAGCTATTTTGATCTTCGATCATCCGTTGCTTGGAGTTGCATGTGATCTATGACCGACATCAGATCCTGGCTCAATTCTTGCTTCTCACAAAATTTAACACATATGATGTGAGCATCCACTATCTATGATCCAAGAATCATTAGTATTTATGTGAGATATTAGGGCTTTTTCTTCATACCTTTCTTCATCTGATCCATCTTTGATAGCCACATAAACTATTTCCTCTGTATCAGTTTCATCTAATTTATCATCATTAGATTCCTCATCGGCTATTAAGCATGACTTTCTATCTCTTCTTCTGAAGTCTCGTGTCCTCTGTAATGATTATCTTTTTGTCTATCATCTCAGTAATCTCTCAGTTAGAAGCCATATGTCCTATCTTATCACAATTGAAACATTTCAAAGGCAGTTTTCCTTTATACTTAGAAGCCATATGTCCTATCTTATCACAATTGAAACATTTCAAAGATAGTTTTCCTTTATACTTACCTTTGCCTCTCAGTAACCTTCTGGCTAATAGTGCTTCAAACTCTTCCTGCTTTCTGATTTCCTCATACAGTTTGTGTACTTCTTCCATGTTCTTATGAAATCTTTCACTTGCTCCACTGTGATCTCCTTCAGAATACTTACTCATTCTATCATTGTAATCATTAGATTTACCTAGATGAAAAGAACTGAATGCAGATTCAACTTTATTTACCGATGACCCACTGTTATAAAAATTACTTAACTCAAATGCATGTAGCTTACCAATAGTATCATCTAAAGAAACTGGCATATTGGGTACAGACCTTAGTTCATTGATTGCAAAGACTCAGATTGCATAAGCTGGTAGAAGGGTTCTTAATAACTTACTTGTTCTATCCTTTTCTTCAATAGTTCCACCTGCTTCTTTGATTTGATTGACAATCTCCTTTAGTCTTGTACTATACTGGGTTATGTTCTCACCTTCATTCATCCTTATAGATTCAAGTTGCCCTCTTAGACTATCCACTTTTGCTCTTTGAACATGTTCATCACCACCATATACAGATATGAGCTTGTCCCACATTGCCTTTGCATCATTGCAGCCTTCTAGATCATTAAACTCTGAGTCGGTCAATGCAGATGTTATTTCAATCATTGCTTGAATATGTTCTTGCTTTGCATTTATCTCTTCCATTGTCAATGGATAGGTGCTAGGTGTAATGAAATCATTCTCCAGATAATATACAACATATTCTCCAAGTCTTGATAGGTGCAGCTTCATCCTTTTCTGTCATGTAGAGAAACTTGACTTGTTTAGCTTCGGTGCATCCCTCTTATACATCTTTGGATCTTTTACTCAAGTACCTTCAAACTTTTTCTTCCAGAGTCCAAAAGCTCTGATACCAATTGATAGTTCTGATACTTAATGTTAAGTACATATGCCAAGCTAACAAGATGAGAGGGGGGGGTGAATCATACAAACTTAATCTTCCATAAAAACAACAGATTCAACCTCGGTAACATATACTTCAGTAATATAATCAAAACTGCTAAACATGCAAACTCAAAAGCATATAAACATCATAACACTCATAACACCAGATTTAACGTGGAAACCCAAATAAGGAAAAACCATTGTGGGATTTCGGACCCACTAAGAAATATACTCTTCTAGAGTATGCTCGGTTAAAAGCAAATCTTGTTAAAGATTACAAACACTGTGAGACATGGACCAGCTCTGATACCATGTGAGATTTTTCCAAGATCAAGAGGCAATGGAAAGCACAAATAAGAGAGACAAAATATATGATAGAAATAAACTGTATTCTATCAAGATGAAAATACTGATCAACTGAATCATCAATCGTTACATACAATGAATATGAGCCTGCTTATATAGGCAAGGCTATATGGATATGTGAGCACACAAACATGACATGTGGCTCAATAAGAAACAAGGTTAGGTAGGAAATAGGTGTGGGTAGGTATGAGAAACAATATAATAGTCCACATGAGGTGGATCACCCACTGAATGTGGAGTGTAACAACAAGATCACACCATAAAAGGTAGAAATTCTCCTACACACACTATCCCGATGTGGCACAAACACCCAAGTGTCTCATACCCAAACTACTATGTAATGCATTTCCTAAGTAAACTTAAGTAAGGTGTAATAATATCCAAGATGAATAATTATTTACACCAACACCCCCCCTTAAGTGCAACTTAGGGGAATGCACTAAAGTCTACAATGCAACTAAGCAATGCAAGATGGGTCCCAGCTACGAGGCCATGTTAGGTACCCATGTACAAATGCAAATGCATAAAAACCAATGCAAGGAAATCTCTCACAAAACGGGGAAAGAGAGAAAAACCCAATGGGAAAAAACCCTCCCCCAAAAGAGAGATGAAAACTAGATACAAAGAACTCTCATAGAAGTATGTGAAGGACAAAACCCCATGTGAGGAAAAAGTCCCCCCCATAAGAGAGAAGAAGAAGAGAGACTAGGAAGCCCCCCCTCAATCTGGAATCTACACCAATGATAGAAGCTCGAAGATGAATGAAAAAACTTCTCCATGAACATCGAACCACGTTCCTCCCCTTAGGAAGAAATAAAACCAAAAGTGGATCCAAAAAGTCTCCCCAACCATGAAAGGAAGATGGAGAAAAAATAGTCACGATGAAAGGAATCTCTAAAAACTGCTCAAGTGTCCCCATGCCGATGCTAAAAGGTACCCCCTCCAGAGGTGGTAAACTGTGCCACACTGCTGAAAAAGGCACTACAAGTCAACCTCTAAAGATTGATCATGTAGAGAATGCACAAGAGGGTCAGAGTGATCCCTCGCAACAATCAAAGAAGGATCATCTTCATCAAATAGAAGATGAATGTCATCAATGGTGTCTCCCAAATCTACAATGTAGGACTCCACAAACAAACCTGCAATGTCTGTCAAGTAGGGATCCCAATCAACTGAAGCTGGAAGACATGAAATATCCTGCTGCACTGAATCATAAGAAGGCAAAATTGTCGCACTAGGTGTATCATCAGGTGCAAAAGGTAGTGTGATATCAATAGGAGGAGATGAAATGCAAGGCTCAAGAACAGGATCACAAGTGAGAATCCCCAAGTTCAAATGCCCAAAGTTATCCTCAAAATCTAAATTATCAACATAGGAAGAATCAACCTCATCAATAGGACCAAAATCTGAAAAAGAGTACAACCAAGATGCATGATCAACCACCCCAGTCGCAATGATAGCTCCACTCTCCAAGTCTCTAATGATAACTGAATCAGGTGTGAAATCCATAGTTTTCTTAGTTGCCCCATGTGTGATTTGATAGATGGAAAGAAGGTTATTTGTCAAGTGGGGTACACACAACACATCATTGAAGGAGTTATCCCCAATGGCAATAGATCTTTTCCCAATCACATCCATGTATGTATGATTGCCCATCAAAATCTGCGGCATGTGGCAAGGCTCAAATGTAGAAAACATAGACTACAAAGATGCCATATGATGAGAAGCCCCTGAATCTAGAAGCCATCTCTCTGAATCATGACTTGTAGTAGCACAAAGAGCTTGTCCATTTCCTTTATCTATCCCAAAAGAGTGATCCTTTCCTTTATCCTTGGAAGAAGAAGCCGATGTAGACATTCTAGAAGGTAGGTTGATTCTATTCTTCTCAAGAAGATTCTTCAACTCATCAATATCCTTCTTATAACAATGATGTTCATCATGTCCTGACTTCTTGCAATATCCACAAAAAAGATTGTCCTTATATGATTTCCTCTTAGTTGAGAATGGTGAATCACCTTGTTGTGGAGAGGAAGATTGTGCTCCATCTTGTTGTGGTTTAGACTTAGGTTGCTTTTGATTCTTGCATTTTCCTTGATTACTTTGATTCCCTTTGTTAGCCACCAAAGCTTGTGACTTTGAAGATTTGAGAATCTCCATTGTGGTCAACTTAGATTGCTCAAGTATCAACATCTCCGTGAATGAATCAAATGAGGATGAAGTGTATGAGGAACCTTGAGCTAACTTATGGGTGTGAAAGCTAGATACAAAAGCTGCATACTCTAAAGGAAGCTTGTCCAACAAGTTATAAACTAATTGAGCATCTTTTTTGTCAATTCCACAATCCTTTAGCTTTGCTCTTAGCTCAGTTGCTTTTGTGATATAATATTGGATTGTATCAAAATCCTTGGGATCCAAAGTTGTGAGTTCACTATCAAGCTTGTAGCCCTTAATCTCATCAACTTGACCATACAATTTCTTAAAAATATCCCAAGCCTCTTTAATTGTTGTACACTTATCAATGTGAAAAATGAGGTCATCTGATACATACTTTCTAAGAGTTCCAAGTGCCATAGCATTCTTAGTAAGCCATTCAATTTGAGCATTAGGATCAGCCTTAGGATCAGGTGGTGTTGTAATAGTTTCATTTACATAATGAATGAGTCCTTTTTCCATTAGTTTACTCCATGCCTTAATTTTCCATGATGCATAATTATGAGGAGTTAAAAGTGGAAATTTAGGAGAACCCATAGCACCAAAATGAAAAAACACAAGATAGAGAGAGGCACAATCACACAAGACACCCCCCCCCCCAAAATACTCTATCAAGAAATCCCCCCAAAATGGTGATTTTGGCACTTTATACTTAGTGTGTATACAATGGGCCACTTGCAAAACAAGGCAAAGTGGACTTCTGATTTCAATTTACAACTTCTCAAAATGAGATCTAAGAGACTTCAACAAATATTGCTAGTGATCTAAACTGAGATCCAAGCAAAATGCAAGTACCAAATATGCCAAAAATGGCCAAATAATGAAAGTACAATTTCTACTTAAAATCACTACAAACAGAAGGAAGATTATGAAATTAGATGAAAAAATATGCACTTTCAAAAAAAACGGCACCTGAAAAGGAGTCCATATGAGCCCAAACGAAGCCTCTAAAGTTGTAAAATCGAGATTTCGTGATTTTTGAAAAACCTGTATCTGAAAATTAGAAAAATCCTACACCACTGTACAGATCATGAAATTCTACCCCAAAACAAAAAAAAATTGCTCAAAAAAACGAGTCTAGATGAGTGAGATATCGCTATTTGAAAGTTGCCTGCAAAATTATAATTTCTGGAAAATTTCCGCCACAGCATCAAACTTCAAGATCCTCTAGATTTGGCCTCTGAAGTCCTATTTTGATGAAACAAAAGGCAAAAATGACTTTCTTGGACCTTCTAAATCCAATGGTAACCTCAGATTTGACCCATCAAGCTTCAATAATAACTTGCAATAGAAAACTCCAAAATACACAATCCCAAATAGCATCAAATTTCTCTCAATTAGCAAACCAATGACACTCTAATGGCTCTGATACCATGTGAGACATGGACTAGCTCTGATACCATGTGAGATTTTTCCAAGATCAAGAGGCAATGGAAAGCACAAATAAGAGAGACAAAATATATGATAGAAATAAACTGTATTCTATCAAGATGAAAATACTGATCAACTGAATCATCAATCGTTACATACAATGAATATGAGTCTGCTTATAAAGGTAAGGCTATATGGATATGTGAGCACACAAACATGACATGTGGCTCAATAAGAAACAAGGGTAGGTAGGAAATAGGTGTGGGTAGGTATGAGAAACAATATAATAGTCCACATGAGGTGGATCGCCCACTGAATGTGGAGTGTAACAACAAGATCACACCATAAAAGGTGGAAATTCTCCTACACACACTATCCCGATGTGGCACAAACACCCAAGTGTCTCATACCCAAACTACTATGTAATGCATTTCCTAAGTAAACTTAAGTAAGGTGTAATAATATCCAAGATGAATAATTATTTACACCAACAAACACATTGCTAGATGTGACCCAGTTAAAGGATTTCCCTCAGATCTGTTAGGATCTTCACCTTGTTAGAAGTGACCTTGTTAAAGGATTTCAAACACTCAATTAGAATGTCACCTTGCTAGAGGGTTTTACAAATAAGACTGTTAAGTCCACTCGGTTAAGAGATTTTCTGTCACTTCACAAAATAACAGTAATAAAAATCTATCTGCAACTTCACATCTAAAATGCTAAAGCAGATTCTTATTTGCTCAATACAATAGGACTTATTTTGTCCATCCGCTGGGCTCTATACTCTGTTATTCAAATAGGTCTTCAAGCTTCTGTGCTCGGTAATCACTATGTAGCATCCTTGTGCATACACTTGCCCACATACATTGTTTATCAATAGTTCCTTATTTATAAACAATTGCTAACCGCTTAATCTCCTTGATCACATTTCCCATGATCAATCATAGCCATCAGATCTTCAAACTTGACCAGGTTCAGTGTATCCATCGATCTGAAAATGTTTTACCTCACCTTGGAACTTGCATACATTTCTTGGAACTTGTGCTAGGGTATTGCGGTTCAATCTGCGTTGTAGATCTTCCTACCGATTTTCCTTTGCCATAGATTCTTTAATAAACTTCATTCATGACATACCAATCATTTAATCAATTCCAGCTCATCAGCTTCCTTCATTAAATAATGCTTATATTCATTTAATGCATTCTATTATTACTCGATTGCAACTCGGTAAATACTAAACTTCACTTGGTAGACATTCTGCGTTCATTAACCGATAGCGATAACCTTAGGGTTTACCGACTAGGTTCCTTAGGGTTTACCAACTAGGTGCCTTACTCGGTAACATAGTATAGTATTAACCTTACTATCAATAACATATGTATGATATCAAAACAATCTAAACAAAATGATCTCATCATTGTCTAACTCGGTAATAGTTGCCCATTGAATAACTTATTCCTCCCCTTATTCATCACATTCTTTCTGTGTCTTTTACCGACAACTTTATACTCATCAAATCATACTTCTTAAGATATGGCAACATCATACTGAATTAGAAGATCAATTAATTGACATCAATGACAAAATAATAATATTAAGATAGTAAACATCCTTAATCAGTTATATCCATAATCATCAACAACCTTCTCAATATCCTTATTGAAATGCCAACAATCTCCCTTTGTCTGTTATAATGCTAACACTTCAATCCATGTTTACAATTTTCACCAATAAAATGGTGATAATTGTCAACATGAGATGGCTTGAGAGGAGAGAAAAGAGGCTTTAAATGCCTGAGAAAACATGGTGGTTACCCTAGGGGGTAAGGTTAGGATTGAGTTATTGGATAATCCTTTTGTCCAAAGGATAAACTCTTGTGTAAGGGTTAATGGCTAACCATAGTCAAAGCAATGAATGGTTGAAGAGACCCATGACTTAAAGAATGGTTAAGTTAGAGAGAAAGTCTCTAACCCAGGGTTAAGTTTGAGTTAACCATTAATGGTTATTGAAGACTTTGGAGGTTAGCTTGTTGAAGACACAAAGCCTTTAATGGTTTATAAAGGCTTTGAGGGTTTTTGAGAAGTGGCCATTTTCTTAAGGATTGTGCAAATATTTAGGAGGGGATTAGGCTTAATTAGAATGGATTAGAATATTCTAAAAGAGGTTTAGGCATGCAAGTGGATTTTTTAGGAAAATGCAAGTGGGAAGATATTTAAATTTAATTGAAATAAATTTATTTATTTCGAAAAGGTAGGTTACAACTTGCATTGGAAGGATATTTAAATAAATATTGATTTATTTAAATGCAATTGGATTTTTAATTAAATGTAAATTTAATTAAATGAGAAAAGGGGGATTTAATTAAATAAATATGATTTATTTAATTAAAGGCTAGAATGTGGCCAAATGAATTAAATCAAATAAATTGAATAATTCATTTAATTAATAGAGGAAAGGGGGTGAAATTAATTTAAAATAATTTAATTAATAGAAGAATTGTTTTAGTGGATTAAATAAATATTGCACATTTATTTAATTAGGTGGTCAAATTTATACATCTACAGTTCCCACTAGTGAGTTAACAATCACCTTTTTTCTAACTAGTCAGTCGACCCACTCTTTTCGAAATCACCTTTTTCGAACTAACTCATCTATCCACTCATCAAGTAAATCAAATTCTATCATGTTGAGTGATTAGATCCAACCAACTTGTCTCATCAATTCTCAAATTTTGATCAACTCTGTTGTCAAACTAATCTCGATCGTTCATTCAAATTCTAAAAAGCTATAAAATCAATAGCAATTCTCAATCATGGACAACCACATTCTTCGAATTCTCGTGCTTACATTTTGCAAGTATTATGCAACTCGAAGAGCCATTACCACCATATACAATAAGGATGAGAAGAGCAATAGAAGTCACATGCTTGGATTCGAGATGGAGTTTGATTCACTGCTTTTGTTTATTTGTTTAATTGTTGAATTTGTTAGCAAGCTTTTTATTGTTTTATGATTGGATTTAGTAATAGATTTAGGCTTGTGGTTTCTTAATAATAAATTACACTATGGTTTTCCCCAATTTTTAGTCATATACATAATGGTGAACCTGACATGAATTGATCCATTTTACGCTTGTTCTTGTGAGTTTTTGTGAGTTTATCTTATAGGTTGAAGGTGAGGTTGGTATTAGAAACCAATTTTTATCAGAGCTTGAAATTGCAAAAATAACTAGTGTATATGGTGAAAAGTGATGATGATAAACTATTGTAAAACTATAAAGATCCAACCACAAACAATCTAGGTCCTACAATGAAACATTCACCGATACCAATAGAGATACCTAAGATCATGCAAATCAACAAAATAAAAGCAATATTACCACACATGTCAAGTAGGGTTTCAATCTTCATTGTCTCGTATCTCCGTTGATCTTGTTTGATATATTTGCTCTCAGATTTTATGTGTGCACAAGATCTCAACAAAGAACAGATTGTGGTTGATAGCTTGATTGCAAGAAGGCTTGATTGCATAAGATTGATTAGACACATTAATTAGGGTTTAAAAGGAAGAGGGCATCTTCTTATATAGAGAACACTGTAAGAAATGGAGGGATAAGATTAAAAGGTGTAAAGATAAATGGTCAGCTAGGATTAAAGGGTAGGTAGAGGAAATAATTAAATGATAAAGGGGGTAGGTAAGAGAAGAATTAGAGATGAATGACATGTGTCATGGGTAGAAAAGGCTAATGAATTAATTAAATAATTAAATAAATATTTAATTAATAGAGGAAGTGGGATCAATTAAATAAATAAAATATTTATTTAAATTAGGAAAGACTTAGAAGAGGATTAATGAATTAATTAAATAAATAAAGATTTATTTAATTAATAGAAGACTTAGGATAAAATAATTAAATAAATAAAAATATTTTTTATTTAGACAAGACAATTTTAGGTGTCTACAACTAGTTCTTTTGTTGCACAAGTGAATTCTCTATTGATGTGTCTACTAGGTATACATATGCTTTTGCTTTCTGTTTTTGTTTCTTTTGTCTTGAAAATAAAAAATAAAATAGTTTTTAGTAAGTTTCTATTACTAGTAGGTTTTTGTTTTTAGTAGGTTTCTCTTTTTAACAATTTTTCATTTTAACATGTTTTTATTTTTAACAGGTTCCTATTTTCAGCAAGTTTTCATTTTTTATTGGTTCCTAATTTTAGCAGGTTTCCATTTTAGTGGGTTTCTATTTTTAGCAAGTTTTCATTTTTAGTAGGTTTTTATTTTCAGAAATTGACCTTTTTAAGGAAGTTTCCATTTTTAGAATTTTTTTCATTCGAAAAAAATTAAATAAAAAAAATAAAAATCTTGAATCGGGTCCTTTCTAATTATGTTTTTTTGGCATAAATCAGTTTTGGTTTTTGTATTTATTGTTCTTAGAATAGTATTTTGTGTTACTAATCCTAATTTTTAGAATATTGGTAAATGTGGGCTGAAGAATGGCAAATTGAAACTACTAACGTATTTATTGCTGGATCTTCAAGTTTATTTTCTTTGTTCTTTTATATGTTTGTTCTTGGTAGCGTAAATAACACTTTCTTTTCTTACTTTGGAATTAACACTTTCTTGACTAGTTGGTGTTGTTGCACACTTCCTTTTATTTTCCCATAAGCTTACGAGAGTATCATCTCCCCTTGCCTTCATGGAGCTTGGGTGTAAGAGAAATCATAAGGTTCTTATGTAAGAGAGGATTCCTTATGGATTTCATCACCCCTTGGTTTGACCTCAAGTGGTATTTTGCTTGGGTTGCTATACAAAAAGGGTGAGAGAAAAATTTGTAGCCTAGATCCCATAATCATTGCTTGTGGTGTTGATTGGGATGTGGACATATGAGCCATGTTGGGTTGACTAGAGACTGTTAGCAAGAGACATTGCAGGAATGTTGTGATGTTGTCATTGATGGCAACTCATATCAGAATTGGTATTCGCATTTCATTTTTTCATCATTCTGGAAGATTGAGTAAAGATTGCTTGAGTCCAGTAAGGTCCACTAAGAACAGGGTATCCAGTAGAGTGTACAGTATTTTGGTTGGTGGATTATTGTGGTTGAGTATTTTTCTTTGTGGATCTAGGAGATGTGTTGTGGATATGCAATTTACCTTATTCTAGGTTTATAGCCTCCAGTGATAAGTTTTGTGCAAGTTAGAAGATCTGGTAATCGTGCTTTTAGTATGAATAGTGTATAATAGTCGTAGCGTGTAGTGATTCGCTTTTGCAAGAAAAGCAATATGAAGTCAATCCGGGAAAGGATCAAGTTGACACCCATTCATAAATTGAGTAGCCCAAGGTGGATATACCTTCAATTCTGAAAGAGCCTCCAGTGGGTGATACTTTTTTTTTCTAGAAGTTCAATCAATAAAATGTGTAGAAGCCAATGCTCAGGGATAAAGTAGAAAGGAGAATGATGCAGGTGTGGGTAAAGTTAATAAAAAAGATAAAGTTGAGATCCCTCTGTCACCTGAAAAGGAAATAGTTGTAGAAGATTATGTGAAGAGGAAAGAGGTCAAGGTTGAAGTCGAAACTATTATAAGAGACATTGCAGAGACAGTGAAAGGTAAGAAGGTCATCGATGACTCAGAGTTTATACAAGGACCAATCAATCTTGCTTCTCTATCTCCCATTCAAAAACTTCAGTTGGCATCTTTTGCTCAAGACAAAGCTAGTGAAGACCTTTTAAAACATCACACTGAAGATAGTTTTTTAATGAACAAGGAAATCAATACTTTGGAGAAGTTAATGCCCTCATTCCAGAAGGATACATCTGATACTTCATCAGGGAAATTGAAAAGTGTAATTGATTCTGTTAATTCTCATTTTGAATCCTTTGAGAAATATGCAGAGGTTAAGGTCATAAATGAATTTGAAGCTAAAAGGCTCTGCACCTTGAGGAAAATGATCTCAAATGATAGACCTATATTAAGTAATTGTGTGAAAAACATGCAAGATGCAATAACCGTAGGTGGAAACTTGTATAAATCATGCTTATCCCTAAATAAGTTCACTGTGGATATTGAGAAGTATCAAGAGTACAAGGATCAGTTGGAAAGTATATTTAAGTCAGTTGATTCATTGTCAAATTCTTTAAGCCAACATTAAAATCAGGTAATTTCTTTACTTGAGAAGATTTGGAGTTTGAGCTATGATCAGGAAAAGATAATTGGTAGAGTTGGAGAACTTAGGAGTCATATTGTCCCTAAGTTGGATGTAATGCTAAATGCTCTTCAAGATGCTCAAAGTGCTCTCAAGTCAAGTGATCCAGATGATCTCAAGACCATAGAAGTGTTGTCTTATCTTCTTAATGGGTTTATAATAGTTTTTGAGAATCTGCAAAAGAGTTAGGATAGTCACTCTTTGAATAATTTGTATGCAGATATTTTTCAAGTTTTTGTGAAGACTATACAATATATTTGGCCTCAATTCTTGATTTTCGGTATCTCACCTTTGTCATTGATGTCAAAGGGGGAGTGTACGGGAGTGAAAAATATTGATCTAAGGGGGATTTCCTTAATTATTTAATTCTTTGATTCTTTGGAATCTAGTGATTACATTTTTGGTTGCAGTGTATATATTTTGGTTTTGATTTGACACTTCGTCATTTTTCAATAAGTGTTCTCATCAATACCAAAGGGGGAGATTGTTGGCAAGAGACACTGCAAGTATGTTGTGATGTTGTCATTGATGGAAAATCATATCACAATTAGTATCCGCACTTCATGTTTTCATCATTCTGGAAGATTGAGTAAATATTGCTTGAGTCCAGTAAGTTCGGGTAAGAACAAGGTATCCGACAGAGTGTACAATATTTTGGTTGGTGGATTATCGTGGTTGAGTATTTTTCTTTGTGGATTCGGGAGATGTGTTGTGGATATGCAATTTACCTTATTCCAGGTTTTATAGCCTCCAGTGATAAGTTTCGTGCAAGTTAGAAGATTTGGTAATCATGTTTTTGGTATGAACAATGTATAACAGTCATAGCGTGTAGTGATTCACTTTTGCAAATCTTGCGGATTGATTTTGGTGATTGTTTGCATATTCAAGGTTGATGAGTTGTCATGTGGGAAGTGTGTGGACATTTTGTTCTGGTCTTCTTAATTGTTTTTGGATCAGATTGAAGCCGACTTGTGTACATGTTTCATCTTTTGTGACGTGTTCTTGAAGTTGACTTGGTGGTGACCTAAATTGGTGATGCAGATATATAAGATAGTTTTATTTGATCATTTGGTATTCGATGATTGCATGGGATATGTGTATGAATGATTGTGCATAGTTTTACGTGCACAAGGCGAAGATTGGTGCTTCGGTATGTTGTAGAATATTATAACAGAGAAGTATTGCAGAGAAGAGTAAGAATATATTTTGTGCTTAACTGGAACTATATCTAGAAATTTGTTGATACTACTTCATTGTAATCTCTTACAAATGTTTGTAAGGTAGTGAGCCTTCTAGGTTGTAGCCCTTTCTTGTAATTTGAGCAGTGAGCTCTAGGCAGTGTGCTTGAATGCATGTGCATTCCCATTATGTAATATTTCTATACTTTTAGCAGAGTATATTAATATTGTGGGTTAGAATCTCACTGTGGTTTTTCCCTTAACTAGGTTTCCAAGTAAAAATCTTGGTGTTATGGTGTTGATGATCTTTGCTTTATGTTTCTGCACTTTAATTTCTAATAGGGAGATTGAGTGAGAAGTTACTCAATCAGTCTGAATTGGTCTAATTTGACAAGTGGACCCAAGGATATACTTTTCTTATGTTTTCAATTAGTTTTTGGCAACATCAAACCCCAACACCCACACTACTCCTCAAACAATCACCCTATTGTGTGTTATGCAACATTGTTCTAGTTTGCTTCCTCAAGTTACTCAAATCCTCCACCATAGGTCCAAACTCCAAAATTATGTCTTAATTGTCAAAATTGATTGGAATATGTCCATTGTGTGTCTTTCAACTGCTTTTCACAATTTTGGAAGGTTCTTACACCCTTGGGAAGATCGGGTTCAACTTTTAGTGAAAACAAGGCTAAAAGGCTACTAGCCCGTGGAGGCCTAATTGGAAGAATTTTGCTTGCATAGGGAAACGATGACCATCACCATCATGAAACCTACCTTGGAAAATGTCAAAAAGGTCCAAGCTCAAGTTTTTTTATGGTCTTGGCTCCTGAGAAGGTGGTTTAATCACTGTCCACATTTTTAGGCAAGAAAAGAGGGTTTTAAGAGGGTTTTGCACATGAAACAAAGGAAGTCTCTTCTACATCCCACACCAAGATTCTAAAATATTGTATATCTTCTACCACATCATTTAGAACACTTATTCAACACTTCCCTGCATGACATTATAACAAACACTTGTAATACAACAATAAAATGACTGTTAAAATGCACTGTCGCTGCTAATTCACTATTTTTCTACACTTTGAAGGGTTACAACTCATGAAAACCTTCACCAAATCATGTAAAAACATTAAAGAAATTTTTTTAGCACTTTTTAAAAGATCCCCAGCATGGATATGGTCATCAATCAACTTTGGATTAAAAAATACATTAAATTCCCCAAAACTAGGTACTTGCTACCAACCACTACTTCAACACACTCAGACATTAATAACTTCCAAACAAGAAAATAATAGTCCAATCTCTTCAGTGGAGTTTTATAAAAATTTATTAGGAGAAACATATCCAAAATTCATAAAGATCCAACGGTGAAATAAAAAGTTATTATCTCTGCACCGAGACCAATTTTGACTGTCATAAATCTGGAAAGTGTATGTTTGTTGCCAACTAGAGTTAACACACACTTGCAAGATGAAAAGTAAATTGTTTGGAACTTAAAATGCATAAAAAACTCTTTGAATTATAGTGCATACCTTTTCCTCAAGTTTTTTTACTCAAATTGGTCTTGAGCACAAACAAGTTTGGTCTTACTCGCATTGCTAGCCAAATCCATCACCAATTTGCCTAGCATATGCTCAAAAACTCTTCTTTCTCACAGCCCTGGAAAAAATGTGAAATATTTACACTATAAAAGTGCAATAAAACTTGTCTAAGTCCATCCATGGGAGCCCAAACCTATATTTAGACAAGTTGATGCATTTTTGTGGCCCAAACCCTTGGCGGGGCAACCAAAGAGCAAAAATGAAACTATTTTTGTACAACCAACTTCCAAACACAAAACCTGAAATATAATTACATGAGGAGAATTGAATATAAAATAAAATCACTTCCCAAAAGGTATAGTACAGAAATGAGGAGTCCCAATATGGACTACTATACAAATGGAGTCAAAATATGAGAGAAAAACATGAAATTGCTGCCCTTTCAATTGATTTTTGTTAGAAAGTAAAAAATCCAACCCTATACATAGAAGAGGGAGGCATATATATAGTATTTGGAGGTATTTATTGAGTCCTGTATGGACATAAGGCATTTTTGTCTTCTTTTTACAAAAAAGTGTCTAAATTGACAACTTTTACAAGCAAAATGACAACTTTTGTTGCTCCAAATGGCAATTTGAGCAACCTAACACAACCAACCTTCCAAAGTCACCTATAAATGATTAAAAACACTTCCTAAAAATGTTTCAATTCTTTCCAAAGCATGCCTAATCCTATAAGGAAATTTTCCACTTTTTAGCCCTTTTAGGCCTAGAAGCACAAAATTGACAATTCAAGCCCTAAGAAGCAAAAACTGATCTCTCAAGCACAAAATGAGATCAAACACTCATTAAATGACTAAAAACAACCTATGAAAACATTCAAAACCTATTACAAGACTTACAAACACTTAAGCATGAAAATACTAAAATTGGAGAGTAAAGCATGACTAGGTGCTCCTGCACCATACTCCCCCAAAGACAAAGAAGTCATGTGACTCCTTGAGGTAGAAAAGAAGAAGGAGTTACAGACTTAGAGAAATTAGATTCATGTATCCAATTGTCTTCTGAAAGTGGTTTATCTTTCCATTTGATAAGATGCTCCATGTACACTTCATGGCGAGTCTTCTTGTACACTCTTGAGTCCAACACCTTTTCAGCTTGAGGAATGGATGGAGTAGGCAAAGGCAGGTCTGAAAGTGACTTGTGAACATCTAAAACTCTATCATACTCCTTAGGAAGCTGACCTTTGAATGCCACCAAATCTGAAACATTGAAAATAGGAGACAAAGAAAGATCAGTAGGCAAATCAATTTTATATGCATTAGAACCATACGTAGCCAATATCTTACAAGGACCTATCTGCCTCATTTGGAGCTTTCTAGGAACTCCCTTTTGCAATATATACTTATTCAAATGAACCATCACAAAGTCCCCAACTGAAAATTGAACATCCATCTTTGATGCATCTACTCTAGCTTTCACTTTTTGTGAGGTATCTTGAAGAGTCTTTCTCACTTGCTCATGAACTTTCTTCATTGATTGAGCCATGTCATCTATTGTACCACTCTTTTTCTGCATGTTACCAAGATCCTTTAACTCCATGACACCCTTTGGGTGCATCCCATAAACAATCTCAAAGGGACTCTTACCAATTGACCTATTAACACTATCATTGTATGCAAATTTTGCCTGATGGATGAGCTGATCCCAACTTTGGCCATATTCCTTTGTCAAACACCTTAAGAGGTTGCTAAGAGTCATATTGACCACCTCAGTTTGGCCATCAGTCTATGGGTGATAAGATGAACCAAAAGAAATATTAGTACCCAATCTTTTCCACAATGCCTTCCAAAAATGACCAAGAAACTTAACATCTCTATCAGAAACAATGCTAGAAGGTAAACCATGGATTCTAATCACTTCCTTGAAAAACAAATAGGCTATATGACTAGCATCATGTGTAGTTTTGCAAGGAATAAAGTGTGCCATTTTACTAATTCTATCCACAATCACAAAGATGCTATCAAAACCAGCTTGAGTCTTAGGTAAGCCTACTACAAAATCCATGCTAACACATTCCCAAGGCCTTGTAGGAATTGGAAGAGGCTGATAAAGACTAGCATTAGAATTATTACCTTTTTCTTTCTGACAAAACATACATTGCTCCACATACCTTCTAACATCTCGCTGCATTTTAGGCCAATAATATAAACATTGCACCAACTCCAATGTTTTGCTGAGACTAAAATGTTCACTCAAACACCCATTGTGCTTTTGTTGAATCAAATTCTCCCTCATTGAGCTTTTAGGAACACATAGCTGCCCACCTTTAAACAACAAACCATTTTGCAAAGTATAATCAACATATTCACTATGAAAAGAATTATCAAATGCTTGGCAAACCTTATAGATGGCTGCAAAATCTTTGTCATTAGGATACATTTCTTTGAAGCATTCTATGCCAATACTTTGAACCTGTACTTCCTGCACTATTAGAAGCCTTCTACTCAAAGCATCTGCTACTTTATTGCATTGTCCTTTCTTGTGCTTAAGAGTAAAAGTGTATGATTGTAAGTACTCAACCCATTTAACATGCCTATGATTTAACTTATCTTGTGAATTCAAGAAACTCAAAGCCTGATTATCTGTATAAACAACAAACTCCTTTGGAAGCAAATAATGTCTCCACTTTCTAAGTGCTTGAACTAAAGCATAGAGTTCCAAGTCATAGGAAGAGTACTTCTTTTTAGCATTATTTAACTTTTCACTAAAGAAAGCTACAAGTCCATTATCCTGACTCAACACTGCACCTACTGCAATATTACTAGCATCACATTCAATAGTAAATAACTTGTCAAAACTAGGAAGTATAAGCACTGGTTGAGAAGTAACCTTGATTTTCAAAAGTTCAAACCCCTTATTTGCTGCATTTGTCCACTGAAACTTTACCTTAGCTCCACCTTTTATAGTATCAAGCATTGGTGCACAAATCTCACTAAACCCTCTGATGAACTTCCTGTAGAACTGTGCTAACCCATGAAAACTTTGAACTGCACTTGCTGATTTGGGTGTAAGCAAATTTGTGATGGCTTCCACCTTGGTTTTATCCATTTTCAAATCTCCACCTAAGATCACAAAGCCAAGATAAACCAACTCATGTTTCATAAAATCACACTTTTCCAAATTGATTGTCAGTTGTTCATCATACAATTTGTTCAAAATAATTTCAAGATGCTTCAAATGCTCTTCTTTAGCTTTACTGAATATTAGTATATCATCTAAGTACACCACTACAAATTTACTAATGAAATCATGCAACACTTCATTCATGAGTCTCATGAATGTACTTGGGGTATTAGAAAGACCAAATGGCAAAAGTAGCCACTCATAAAGACCCTCATTTGTTTTGAAAGCTATTTTCCATTCATTGCCTTCTTTTATCCTGATCTAGTGGTAACCACTTTTGAGGTCAATTTTTGTAAAATACTTGGCACCTCCCAAACAATCCATCAAATCCTCAATCCTTGGAATAGGAAATCTATACCTGATAGTGATTCTATTAATGGCTCTAGAATCTATGCATAATCTCCATATACCTCCTTTCTTGGGTGCTAAAACTACAGATACTGCACAAGGACTTATACTCTTTCTTATCAGATTTTGATCTAGGAGTTCTTGCACTTGTCTTGCCACTTCTTTGTTCTATTAAGGTGTCATCTTATAGGCTTCTTTGTTTGGTAAAGAGGCTCCTGGTATGAAGTCTATCTGATGGCTAATGGATCTAGGAGGTGGTAAGGTTGCAGGTGATGATCTCCTTATAGTTATCAAGTATTTGTTGCACTTCTTGTGGTATCTCAACCTTCTTCTCCTTCTTTTCTTCCTTGGGTGTCACTATGAGTGCAAATCCCACTCCTTTTTCCTCTTAAAGTGTGTTAATAAACTCTTTCTCATTCACTATTAAAATATTTTGATTCTTTGAATTGTTGCTCTCTTTCTCTTCATTTATAGACTGAATTTTGTATGTAACACCATCTTTCTTAAATGAGTAGGAGTTCTTTTCACCATTATGTATGGCTTTCCTATCAAATTGCCAAGGTCTAGCAAGAAGTAGATGGCAAGCATCCATTGGAAGAATATCACATAAGATCTTATCTTGATACCCTCCTATGGTGAATTCTACCCATGTTTGTTCATTGACAAGAACATGTTGCTCCCTATTCAACCATGTGACTCTATAGGGATGTGTGTGAGGGATTATTTCTAGTTTGAGTTTCCTCACTGCTTCTTCTGAAACTATGTTATCTGTGGATCCTGAAGCAATGACCACCTTGCATACCTTTCCCATAATCTTGCACTTAATTCTAAACAATGACCTTCTTTGAATAGGTTCCTCCTTGATTGGCTCCTTTATCAAAACTCTTCTCATCATCAAACTCTCACCATCTTCTGATGTTAAGCTCACTTCATGAGCTTTGTTGCTTGCTGCACTTTCTTGCACATAATGCACTTTTCTTTCACCTCCTTGTGATGAGGTGGGTTTCTCTGGACATTTGTAGGCATGGTGTCCCAACTTCTGATAGTTGTAGCATTTCATGGTGGAGAAGTAGGACCCTCTTCTTGGTCCACTAGATCTACCTCTACCTGGGTTGCTAGATCCCCTTCCTCTATAACTGCTCTTGCTATATGAGTCCCCACTTTGCTCAATAAGTTTGGATTCTCCTTAAGACCTTTGATCTCATATTCCACCAAAACTTCCTCTATGGCCTCTACCATCTCTGCCCCTACCTCTAACTTTGTTTCTTTGTTCTTTCTTTTTCTTAATTTCTCTTCCACTTTAAGTGCTAGTTGATAACACTTGTGTACTGTTTGTGGACATAACAAACTCATCTCTTCCTATATGTTCCATCTCAATCCATTCAAATACCTTGCTACTTTTATACTCGCATCCTCTACTACCTTGTATCTCATGCATATTTTTTGAAACTCCTCATTGTAGCTACTGACATCTAAATCTTTTTGCCTCAAGTTTTGTCGTTTCCTATGTAGTTGGATTTCATAGTCTTCAGGAAGATAGGTTTCTCTAATTTTGGATACCATTTCTTTCCAGGTGGCTATTGGTTGCTTACCTTCTTTCACCCTTTCCTCTTGGATGAACTTCCACCAAGTTAAGGCTGCCCCTCTCAACCTTGATTTTTCTACTTTAACCTTTTGTGCTTCAGTTATTCCATCACATTCAAAATGGTTTTCTAGGCCTTCAATTCATTCTATAAGAGCATCTGGATCCATCTTTCCACCGAAAAGAGCCACTCCCTCTAAGGTTTTACCACTCATAGCTCTCAAAGCCTTCAAGAATGGTTCTTGTTCAATAACAGGGTCAGGTATGGGAACCTCATCTTCTATCGCCACCATTTTTCCCTTATCTCCAACCTTATCATGGACTTCTTCAGTTTTGACTTCTACTTCAACTAGTTTCATTCCTAGCTCCTCCAACCTCTCTCTGAGTGCTCTATTTTCTTCTTCTTGGTCTTCGACCTTCTTGGCTAACTCAGCATTAGTCACCATGTTTTATTCTAAGGATTCTACTAATCCTAAGTCAATTTGTTTTCTCTTTTCACCTGAATCTTACTCAGGCTCTCATACCACTATGATAGGGAGATTGAGTGAGAAGTTACTCAATCAATTTGAATTGGTCTAATTTGACAAGTGGACCCAAGGATATAATTTTCTTATGTTTTCAATCAGTGTTTGGCAATATCAAACCCCAACATCCACACTACTCCTCAAACAATCACCCTATTGTGTGTTATGCAACATTGTTCTAGTTTGCTTCCTCAAGTTACTCAAATCCTCCACCATAGGTCCAAACTCCAAAATTATGTCTTAATTGTCAAAATTGATTGGAATATGTCCATTGTGTGTCTTTCAACTTCTTTTCACAATTTTGGAAGGTTCTTACACCCTTGGGAAGATCGGGCTCAACTTTTAGTGAAAACAAGGCTAAAAGGCTACTAGCCCATGGAGGCCTAATTGGGTGAATTTTTCTTGCATAGGGAAATGATGACCATAACCATCATGAAACCTGCATTGGATGATGTAAAAAATTTCCAAGCTGTTTTTTATGGTCTTGGCTCCTGAGAAGGTGGTTTAATCGATGTCCACATTTTTAGGCAAGAAAAGAGGGTTTTAAGAGGGTTTTGCACATGAAACAAAGGAAGTCTCTTCTACATCCCACACCAAGCTTCTAAAATCTTGTGTATCTTTTGAAACATCATTTATACCACTTATTCAACACTACCTTGCATGAAATTATAACAAACACTTTCCATACAACAATAAAATGACTGTTAAAATGCACTATCCCTGCTAATTCACTGTTTTTCTGCACTTTGAAGGGTTAGAACTCATGAAAAACTTCACCAAAGCATGTAAAAACCTCCAAGAAACATTTTTAGAACTTTTAAAAATATCCCCAAGAATGGATATGGTCATCAATCAACTTTGGATTAAAAAATATGTTAAATTCCCCAAAATTGGGTACTTGCTGCCAACCACTACTTCAACACACTCGGACATTAATAACTTCCAAACCAGAAAATAATAGTCCAATCGCTTTGGTAGAGTTTTATAAAAATTGATTAGGAGAAACATATCCAAAATTCATAAAGATCCAACAGTGAAATAAAAAGTTATCATCTCTGCACCGAGACCAATTTTGACTATCATAAATCTGGAAAGTGTATGCTTGTTGCCAACTAGAGTTAACACACACTTGCAAGATGAAAAGTAAATTGTTTGGAACTCCAAATGCATCCAAAACCCCTTGAATTATATTTCAGACCTTTGCCTCAAGTTTTCTTACTCAAATTGGTCTTGAGCACAAACAGTTTGGTCTTACTCACATTGCTAGCCAAATCCATCACCAATTTGCCTAGCATATGCTCAAAAACTCTTCTTTCTCACAGCCATGGAAAAAATGTGAAATATTTACACTATAAAAGTTCAATAAAACTTGTCTAAATCCATCCATGGGATCCCAAACTTGGATTTAGACAAGTTGATGCATTTTTGTGGCCCAAACCCTTGGCAGGGCTGCCAAAGAGCAAAAATGAAACTATTTTTGTACAACCAACTTCCAAACACAAAACCTGCAATCCAATTATATGAGGAGCATTTAATATACAATAAAATCACTGCCCAAAAGGTATAGTACTGAAATGAGGAGTCCCAATATGGACTGCTAGACAAATGGAGTCAAAATATGAGAGAAAAACATGAAATTGTTGCCCTTTCAATTGATTTTTGTTAGAAAGTACAAAAGCCAACCCTATACATAGAAGAGGGAGGAATATATATATTATTTGGAGGTATTTATTGAGTCCTATATGGACATAAGGCATTTTTGTCTTCTTTTTACAAAAAAGTGTCTAAATTGACAACTTTTACAAGCAAAATGACAACTTTTGTTGCTCCAAATGGCAATTTAAGCAACCTAACATAACCAACCTTCCAAAGTCACCTATAAATTATTTAAAAAACTTCTTAAACATGTTTCAATTCTTTCCAAAGCATTCCTAAGACTATAAGGCAATTTTCCACTTTTTAGCCCTTTTAGGCCTAGAAGCACAAAATTGACAATTCAAGCCCTAAGAAGCAAAAACTGATCTCTCAAGCACAAAATGAGATCAAACACTCATGAAATGACTAAACACAACCTATGACAACATTAAAAATCTATTACAAGACTTACAAACACTTAAGCATGAAAATACTAAAAATGGAGAGTAAAGCATGACTAGGTGCTCATGCACCAATTTCCTCCATATGCATTAAGTGGTTTAATGAACAGATTGTCAAAGTTAAAAATTACATTACACTAATTCACCCCCCCTCTTAGTGTTCCTTGATTCCAACAGAGACTTGAGTGTCTCACCATTTCAACACATACGTGAGTGTCCTTGAACATTGACTATGAACCATTGTGATTAGAGGTCAACTCTATGCTTGATAGTTCAGGGAGTGCAAATCATACCTTGTAGATACATGTCATGTACCCACCATGCATTAAAGTAGGAATTCCTTGGTTCATAATGTCTTTGAACCTTCGAGGTAATAGAGAAGGGAAACCTTTTGAAGGATCAAATCTCTATCTGTATGTTGTGGATAAGTATTTTATTGTAGTGGGGGATCTATCAAGTAGTATCCTTTGTAACCTTGAGTAGGAAAAGTGCTTTCTTATGAGTGTTTGATATAATCAATGTGTATATACCAGTAGAGTCAATCTAATATTTGGGCTAATTTAAGCCCTTAATGTGAAACTTTAGATTTCAGAGTTGTAGACTCTGAGCCAACAACCCATTGTCTTCTTTGTTTTTTGATTGTTTGTGAAATTGACTAAAACTAATCCAAAAACTTGGCAAAAGACATAGTTACTCATTTTACAAATCTTACATGCATGCACAAAATCACTAACGCATATGCTTCAATTATTATCATATTTTATCAAACCTATACCACATTTTTTCCCAAATATGTCTTACATTCGTCTGTTTCAATTGTGCATTTGTCTAACCAAATCCAAAAGCTTGCTAAATTACATTTGAGCTAAAAAATAGGATCCACATTGCTTCTATCATTATGATTATTGAGGTCGTTCAAGTCGATAGGTTCATCTAGATTTTGCATCCATGTCAAAGCCACAAAACCATTCACACACTCCTAGATGAAATGTAGATCTCTAACCATAAACACAAAGTAGTATGAAATGTAGATCTCTAACACATACATACATACATATCATGTTCTAAAATATCCATCCAGGAAATGTCGAGCTCTAATAAAATAAATATATATAGATATATAAAATATGTCTAGTACAATGTCTAGAAAATGTGTGCACATGCACATATATAAACAATGGGTCAGTTGGGGCCCTATCCTAAACCATGTCCTGATCCCTACGCCTGAAATAGAGTACACGTGAACACATTCATACTAGTAAATTTTTAAGTTATATTTATCTCTCTAATTGAATTTGAAATATTCATACATACAATTTATCTAATATAATTTGAAACATAGATTAAGAACATACATGTACATGTTCTAGATAAACATACCTCAGGGTCTCTAACATCTCCACACGTGCATGTAGGACTCTAGAACATATGTGTGATGAAGAGCTCAACCTGCATGATAGTCTCTCATCCTGCAATGTTAAAATTTTGTTAGATATAAATAACTTGAAATTAAGATCAATACCTATCCCTTTAAATAGAACTTAAAAACAAACAAAATTTTAATTAAACTTTATATACCTATGTCTCCTAATGAACAAGGTCAGTGGCTGTGTGCAAATCTCCATACATGGATCCTAACACAATTCTCTATAGTTCACAAATTATAATTAAATAATTAAAAAATTAAACATCTACAGTCAAGTACAAATAGTTTTTAAATTAAAATTAATTTTTACAAATTCATACCTGATTTGCATCATGTAATGCTCGTCTGATCTTGTTGATGTCAGAATCATGCATGGAACCCACTGCAGCATCGCCCTCAATGTTTGAATCCATAAGTAGACTAGTGTGCACCCCTCAAACTCTAGTACCAGGTGTTGTGAGATCAACTGATGTATGAATAGGAGGAGGAGGTGTATCCTGGCCAACTGGTGTATGTTGGGGAGGGGCAATAGGATGTGCAATAGCAACACACTGAGAATTTGTAGGCTCACCACCATGGCTACAAGCAGCTGGTCTACCAAGTACACGCATAACATATGTTGAGGCCTCCTCTAGAGATATCACATTCTCCATAACAATAACCTGGTATGCATCCAAGAGATCATTGGATAGACATGCGCTCATATGTCGTAAAGGATCTATCTCATGTATGCGTGCAACATCCATCGATGATGGTATGTCTACTCAAACATAGGGATTGTAACTCGTTGATGTATCATCAACTGCAAGAATCCTACTATGAGAGCATAGCAAATATCTACCCACGCGATCTGATGTCATTTCATCGACCTATGTGGCTATGGTAGCAATACTGAAAAAAAATAGATTATCGAGTGTCATCTAGTGCACTATCCGTTGTATGTGCTAGTTCCAGACGTTTTGGAAGAACCAAAAGGTTTGGACCAAGAAATGACCACTTATTAGCGGGTTATGGTTCATCAGGTCATTTAAACTTATCTAAAAATCTTCCTCTCCCCTGCCCAACATGTGCATGAAAATATGTGTAGTCAACATTGTACCCCAAATGGAACTCTGCAAATAATTGTTTGCAGAAATAAAGGGGCAACTCATCCTTTTGGGGCCACATATGAGGAGTGGCCAACCATCTAGGATATATAAATGGTGTCACTAGTACATTTGTGCACCTGGTAGGCATATAACCCTTCACCCTACCCATGGACTGATATTGAGGGAATATGGTCTTCACATTAGTGGTAGAAACCTTATCATTGATTGTTTCCCATTTTACAGTGTATATGGTGAAAATGGATAACAATAACAATATTGAAAGACTAAATTGATTCAACCACAAAACCCTAGCCTAACAACAACAAAGATCCACCATAACATATGAAGATTACCTAAGACAATGCAAATCAAATGAAATCACAAAGATTATACCATCACATGTCCAATAGGGTTTGGATCTCCATTCTTCCTATCTCCATTGATCTTGCTTGATATATTTTCTCTCAGATTTTATGTGCACAAGAGCTCAACAAAGAATGGAATGTGGTTGCAAGTAGGATCTCATATGAAAAGCGTAGTGTAGTCAAGTGCATAATTGAATTAGCCAGGTAGGGTTGATAATGAAGGAAGCATCTCCTTATATAGAAGACACTATATGAAATGGAGGGATAAGATTGAGAGGTGTAAAAGGAGGTCGGCTATAATTAGAGGGTAGGTAAAGAAAATAATAAAATAATGAGAGGGTAGGTAGTGTAGGAATTAAGAGATGAATGACATGTGTCATAGGTAGAAAAGGCTAATGAATTAATTAAATAAATAAAGATTTATTTAATTAATAGTAGAAGTGGGATCAATTAAATAAATAAGATATTTATTTAATTTAGGAAAAGGATAATTTAAATAAATAAATGTATTTATTTAAATGAGAAATAAGACTAGCAAAGGATAAATGAATTAATTAAATAAATAAAGATTTATTTAATTAATAGAAGAATTAGACTTAGATAATTAAATAAATAAAAATATTTATTTAATTAGATATGATAATTTTAGGTGTCTACATTTTGCCCCTCTTTGAGACAATGTGGCTTGTCGCATTGTTTCAAAGAAGATAAGATGAACTGATACAAAGTTGCCCCAAGATGGGAATGATATGCCCCCCTCGAGAGATTGGATGAAAATGTCTGGAAAGATCGCAGACAATCTCTCGATAAGAAAGAAAGGCGAGAATGGACTGATCGGATAAAGTGATAGAGTCACGGGATAAAGAAGACTGACTCGGGAAATGAGGACTAGGGCTAGGGCTAGGGCAGTCTATAAAATAGACCACGAGGGGAAAACATCCTCATTGTCATCCACACATCCACGAGATCAGAGTGCAGAGCGAGATAGAGCAGTAACAGTCAGCAGCGATGGCATTGGTTCATAGATTCGATCGCGTTCGCCGATATCAAAGGCTAGCAGATGCAGGAGAGCCGGTGAGTACCACAAAACCTCCTTGTACTTTGTTGCAATAAATGTTGTCATTAATGCATCTTAGGTAGTGCAATAAATGCACTTTTAGGAAAATATCAAAAAATGTCCAAAACATGTAGGCACGTTTGTGCTGGTGCCAGGTGCGTCTATGCTGGCTAGGTGCGTCTGTGTTTGTGCCAGGCGCATCTGTGCCGAAAAAGGCATCTGTGTAGGATGTGATCGCATCTGCGTTGTGCAAGCGCATTTGTGCTAGGTAGGCACATTTGTGTCTTTTAGGCGTGTCTATGCAGAGCATAGGCACGTCTGTGTGTTTCAAGCGCATCTGTGCTAGGCAGGCGTGTTTATGCAATCTCTAAGCGTGTTTATGTCATGAAAGCGTGTTTGTGTCAAAAATGTGCATTTGTGTCTTCTAGGTCAAATCGGTAGTTCTATGATGAACATACGTTGTCGATTGGATAAGCTGTTGAGAGGATACACTCAAGCAGGTCCTCTAGGGAAGACTAGGATAGCAGATAGGGCTAGGATTGACGATTCTGTGATAGAACATATGTTGCCAATTAGGAAACTACTCAAGAGGATTCACTCAAGCAGAGGCCCTAGTATAGGATAAATCAAGGCACTTTGTGATGAACAGTGAGTACCAAGACATATAGTACTTTGTGATGAACAGGGAGTACCAGTAGGATAGAAGCAACACTTTGTGATGAACAGTGAGTGTCACTAGGATAGAAGCAACACTTTGTGATGAACAGTGAGTGTCACTAGGATAGAGTACCATATGCACTTAGATAAAAAGTAGCATTTTGTGATGAACAGTGAATGCCACTATGACTGATATGATTGATTTGCTGGACTGTAGGAGTATTTGCCTATGCTGGAGTCGTGAGAGAGATTCCCGTCGACTCAGAGGTTGCGACCAGAGTTGACATTCGAGGACAGGGCTGCCATTGAGGGCATGGGTCTAAGATACATTATGTATGTGCCTGAGTTTAACATGGGTTTGCTGATTGCATTAGCTGAGAGGTGGCACTCTGAGACGTGCACGTTCCATTTGTTGATGGGTGAGATGATAGTCACCTTGGAGGATGTGTACAGGATTCTACGGATACCGATCAACGGGGAGTTGATTCCTTACGATCAAGATAGACACAAAGATGCCTTGAGACAAGTGTTTCAGGACTCAAGACTGGAGATGAGGGCAGGACATGTGGCTTGGGACACCATGACAGCTACAGGATTAGCGTTGCCAGCAGTGCTAGGGGGAGTGATCAGTGGGTTCCTGTGTCCTGATAGGGCGACATGAGGGTTGGCTATGTAGCCATATGTATTTTGACATCATTGTATCATGACACTTATGATTTTGATATATATCTGAGATGATTCATCCTTGCGGCAGCTATTTGCATGTGTACCTATGTGATGTATGTTTCTATGTGATGCTTATGATATGGATGCAAATATGTACATAATGAAATGCAATATTTTTGTTTTTTTATGTTTTTATATGTTATGCATGGTGCAAATGTGAATGTATGAAATGTAAATGAATATGATGAGGATGTAAAATGTGCTAACATGTGTTGTGTGCGGGATGTGATGCAATTGTGATATCTATATGTATGTATGAAATGCTAATGTGTGATAATGCAGGTGCAACTACATGAAATGCAAATGTTTTTGGTGTGTCATTATACTCAGTCGTGTGATAGCAGGCTACACAGACTCAAGAAGAACGATGGAAGTCAATCAAGAAAGGGGGATGAAAGATAGAAGATATGAAAGTGAAAGAGCTTCTTGTGCGTTATCATCATTGAGCTTTATTATGGCAAAATAGGTTATGACAATCGAGGCATATGTTCAACCCAGAAAGTCATTGTACTTCATTGCATGGAGATAAGACAGTCACAAACAAGGAATGCCCCAGTTCACACTAGACTCACAGTGTCCTCGTATCCTTGGACAAGTCATAGCATTACTAAGAGACAATCCACAGACAACAAAAGAAAAATAGGTGACGATACCCCATCCTCGCCTTTCTAGTCAAAGACATCCTGGAGATAAAATCTCTAGTCAGAGACATCCTGGAAAAGCTAAAAGACATGTCACTAAAAAGATAAAAATCAAAAGAAAACCAAGACTCGACACCAACATCCACTGTAGTCCTTAAGTTTAGTGTCTCTTGTCACTTGTATAAGTCTTATTTGATTGTGGTCACAATGTTTACTTTCACAAAAAGGATAGATAGCACTGAACCATAATGTTGTCTGAGTCTGTTGAAAGATTTGATTTGTTGAAGCCCATTGTTGCTGTTGTGTCTCATCTAAAACTGACTAAATCCATGAAACTGATACTTTATTGCGGAGAAGACTGAATTTTATTGCGGCTTGGCGATGCAAATGTTTCTTTATTGTGGATTGTGTGCGAATAGACCGAAGGAAGCTGGAAGAAACTGTACTCCTCGAAACATGTGATGTTTTCAGTTCCACACCTGACTAGACGTAGGATTTGCCTTAGCCACAGATAGGAGCCGATTTATTATGAATGGAAAGAGGGGGAAAAGGAGGTTATTATGAATGGTTTACCAATCTTGGGTAGATCAATAACAAGCCATGATGGGAATGGTTAATTTTATTGTGGATGAATAGGCTGTGAGTGTGTGCAAAGTGAAGGATGAAATGGAATCCTGAAGGAAGGAGGAGCAATGTCTCTATGCATGGCGTCGGTGACCCGGTTTTCACCATGGTGCCTGCCCAGGGCGCCACCGAAGTGGTTTTCACCGTTGGACGAAAAAAATTTCTGTTTTTCAATTTTTTTTGTGTCACAAGGCACTTGTTTGCTAGGTTTTCACCAAGTAATGATTTTTTCGTTTTATGATTTTTTTTGTATTTTTCAATCAGGATATTCTGAAGAACTATGTGTAAAACCTGTGAAGGTGCATGTTGTTGATAGGATCCTCTAAAGGTTCACCTTCTGTGGTTGAGAGTTGATATGCACCAGATCCATAGGTTGATGTGATAATGTAGGGACCAAGCCAATTTGGTTCGAACTTGCCCTTCTTCTCTCTGTCTTGCTGATTTTAAGGATTTTCTCTAAGAACCAAGTCACCTACCTCAAATGTGTGAGGCTTAACCTTATGACTATAACTACAATGTTCCTTGACTAAATGATGTGTAGCTTGAGTGACTATCTTCCTTGATAAAGGAACTGAGGTAGAATTACTAGTGTGTGAACTACATAGGCCCATATGCGTGTCACCTAAAGAAGTTTGGGCATCCCTAATAACAAAGTCCCTCGAGGAAGCTCCATTAAAGGTCCATGATGTATCACCAGAAGGGAAACGATGTGTGGAACAAGTGGATGAGTGATGAAGGCTTATGATTGTGAAAAGAAGAGAAAGTATGATAGCATGATGGAGACTTAGGATCAACAAGTATGTTTTTTGACTTGAAATTTTAGAACTTTTGCCCCCAGTTATTTTGATATTAGGGGAGATCATCTCTTTCTCTTTTTGCTTCATAGGATTTTTATCCTTGACTTTGATTTTTGCAGAGTCCACTAGATTTTGATTTTGATTTGGACTAAAGGACTTCTCTTTAGTTTTGACTTTTAGTTTTTTCTTTTCAAAGCTTGATTTTTGATCCCCAATGAGTAAGGGCTTTTGTAATTCTTGTTGATCCAAGTCTAGAAGTGGAGTGAAAATGGAAGGAGTCGATGAAATGGTAAGGCTATGTGAGTTCTCAAGAGGTCTGGCGATACACTTAATAGATTCTTCATTGGAACCGCTCTTAGGACTATTGATATCAAGAGTTGCTTGCACCACTAGAGGAGATTTGCATTCAGACTTAGTAGCCACAACACTAGGTGGTTCACACCCAATTCCTTGGCATTGCAAATTGTTTGTAGTTTGTTCTTGTCGACTGAATATCTTAGCAGATAGTGGGAGTTGATCAACATGAAAGATATACTCACCACATCCCATGTCTTTAGCCTTGAACTTTTCTTTGATCTCTGTTTGCTTTGATGTAAAAGCTTTCAATGATTTTGGATCCACATATGCTAATGAAGGAATAGCTTCTCGATTGACTGGGATTGTTATTTCTAATCTAGGTCGTAGATTATTGCAATATATGAATGGATTTGGGTCAGCTTTGACGGTCACTTCAACTCCATTGTGTGGAAACTTGATACATCGATGATATGTAGATGGTATTGTGCTCATCTCATGAATCCATGGACGCCCTAGTAATATGTTGTATGTGAGATTGAGATCAAGGACTTGACAAACCACATCTTTTGTAACTGGCCCAACTTTGAGAGGTAAGGTGACTATGCCTTTGGATGAACGCTCTTAATCATCATATGCCTTGATGGTAATTTTGTTTGTAGCATTCACAGCTTTTTCAGAATATCCCAATTGTATTATTGTGTTCAAAGTACAAATGTTTAGACCTGCTCCTCCATCTATCAGGACTCGTTTTATTCGATGTTTGTGTAGGAAGGCTTCAATGTGTAATGGTACATTATGTGGCTGACTTACAGAGGCATCATCGGCTTCTGTGAATGTAAGGGAGTGTGGAACGGAAAGGTATCCCACCATGGATTGAAATTGGTCCATGTTTAGATCGGTAGGGACGAAAGTGTCTCTCAAGATTTTGTCAAGAATAGCTTTATGTGCGGGGGATATGCATAAGAGCTCAAGGATGGAGATGGGCGTGGGTGTTTTCCCTAACTGTTCTACAAGGTCATACTCAACTTTGGTTGATGAAGAAGCGGTGTTTTTAGCTGGAGCACCTTGCAAAGTGAATTTACCTCGATGAGTAGTGACATTACATTCAGAGGTAGGTTCGGAAGAAGATCCAATGCCTTTTAGGACAATCTTGGGTCTTTGGGTAGAATTCTCAGGCGTTTTGTCCTTGATGATAATGGTAGAGACATAATTGTCCATCGAAATGTGATTGATAGTTGAATCATAGTTATAAGATGCTCTGGTATAGTTGGTCTGGTCATCTGTGGCTGCAGCTTTTCCCTTGTCATGCTTTGGGAATGGTTCCTTAAACATCTCATGTTCTTGATTGGATGAATGCCCTTCAATCTCAATGTCACCTCTATCAATGAGATCTTGTATGATGTTCTTCAGTCGATGACAATTTCCTGTCTTATGACCCTTGCTCTTATGAAATTCACAATATTCATCATCATTCCACCAATTTGGTTTGACCTTTGGCTCATATGGAGGAAAATATGGAACTGTGATTACCTTATTTGCCACTAACTTCTTGAAAACAGACTCAAGTGGTTCTCCCAATGGAGTGTACTTCCTTCATGATCTAGAAGTTGTTTGAGTATTCACTTGATTGTTTGTAGAGCTTGATCCTAAAAAAATGATTTTGGGTCACACTGTATTGGCATCAACAACACCATCATTGACTGTGTTCTTGTTTTTATTCCAAAATCTTGGCTTATCTTTTCCTTTAAAGTCATCTTTGTTTTCCTTGAATATCTTAATGACTCCTTGTTCAATTAGGACCTTTTCTATTGCTAAGCCTTTTTCAATGACGTCCTTGAAGGTGGACAAACAAGCTTTCCTTAGATCATAGCCAATATCTTTGTTAACATTCTGGGTGAACATTTCTACCATTTGTGTTGGATTTTGCCAAGATCAAGAAGTCATTGAAATGTACATGAAAGAGACATAATATGGGATAAGAATAAACTGTATTCTCATTAATAGAAAATGATCAACAACTTGTTCAATAGTTGTTGTTGAATAGTTGTTACATACAATGTAGATGAGCCTGCTTATATAGGCAAGGCTAGGGATATGTATGAGCACACAAACATGACATGTGGCTCAATAAGAAACAAGGGTAGGTAGGAAATAGGTGTGGGTAGGTAGGAGAAATAATACAATATTCCACATGAGGTGGATCACCCACCGAAGGTGGAATTATCACTCCACAATAAGTGGATATGATAGTGTAATAACAAGATCAACACCATAAGAGGTGGAATTTCTCCTACACACACTATCCCAATGTGGCACAAACACCCAAGTGTCTCATATCCAAACTACTATGAAATGCATTATCCTAAGTAAACTTAAGTAAGTGTAATAATATCCATGATGAATAATTATTTACACCAACACCCCCCCTTAAGTGCAACTTAGGGGAATGCACTTAAGTCTACAATGCAACTAAGCAATGCAAGATGGGTCCCGGCTACGAGGCCATGTTAGGTACCCATGCACAAATGCAAATGCATGCAAACCAATGCAATGAAATCTCTCACAAAGTGGGGAAAGAGAGAAAAACCCAATGGGAAAAAACCCTCCCCCAAAAAGAGAGATGAAAGCTATACAAGAGAACTCTCAAAGAAGAATGTGAGGAACAAAACCCCATGTGAGGAAATAGTCCCCCCCATATGAGAGAAGAAGAGAAGTCAAACTGTGATCATCCCTCAATGAAGAATCTGCACCAAAGATAGAAGCTCGATGTATGAAGAAACTGCTCCACGAACGTCGAACAACATTCCTCCCCTTAGGAAGAAACAAAACCAAAGGTGTATCCATGAAGTCTCCCCAATCATGAAGGGAAGATGTATGAAGAAAACTCATGATGAAAGGAATCTCTGAAAACTGCTCAAGTGTCCCCATGTCGATGCTAAAAGATACCCCTTCCAAAGATGGTAAACTGTGCCATACTGCTGAAAAAGGAACTCCAACATCTAGTGAAGATGGATGTAGAACAATGTCCAAAGACTCATGTGTCTCCTCAAAGAATAAAGAGACCTCCTCCAACTGCTGTACATAAGTATCCACAATCATGTCAACCTCGAAAGAATGATCATGTAGAGAATGAACAAGAGGGTCAGAGTGTGCCCTCGCAACAATCGAAGAAGGATCATCTTCATCAAAGAGAAGATGTATGTCATCAATGATGTCTCCCAAATCTGCAATGTAGGATTCCACAAACAAACCTGCAATATCTGTCATGTAATCATCCCATGAATCTGAAGCTGGAAGACAATGTATATCCTGCTGCACTGAATCACATGTAGGCAAAACTGTCGCACTATCTGCATCATCAGGTACAATAGGTGATGTGATATCAATACAAGACTCAAGAACTGGGTTACATGTGAGAATCCCCAAATTCAAGTGTCCAAAGTTCTCCTCAAAATCTGAATCATCACAATAAGTGTGATCAACATGTGTAGAATCATCAAATGTGAAATCATCATCATCAACAAAATCTGAAAAGGAGTATAACCGAGATGCATGATCAACCACCCCAGTTGCAATGATAGCTCTAGTCTCCATGTCTCTAATAAAAACTGAGTCAGGTGTGAACTCCACAACTCTCTTAGTTGCGCCATGTGTGATTTGATAGATAGAAAGGAGATTGTTTGTCAAGTGGGGTACACACAACACATCATTGAAGGAGTTATCCCCAATGTCAATAGATCCTTTCCCAATCACATCCATGTATGTATGATTGCCCATCAAAATCTGTGGCATGGTGCAAGGCTCAAATGTAGAGAACATAGATTGTGAAGATGCCATATGATGAGAAGCCCCTGAATCTAGAAGCCATCTCTCTGAAGTATGATTTGTTGTAGCACATAGAGCTTGTCCTTTTCTTGTTCCAAAAGAGTGAGTTTTTCCACTTGTAGAAGCCATGAATGCTTGCCCTTTTCCTTTTGAATGTGAGGAAGTGGAAGTTGATGAATCATCCTTCTTGTAGACTTTAGGCAAATCAATGTTATGCTTTTTGATGATATGTGTGAGCTCATCAATCTTCTTAGTATGGCAACGATGTTCCTCATGACCAATCTTTTTACAATAAGCACAAGTAGGTCTCTCTCTCTTTGGTGAATTATCTTTCTTGGAAGAAGATGAATCTCCTTGTTGTGGAGAAGATGATGCTTTATCCTTAGGCTTTGATTGCCATTTCTTCTTGTTTGAGTTGTCCTTTCCTTGATTTCCTTTGTTTCCTTGAGTTGCCACCAATGCTTGAGACTTAGAAGAAGTCTTAAGAATGCCCATGCTTATCAACTTAGTTTGTTCCATCATCAACATTTCATTGAAAGCATCAAATGTAGGCATTGTGTAGCTTGAACCCATTGTCATCCTATGAGTTTGGAAACTAGAAACAAATGCTGCATATTCTTGTGGAAGCTTCCCTATCAAGTTGAATATCAATTGAGTATCCTTTTTATCAATGCCACAATCTTTGAGTTGTGCCCTCAACTCATTTGCCTTAGTGACATAATCTTGTATAGTATCAAAGTTCTTGGGATCTAACATGGTGAGATCACTATCAATTTGATATCCCCTAATCTCATCAACTTGACCATACAAGTCTTGAAACTTTTGCCAAGCATCTTTGATTAGAGTACATTTCTCAATATGAAAAATGAGATCCTTTGATACATACTTTCTTAAGGTACCAATTGCCATGATATTTTTAGTGAGCCAATCTAAGTGACCAACTGGATCAGCCTTAGGATCAGCTGGAGCAATAATAGTTCCATCAATGTAATGAGTGAGTCCTTTTTCCATAAGTTTACTCCATGCATCAATTTTCCAAGTAGCATAGTTATGTGGAGTTAAGAGAGGAAACTTAGAAGAACTCATAGCAGCAAAAAAGGAAAGACACAAGAGCACAAAAGCACAAGAGACACCCCCCAAATTCAATCAAAGTACCCCCCCAAAAGTGATGATTTTGGCACTTTATACTTAGTGCGATTACAACGAGCCACTTGCAAAACAAGGCAAAGTGGACTTATGATGCAAATTTTACAACTTCTCAAATGAGATACAAGAGACTTCAATCAATAGTGCAATGAATCTAACTGAGATTCAAGCAAATATACAAGTACCAAGAGAGCCAAAAATGGCCAAGATCTGAAAGTACAATTTATACTTATAATGACATCAATCTGATAGCATCATGTGAAAGTAGACGAAAAAATACGCACTTTCAAAAAAAACGGCACCTGAAAAGGAGGTCGGATGACCCCAAACGAAGCCTCTGAAGTTGCAAAAACTGGGATTACTCAGGGACAGTCACCAAAAACTGCATTTTCTGAAAAATCCGTGCATCAAAATCAAAAAATTCTTTCACCACTGCGGAGAGCACGAAATTCTAGCCCATTTCAAAAAAAATTGCACCCAAAAAGGAGCAAAAATGAGCAAGTTATGGCCATTTGAAGTTGAACTGCAAAATCAAAAATGCAAATGAGAGGGGGTCAAAAAATTTCCAAACCCTGCTGATGTGGCGCTGACGTCAGCAATTCACTGGGTTAAATTTGACGGCCGTATGACCGTCACCAAAACTTCGCCTCTCTGGCTGACTGGGCGTCCGTACTGTACGGACGGCTTGCGTGGCAAAGCTGACTGGTGTTCCGTACTGTACGGAAATGATGACTGGACGCGCTGATGTGGCGTTGTACGGAAAATGACGTGTCTAAGATGACTGGGCGTACGGTTTTCCGCGTGGCTGTGCTGACGTGGCAGACGGTACGAATTTGTCCGCGTGGCGGGCTGACTGTGTCTGTGTTTGTACGGTTCTCCGCGTGGCTGACGTGTCGGAGGAGCTGGCTGAGCGGCGCCGAGCTGGTGGGCTGCGGAGGAGCGCCGCCAAAGAGGTGAGGTGGCGGCGTCAGAAGCCGGAGCGGGCTGTGCTCGGGGAGCGGCGCCGGAGGAGGAGCCGAGGCCGTGAGCTTCGACGGAGCTGGGAGGTGAAGCCGGGAGCTGCGGGGGCCGCTCGCGGGAGGCGGCGGAACGGAGGTGTCCGCAGCGGAGGGAGCCTGGGAGCTGCGGCTGGAAAGGCGCCGGGGGCCGCAGCCAGCGCGGTGCCGAGCGGAGCCGGCGCTCGGGTGCCGGAAGCTGCGCAATGCGGCGGAGCAGATGGACGCGGTGGAGCCGACGCGCAGACCGAGGACGGGGAGCGGAGACCAGGTACGGGCTGAAGTACGACAGTCTGCAGAAAGTGGTACGTTCTGCGCAGACCTGCAAACCTGCGGGTCACGAGGGTACGGGGGTCTGCGGACCCCCAAACCAGAATTTTTCCTTTTTTTTAATTTTTTTTTGCTTCAAAATAGGCCAACTTTATAACCAAAATTCATGGAAATGGCCTTCCGGACGCAATGAAGAGGTCGGATCTGGTCTAGGACGCCTCCAAATGACGATACTCCTCAGATCTGCCTCTTGACGTCACAATAATGCCTCTTCAAGACGAATCAATGAGACTCCAATAGCTCTGATACCATGTTGGATTTTGCCAAGATCAAGAAGTCATTGAAATGTACATGAAAGAGACATAATATGGGATAAGAATAAACTGTATTCTCATTAATAGAAAATGATCAACAACTTGTTCAATAGTTGTTGTTGAATAGTTGTTACATACAATGTAGATGAGCCTGCTTATATAGGCAAGGCTAGGGATATGTATGAGCACACAAACATGACATGTGGCTCAATAAGAAACAAGGGTAGGTAGGAAATAGGTGTGGGTAGGTAGGAGAAATAATACAATATTCCACATGAGGTGGATCACCCACCGAAGGTGGAATTATCACTCCACAATAAGTGGATATGATAGTGTAATAACAAGATCAACACCATAAGAGGTGGAATTTCTCCTACACACACTATCCCAATGTGGCACAAACACCCAAGTGTCTCATATCCAAACTACTATGAAATGCATTATCCTAAGTAAACTTAAGTAAGTGTAATAATATCCATGATGAATAATTATTTACACCAACAATTTGTTTTTGTGGAATTTCACAAGAGCATCTGCTAGCTAGATTTCTCCATCTTTGTAAAAATGATGAAAAAGATTCTCCATCATTTTGCTTGGTGTTGCACAAAGTAGTGACTGATATGTCTGTCTCTATGTTGTAGGAGAAATGTTGAATAAATGCCTCAGCTAAGTCACCCCATGACTTAATTCCAGGTGGGAGTTGAGAGAACCATTCCATAGCTTGATCACCTAAGCTTTGTGGGAATAATCTCATCAAATATGTCTCTTCTACTACTACCTCAATGCAGGCTGTGAAAAACTGTCTTATGTGTGCCTTAGGATCCCCTTTGCCTCTATACTTATCAAATTTGGGCGTCACAAAGTGTGTAGGAAAAGGAGGCATTGGATTGCTCTTGTTAAATGGATAAGGACATATGTCTCTCATTGTGTATGTTGGCTTTGGTGTATTTATGTCCTCCATTTTCTTTTGTAAGTCCCTAATTTGTTGCTCCAAATCACTAATACATTTGGGGTCAAATTTCGACGGAGGTTTCCGACGGACAAGGAGCATTGGGCTCAAATTTGATTTTTTTTTTTAAATATGCCTGTGTTCGTCAGAATTCTGACGACATCGGGCATTTTATAAAATAAAAAAACACAACACATTTTCATTTTGAATCGAAGCAATTCGAAGCAACCGACGACCGTCTTGCCTCCCCCCCCGCTGGAGCAATCTTTGCACAAGCAAGGTAAGGGCAACTAATTTTTTTCTGCAATCATATTGAGACTGGTTTTTTTTTGCAAATTAATCCATTTTGCGAATTAATCACATGCTGTGTGTATGCTACCCCATTTTGCGATTTTTGTTATTGGAGCATTTGCAACTAATTTCTGACAAAAAAACCCCCTTCGATTATGATTTGATGGATGTCCATACCTTGTTCCAAAGCTCCTATTTTGGCACATGCAGGAAGGATGCTAGCAAACGTTGCAGCAGAGAAACGTTTTTAACAAAATACAATAATTATGGATCATGAAACCCTTGACCCAATAGACACCACACATGCAAAGCTCAAAATGAGTTAATAAAATGTTTTTGAACCAAATGCTTAACAATATTTAGACACGACAGTAACGAGGATTTTTACAAAAACAACCCTTAATCATACAATAAATATACATACCAGTTTGTATATTTATCAAACACGGGCTACCAGTTACATAGTCATCCAAGAAGCAAGAACCCTAACTATCGTGTGTCATAGCCAGAGCTCGAGATATTGTAAATGAATTTCGATGGGATGATAAAAAAAAGTTAAGTATAATATATTCCCATTTTCTAGTGACATAAAGTGTCCCATTCTTTTAATGCCTTTAGAAAGTGTTTGAAGCCCAAAGTCTTTTAGACACTATATTCAATGCCGTTAGAAAACTACTAGGCAACAATTCTCTTATCTAATGATCAAAACCATATAACATATGCTCACATATTCAAATAGTATCACCAAATTTGATATTCTATGCAATATAAACATAGACTGGAGTAAACATATGAATGATGAGTCTTACTAATAAGACCCTTTTCCAAGTACATATTAAATTTTATCTTTTTCAGCCTATATCATATGGTAATGTATCCTTTTTCAAACCATGTAATTGTATTTGCATATGATCACTATATTTTTCTATAGCAACCAAAGTCAATGAAGATACATGCTAAGAGATGATTGTTCACTGATGTCATTGTAATGTGAATCCTATAGTGTTCTTTTTTCATTATTCTACTGTGCTTCTCAAGCTGCACCAACATAGTTTTATTTAATGGCTTTGTTTTGATAGTGATTTCTCCATGGCTTCCACTGTCTTTTTCTTGGCACATTCAATGCATTGTCATCTATCACTACTATTTATTGTCCTTTTTACATTTATTGAGGCTGTTCTCATACATGTCATTCACTTTGTCTATGAGTATATCTCAACCAATTCACTGTTGTAAGTAGAAATAAAAGATTAGTCTCATCTCTTTTACTATTTTAGACCTTCATAGTAATCTTTGCAATATATCATTTCCTTCCAATTATATGGAATAATGATTTTCTTTTTATGGAATGTGATGAAGGCTTGAGTGTGTCTTCTTGAACAAAAAGAGGACTTAGAGAAAGTAGATTCACATAAGGATAGGTGGATTTTCCTAAAGATGAAGGGATAAGACTTAACAAAAAGAGGACTTAGGATGATGATCACAAGGAGGATTCATTTAAGGATATGGCATATTCACCTAAGGGATAGTGTATTCTCCCAAGAATATGGAAAAATTATTGATTGGTGGAATGACATACTAGATCAAGGAATGATACAAGGGTAGATTCGCCTAAATATAGGGTAAATTCAGCTAAAAGGGTACCCATGAGATTGTGGTACTGAGTACCTATCTATGGATGGTGTATTTGGATACAAGTATGATGAAACCATGCTTGTGTGTGATGAAACAAAGTCCAGATCTCTATTATAGGTCCAACATAATCTCTCTTATTTGAGACACCATTTTATTAGCATATCCAATTAGGGTAATTTATGGGTTTAATTATGGATCATGTTGTCTATTTCCATGCACTATTGAACTTATTTGGATATATTGTGATTATTTTAATTTTGAAGTTATAAATAAATTATGTTTGTACCTTAGAAAGGGTAACTCCAATTGATGTTTGGGCAATTTATTTGAAAACTTATGGTGATTATTACCCTATGTTATGTAATGGAATTATTTTTACACTAAGTAATTAACTAGAAAAATGAATTTGTATTGTTGTACAAGTATGATACAATACAAGTATGATGAAACCATGCTTGTGTGTTTACATGTTTGTGCATCCTATTGAGAACCAACCTCGTTGTTGAGGAACTCAATAAATGTGGTGTTAAGTAGAAGAATGGAAAACTCAAGAAGCTATGGTGACATATTGTGGCATTAGTAGGGATTATCTCTATTGACCACACCTTTCAAAGATAGTATCCCCTAGTTCTCCTCATAGAATGGACCATTGGATGGCTCATAGTGGTATCCTATCCTACATTTATCTTGATGGCATTGCCGATAGTTGGTATGTGGTTCTTGGTACGGGTTTCCTCTTACCCTATTATCTTATTTATATCTTTGTTCCAACATGTGGAGATTGATTTTTGTCATGCTATGATGATTTTCATGTTTGCATGTGTTTTGACATTATGCAAATAGATATGATATCACACCATACTTATGTTATGATATAGTGTAGGTGATGGTTACATGTTGTTGATGGTAGCGATTTGGGTTCAAAGACACAATTCCACACACACACACAAATATTTGAAGATGCATTTTATATTATTCCTTCTTAGTAGTGATTAGTGTTGGAAGATTTGCACACATGTAGAGAGGAACTCATGTTAGATACAATAGGTTGTGTTTGATAACATTTGAATGTGCCTCATGATGTATACATATAGCTTTGGTGTGTGACATGCATGCACATTTTTCCATAAGACACATTGCTATGTGGCATGTGCCCTATGCATGTCATCTTTGTGAGGCACGTTGCTATGTGCAATGTGGCCTAGGTGTGTCTTCTATATGAGGTGTATTGCCATGATATGTTAGGATTTGTAGTGTGCAGGCCACAAATGCATGCATGAGGGACTATTATTATAGTCATGTTTTTTGGGCATGTAGCCTAGGCATGTCTTCTCCATTAGGTACATGGCCATGCCGTGTGGGAGTTTTTGTGTTCATGCCACAAATGCACACATGAGGGACTATTATTGGAGTCATGATGAATCTTCACTCTATTTAGCCACAATTTCTAGTCATATAGTTATGTAATGTGCACTTTTAAGGATTGTGAAGTTTCCTTCAATTATTGATGATCTCTCATCTTTGTTGCATGGGCCAACAATTTTATTTTATCTTGTTTGAATTAGTTTAATCACTATTGTGAGTTTTCTCTATTGTGTAGTTATTGTGGCTGTGCTTGATTTGCTATTGGAATTGAACACATTTATTCGACTTATTATTGTTACTATTTTTTCTTTCTTTCAATATTTATGATCTTTGGTAGTTTAGTGAAACTCTTGCTATTTTTAAATGTTGCCTTCTTTGTTGTGATGTGATTCCTCACCAAGATCAACATAGATAACCTTGGATGAGTGTATATAAGGAATCAAACATTGGGAAAATTTAAGGATAGGGGTAGGTGTTTGTTGTATGGGTAGCTACGATCCACTTGTACATTCTTAGTGATTATTGATGGCTATGTCTTGGAGCTAGCTAATCCCATTAAACAAACAAGGGGGAAGTCATACATAATCATATGGATCCTCCCTAGTTGTGTGTGGATTCAAGACAGCCATCATTTCATATGGTTCCTGGTTACTTTGTGAGACCATGGCATCCTCTTAGACCAATATGTGAGCCTTGTATTGGTATCCCTGCAATGTGGATGAATAAGTGTATGTTTAAATAAATGCTTTGCTTAGAATAATCAAAAATGTCTCTCAAAAAGTCTACAATAGGCAAACTTTTAGTAAGAATTTGTAGACACAATGCTCAGAAATTCACACAATCAGCTACATTAAATACGTTCTCTATTAAGTTCAATGGTTTTGGTTCGATTTGCAATTTTTGTGAAGCTTTTGCACTGAAGTTTCCATAGCCTGATTTTTTTGCCTGTGAAGAAAGACCATGTTAGATAATATCAGCGAAGAACAAAATAAGGAGACAATTGCTAGATTATGGTCTAACTTGAAAAGAAAAGGTGATGGGAAATGTTATTGTCCCTGCAAAATTGTAAGGGCTTAAAGACTAGAAGACTTCTAATCAAAACAACTAAGAAACATTGTAGGCAGCATGGTCACATTGAAGGGGGACATGATTATCATCCACTGGTAAGTTGTTCATTATATCATTTTAACAATTTATATACATAAGAAATCACTTGATAATGAGATCATGATCACGGTTTATTTATGTATATCAATTTTATATAGGTGGAGCACCCTAGAGCACATGGTATGGATCAACAAAACCCTGAGAATATGGTTTTGGAAGTGGAGGAACATGGAGGTGTGAATATCGAAGCTGAAGATAATGATCCCATGGAAGATGACGATCATGCACCAGAAAACACAATTGAAGATGATGGTACAAATACATTGATCCATGACACATTTAGTACTGGCACAACTGATCATGATGATCAGGATGACCTTGATGTTCATGATTTACCTCTTCTTGAGAAGGCATATGAGCCCATTTACAAAGGCTCCCAAACAACTCTTCTCTCTGTTGTATTGTTGTTGGTGAACTTGAAGGTTATGAATGGTTTATCCAACATAACAATCTCTCGTATGTTAAGGTGTGTCATACATGTCATTACAGTTAATAAATGGTGAATCATGTACCATTAATATTCTTTATATTAACACCTCAAACTTTTTTTTTTGTTGTAGATTGATAGGTGAGTTTTTCTTACCACCATCAAATATTCTACCTCGCTCATACCGAGAATTATCTGCCATTATGAAAGATATTGGAATGGAGTATCAAACAATAGATGCTTGTCCCAATGATCATATTATATATCATAAACAACATGAATTTGGAACAGAATGCCCTGAATGTCATATCAGTAGATATCGAACAGATCAAATAACAAAAAAGGTGCCTCGCAAGGTTCTTCGTTATATTCCCATTATTCCATGTATGCAATGATTATTCAGGTGCACTAGCTTGGCACAATTTATGGATTACCATGCACACAATAGAAGTTGAGATGACATTATTCAAATTCTTGCGGATGGTTCAGCATTTATGGACATAGAGGAAAAGTGGTCACACTTTAAAGAAGAACCTCGTAATCTCAGGCTTTCATTGGCAGCGGACGATGTCAATCCATTTGGAGAGTTGAGATCTGTTTACTCGGTGTGGCCTATTTTTGTTATCAACAATAATATTCCTCCATGGATGTCAATAAAGAGGGAGCACATAATGTTGGCAATGATTGTTCCAGGTATTTTATCATTTAATAGTCATCTACATTTAATTATAAATATTGCAGTAAAATGGTCATAATAATTATGTAATGTTTTTGTTCATTCCACTAGGCAAGTACCAAGTTAAAGATATGAATGTATATATTGAGCCTCTTATCGACGAGTTGCTAGAGTTATGGAATGGTGTGACCATGTATGACATCTCTAGACCAATAGGACAAAGACAATTTCAATTCCATGCAATGCTTGTATGGACAATACATGATGCCCTAGGGCTAACACATTTTTGTGGTACGTTATAGTGTTCAAGTTGCGCATGATAATTATAATTATAAAAATTAATAGATTTAATAGAATTATACATTATCTTGTAGGTCTTCAAACAAAGGGAAAATTTGCATGTCCAGTTTTTGGTCCAAAGATGAAATCCCGTCATTCAAAAAGTTTAGGAAAGCAAGTGTTTGATGAGTATAGGCACTTCCTTCACAAAAATCATAAGTACCGGAATACTGAAAAACATCTTTTCAATGGGAAAGAAGAGACTACATCAAAGCCACGAAGAATGACTCCTCGTTTATGGAAGTTGGAATATAATAGAATTAATCGTCAAGGTAATGTCATTCCATCGAATGGTTTATGTTTGGAATTTGAATTTTTCTATCGTGTTTTATTTACTGATGATGTAATTGATGATACTGAAGGTCGTCAAGGCATGGATGGCCACCTTCCAAAGGGACTAAAAAGTTATCCCAGACAATTCAATAGGTTGCCTTACTACGAGCAGCTACAAATTGTGCATTTGTTTGATACAATGCATATTGGAAAGAATATAACAGAGACATTATGGAAAATATTGGATGGAAGGCGTGACAAAGAAAAAATTTTCAAAATTTGTAGTGACATTGTGGAATCCAATCATGCAATGAAAAATGTCATTCAATCAAATAGTAATGGAGATCAGATTAATATAAGTGCCCTTCCTTGGTTATTAACGGAGCAACAAAGCAATTCTATAAAAGAAGTCATATGAAAAATTTGATTTCCCACAAGATTTTCTGCGAACATAAACAATCTCATATCAAAGAAGAGTGAATTTGGGCCAGGGATGAAAACGCATGATTGGCATACCTTCATTAAGGTAATTCGTGTTCTTGTGTATTTACTATATATTTGTATACTACGCATGTACTTTTCATTGTATTACGTTAGAAAACAATGAAAAGATCATTTTATAATTGTTGCAGTACGTTCTACCTCTATCTCTCCCAAACCACTTCAACAATAATATCAAGCAAGTCATATATGATCTTGGAAAATACATGAGGTAAGTAGTGATGTTTGTTCAATTTGTTGTATATATATATATTATATTTGCCATTTGTTTTACTTGTTATGCAATATATTTGTATATTATTTTGTAAAGTCTCATTTATATATTTTTGCGTCTTCAATCTCTTTAATTAGGTGGTTGTCATCTAAAGAAATCCACAAGGAAGATATAAAATATTGGAAGAGAAAAATCCCTCATCTAATGTGTGAAATGCAAAAGTGTCTACCTTCAACTTTTTTCAATGCACAAGAACACTACCTCATACACCAAGTTGAGGAGATCGAATTGTGGGGACCTGTACACACTAGGTCAATGTGGATGGTTGAGAGACACTTGAAATTTTTGAAGGCTTTGGTTTGACAAAGAGCACATCCTAAGGGTTCTATGGTGGGGGTGAATTCACAAATCTGGTTCCCACTTTTGCCAATGAAGGAATTTGGCGAAAGTGGGAACTTCGATTTTCTAGGTGCTCGAGCGAAATAGTGGTATTCGCTCGAACTACCCCTGGGAGTTCGAGCGAACCACGTTGCGGACCTAGGTTCACTCGAACCGTGGGTGACTTTGTACGGGCCGAAATCAAGCCTATTAGTTCGAGTGAATGGGGGTTCGCTCGAACCATAATGGATTCAAGCGAACCCCATTCGCTCGAAGTATTGTTCATTTGAACCCTCTAATTTGAGGTTTCTCCCAAAAAATTTTAGAATTCTGAAGAATTAATGACTTTGGAGCTTTGGTTCAAAGCACGAATGAAATAATCTTGATAACCCAAAAATATTAGATTGTAGTACTCAGAGCAAGCTTTCCAACGAGTATAATTTTGTTATATTTTGAATTTATTATGTTCTTATTTTTTAATTTTATGGAAAATTGGTTTTTCATCGAACATGAACTTCTCTGTTCAACGCATTGGGAAAAATAAGAAACTAATTCAAAAAAATTCTGAAAAATATCTATGCCCCTAGTATTGATGTCTTCTTTCTAACAAAAATAAATAAATTGAATTTCAATTTATATAGAACAAGTTATGTGTTCAAACGTAAACCTATGTCTAAATTATGACTAGTCGGACTTCAAAACCTTATAAAATGAAAAATATTGAACATATCACTATAAAACCAAATGCAAGCCCTGGATATTGATGTTACAAAGCAAAATTTGAAAGAATTGAGTTTTTATCATTTATAGAAAAAAAGTTATACATTTCGGGAGGCACCTCACTCTTAAAAAATGTAGTTTGTTGTAAAAAACTACTTTTCGAGGGAGATGGAATTTTTTTTAAAAAATCCTTCAAAAAAATTTGAAAAAAATGTATATAGTATCTACAAACAAAATGCTAGAAATCACTAATTTACATCATCTTCAAATTTTTAATAGTTTAAAAGTTATAGTTCTCGGAAGTTGAAGATTATTTTAAAAATGTACATCTCAATGTCAAAAGTGGCAAAAAAGTGGGAACCATTATTGTGAGTTCACCCGTGGAGGGATATATGGTATACCAAACTATGGTGTACATTACTGAATATCTTCCTAAGTTTGCAACAAAAATCCACGTAGATTGCATTTGGGATCCCAACCCCATTAATAAATTCGAAGGGGAGCACTTGATGGGGAAAGGTAGATTGAAGAAAGTGAGAGGTAATTATAAGATGTTATTGTAGTAAATTAATTCTTCATCTTCTAAATAAATCAATTGTAAGTGGTCTATTAATTATTTGTACAGTTGGTCGGGAGTGGGATGCACTACATTTGTATATTGCAAACAATCTTGATTGGATGACGATGTGGATTGAACGATGTCAACATTCTGGTCGCACATTAACATGGGATGGTGTCGCTTCATTGGTTAAAGAAGCTCATCGTAATGGAGATTCCAATGTTACACAAAGGGAAATTGATTTAGCATATGGTTTAAGAGATCAACAGGTACGTATAATTTTATTAATCACCCGTATGTTTATCAACTCATGATGCAATAATTTTAATATGTTAGACATATTGCAGGTCAAACACCACAAGGCTATGTGCTGCAATGATCATAAATTTCGCATTAAACAGTTGGATGACACGAAGAAAACTTGTGATTCTGGGATAACTGCAGTCTTTGAGGTGACCAATATTTCATCTAGAAATGACATACATCCTCAAGTGTCTCAAAATCGATACTATGGCATTTTGGATGATATACTTGAGTGTGACTTTAATTCCTTCAAATTAGTTCTGTTCATCGTCAAATGGTATAAGCTACGACTGAATATAAATGATCCTGATAGAACTGTTATCAAACATGATAATGGATTTACAATGGTTAATACAAGGTCGTTTGAACGAGTTGGGGATGAGCCCTATGTTCTTCCAAGTCAATGTGAGCAGGTATTTTACTGGAGGTTCCACATAAACTGGGTTGGTCATTTGTTGTTAGACATGATCCAAGAGGAAGGCCAATAATGTATAATGTGATGGAAGAAGAAGATACCGAAGAAGTAGAAGATGATATAGATGATCAGGATCAATAATTACTTGATGATGTTCCTGACGGAAATGTACACGAAGAAGAAGTTGATGATGATGATGGTGTTGCTGCTGATGATGATGGTGATGGTGATGGTGATGGTGATGGTGATGGTGATGACGATGACGATGACGAACACAATGACAATGATGACGACGATGACGACGACGACGACTATGATGATGATGATGATGATGATGATGATGATGATGATGAGTTGGATGAAGAAGAAGATCAATGACATGAATGAAATGTATGAGATGCGATTATTATATTATCTATTTAATAATGATATCTTGATAGAAATTGATTTGACTTATATGGTTACATAATTAATTCATATGTTTTGAATTCTAATGCCATTACTTAATTAATTCATGATGCACCTCTAGCTATGTGATGGATTACATGCTTATGATGATACATGTGACATTTTTTGAACTTTGTGTTTATTTATGGAATGTGGACTACTTATTAGCTATGTGATGGATGGTGATTTATGATACGTATGTGATGGATTACATGTTTATGATGATACATATGTGATTCTTATGATGCTCAATTACATATATGATGATACATATGTGATGCTTATGATGCTTATGATGCTTATGATACTGCAGTATTTATTGTTTATCAAATTACAAATGTAATGCTTATGATGCTCAATTGTTGGTGCAGGAACCTGAACCCCTTTGACGAGGATCCTGCATAGTCTCATGGATCGACAGGTATAAGTCAATACACCTTATAGAAATAATATATTTTTAAAAAATTACAAGAAAAACAAACTTCCTTAGTTTTTCAAACATCAACATTAGTAGCAAATCTAATACAGTTATCAACACTTGAGGCCCCAGTTGGACTTACTCAAATTTTAATCTCAACATCAACTTTATGGCCGACTTCAACATCAATATTACCCTCATTTGCAAAATATCTCTCTCATTACCAACTAACTCTCTCATTTGATGGTGCACAAGTATCACCAAATAGGTATTTGTCAGATGTGTCTTCCTCGAGTGAGGGAAATGCAGGAATAGAAGAGGAAAGTGAGACATGTAGTAGATCTCAAATAGGGAGATCAACTAGAGGTCAAAAGATTAGAAGAAAATTCAATAAATGCATGGAATTTTTTCTTGCTCAAGGGGGGTCATGTTCTTATGATGATGAGACCAAAGGCGACATTGAGATGCCCTTGAGGTACAAACATCTACTGAAACAATGTGTACCCAAGGAACTTCCTCCAATAAACACTGATTTTTGTGTTAATGAGAGGATATATCGCATAGCACCTTCGTCGTTACATGGTTTGGGCCTATTTTCCATGGACAGCATAAAGGTCTGTTACAACAAAGTTGCTGAATTGATGGAGTTTGTTGGACCTTGTTACAATTATAATGATTGGATGCAAATTGTTCGATATAAAAAAAGTATGCGTAGGTATGCACTGTCAGCCAATTATATACAACAAAAAGATAATGATCAAAGTAAACGAGTGGATGTATACATTGATGGAAGGCCAAAAGCAACAGGGAATATTGCAGGTTTTATAAATAGTACATGACCTGGGTCAACTAATAAGCAACCCAATTGCATATTTGAGGCACGTGAGGGAAATTGTGTGTTTGTATGTGCGATAAAATCAATAAGTGCAGGGGAAGAGCTGCTAATCGATTACAATTTGAATCGTATAGATACAAACAAAGTTACTATCATGGGGGTGGTACGTACTATATATATACCATTTAAGCCAACTTCCAATTAATGAATCCAATAAACCATTGTATTATTAAGTTTTTTTGCTAAGTCTATTGGTTTCATTTCGCTAACATTTTTTATATTTTTTCTTTGTCACAGGGCCACATGGATCCACCACATAGCACAGATAGGGGTGTAGGTCCCGACACTTCTACGGAGCAGGTAAACCTCATTGTAATTGTACAAATTAGATAGAATCAAACTGTTACATTATGATCTTTTCTTGAGTGTTTTGAAGTAATTTTGATAGTGTTAATTATATTCTTGTCACAGACAGATGTTCGGGATAAGGGAAAGGAACCTGCAATACCTCAGCAGCTCCATAGGGATGTGGGGCAGTCGACAGTGTTATGCGCTGATGACATCGCACTTACCGCAAACCCTATGCAATTTGTACATAAGAATATTAGAAAAATTAGGCAAGAGATTCTTGATTTGGCAACCATAAGTCCTCAGATTGATGAGATAACAAAGAGGGTGCAACTATTGTTGACGACAATGGAAAACTTGCAAGTAAGCAGTAATGAAAGCTTTAATCATAACAAAAGTTCAATAATGGTTTATATTTTTATCTCTTTTATGTCATTAACTAAAATATGTATGTGTTGTTTTTACATAAATTTATAGGGCCTCATCATCCTAGTGGCGATGATCAGGGTATTGCGAGTAGTTCAGGTGATGACCATGTTCTATATATTAAAACCACTCCTTTGGACTTGTGAACTTGCTTTTTTAATGTTTTACATATTTAATGTATTACTCTTCAGGTGCTGACATGGGTCCGAGGTCGAGCCCAACTGTATTGCCGACTGCAATGTTGGCAACACGTAGCATGCAGACATCATTTGTTGCACCGGCTCGTGTTGACCCGCCCACTGGTGGTAGATCCCTCTTTTTCTCTCTCTTTCATTATGTGTTTATTACCCTTGAAGTGTTCTTTCTTGGAGGCATTTCATAGTGGATTCATTTATTATGGCAGGAGATGCACATGAGGATGCGCCAGAGGCGAGTACTGCTGATAACATACCATCATTTCTTGGATCTTCCCGTATTGCTAGTACGGGAACGTTGTAGGCCACATTGGTGGTGAGCGACGAAGAAATGATTCCCTTGAAGATACAGAAGGTTCCAGGTACTTTAAAAATATTATTATATGTAGTCTAATTGTAATTTACTTACTGATCACTCATTTTGGACTAATGATCCCATATTTTTTTTGCAGGAAATGATATTTTTTATAAAAATCTTAATGACATTTCATTGCAGATATTTGGGCCCACCATACGCAAAAGGTGGAACATCATACGTGAACTAACCCTTATCCACTATTTTGATTTCATATCATTGCTAGAATAGTTTTCCTTTTATCCATTTCTTGAATTATATCAAAGGTAGCTTCAGTTTCTTTCTAAATCTAACAAGTTTGTTTTTGCTTTTAAGGTGGAATGACCAAGAAAAAAAGTTAAAAGATGAACTCACAAACCGTATGGTAGGGTTGTTTGGAAATGACACATTCGACAAGACTAAGCTCCTGGAAAAACCTGGCATATCTAAAGTATGTGAGGGACCAATACAGGACACATTTAGAGAAGAACGTAAAGTATGAGCATCCCCCCATGATTCCAGAGAGGGAGTGGAAGGACCTGATTTTGGATGCAAAGGAGAGAATTGAAAGGAAAAAGGGAAATACACCACCAAATGCCAGAAGAAGGTATGTGATACTATTAAGAATGTGAATATGTACTAATTATTCATTATATTTATATAATCTAACATATTTCAAACTTTTCATAGATTGAGTGACACGTCAAAGGCAACCAAGGCAAGACAAGAAAAGCATGGGCAACACAAACTCGGCTCTGGTGGTTATATGAAACTTGCCGCACGAATTGTAAGAATCAATAAATTAAGTATCACATCAAAATATTTATAAATTGTAAACAATTTTTTTTTTATCAAACAATACAAGCAAAATTCACAATACTAAGCAAAAATGCAGGGCTCTGAATTCAATAGAGCGCCCATGGAAGATGACAAGAGAATCGGCTACCAGAAAGGCTATATAGCCATGGCTGAATGACTACGAGAATTGAGTGGGCAAACACGAGATTCTGATGCATCTGTCACAACGGTAATTAAGCTAAATGAAAATTATTTCAAATTGAATACTTAACCAATAATCTATTTGATGCTAAGTTTCAACATAAAGTGACTATATTTTTTTTAAATAAGCAAGCAATGATAACACTGCGCGTGACATTGCAATGCAGCATGATAATCGTGGAACAGAACCTATACATGAAGGTCCGAATGTGCATCCTAGTAGTGGAGGTATTCATTTACTATTCAAATTTTTTAATGTAATTATTAATACAATTAAACATCTTAAATTGAAAATTAGTGTAGTAATTAATGTAACCTTTATTGTTAATATTTTAGAGCATGTAGTCGGTGGTGACCAAGTGGAGCATGATCCAGGTAGACAACATTAGGAATGTGATGTTCCCCAATCAGGTAAAGAGGACCACTGTTATTCCTTTAAACAAATTTAATTGCAATTGGTGTATTGATTAATGTAACGTTTCGTATTTCAACTCCAGAGGATCTAGAGGGTGCTCAGCATGTCGAGGTTGAGGCTAGACAAAATGATGTGGAAGATGATGTGACCCCATTAGGTAAAGAGTGTAACGGTTGTGTTCTTTAAATTAATGAAATACTTGTAACAATAATAAAAAAATGTTTTTAATTTAACCCAATTCTTTGTTATTGCAGAGGACCCCCCTTTGGTTCAGCATCCTCGTCCTTTGTATAGGACTAGGCATACATCAAGAGCACGAGAAGAGGGCATAACATCCGCAGATGGGGGAAATGATGAAGAAACCAATGTTCCACTTAGTCTTTTCATAGCTTCAAAAAAAAAACAAAGAAAGAAATGATTGTAATTTACCTTATTTGATAATGACTGATTTTTATGTGTAATGAATGTAATTATGTGCTAATGAATGTTCATGAATGATGTGTGTTGATGATTATTGATGAATGTTGCGCTTTAATGAAAGTTGATGAATTTTATGTGTTAATGAACGTTATGTGATAATGAATGAATGTTATATTTTAATAATGGATGAAAGAATGAATGAATGTTAGATGTTAACGGGGAATTTAGAGTGATGTTATAGGGGGGGGGGGGAGGGAGTGGCCAAATGAGCTTCCACCTTCATGTGGTTGGCCCTGTTAAGTAGAGAATATTAAACTATTCTCGAAACAAAGCGAAGCTCAATTATAAGATGTGAAATGTTTGAAAGGTGAGAGTCCACAAACAGATGTGAAATGTTTAAGTAGGCCTCCCAATGAAGTGGATCTCATAGACACGAAGAATCCTATATAGGGAATCACTAAGAGCCCTTGAAGAAGAAAATTTGAACTTTGATGAAGCAATACATGATGGAGGAATATCTTGCAAGAGGAAATCAAAGTCATTATGGTGTCATCTAGATCTGAAATGTGGTCTACTTTTCAAAAAAGTAAAGATGCTTGATATGAATGTGTCATTGATTTGACAATTTCTAATGTCTGGTAGATGACTTTGATGCTCTCAAATTGTTCTTGAAGCTTATATGGCTTGGTTCTGATCCTTATAAGCTTTTAGACTGCTTTAGGCACTATGATCTCACTGCAAATTTATCATTTATTGGTTGTTCTTTTGTTGATAGTGACATTTATCACTACTTTCATCTGAGGCAATCACTTCTTGATAGTCAAAAGGTTGCCCGAGGTCAAGTTATATCATCAAAAAATGAACACGGAGAAGAACTTTTGTTTTTAAGTAACAAGGTATAGATCTACATTCTACATGACACTTTTGTAAATCCATGCATATACTGCTCTTATATATAATTTACTTTGTTAAAGAAATGCTTGTTATTATTATTCCAAAGAGGTTTACCTCGGTTGGGCATGATTTGAAGGAAAATCTCTCCCCGCATAGGTAAGGAAAGAAAGCATCTAGATCCTATGTGTAAAACTTATATCCTTTCATAATCATGCAAGCATAACTTTCACAATCAAAGCCAAGTCTTGTCCAAAAAGCTGCAACTTCCCCATCAAATGGGGAGGTAACTCCCCCCCAAAAAGCTTGGCATCATGCCCTCTAAGGGAACTTCATTGCTCCAAACTAAATTGTATGCCTTCCATGACCATTCAAGAATCCCTTAATAGTGGTCCACACTAAGAGTGGCAATATATATAACTATCTAGGTACTCTAATATTCCTTCCTCCCATCCCAGTGCAACATACCAATGCACAAATGACCATAGATTTGTGGATATAGACAGTCCACATTCAAGTCATCTCACTATAGCCAATTGATGCAGGGGCATCTTCAAATTCAAATCATGGGATTCTTGAAGAATCAAACTCCTCTTGATTGGTTTTCAGGTTTTGAAACACTTAAGGATAGTTTTGGTTTATTTTCATGTTGATGTAATAAGTCACCCCACCTTGTAAGCCTATGCCCTAGGTAGGTGTGTAATAAACCACCTTGGCTATATGGAAATTGGGGTTATTCATGCCTTGAAGGCATTTTTAGTGCATTTGAAGAGTTTTAAGTGTCTTAGGGGTCAATTAGTGTCTAGGTGTGTTTAGGAGGACAAAATGTCAAAAGTTGTCAAAAGTTGTCAAGTAACTATGACAACTTTTAACCCAAAATTGCAACTTCCTCCAAACTGCCATGTTGGTTTCCAAAATCAGTTGATAACTATTGGAAGGGTCATTAAAGGTCTAATTCCAACCTTTGGCAAGGTTTTTGAAGGAAAACAGAAGTTTTGTGAACAAAGAAACCAATAAAAATCTATCTTTTTCCTGCATTTTGCTGCTATTTCCCATATTCCATACAGTACGGCTTTCTCCAGGGCATAAAACCTCTTGAATATGAAATTCATGTGTCTTACCTTTCCAATGCAACAAGTCTGAGCCTCTAACTCTTCTAGAGGCATGAGAAAAGTGGTTTTTTGTGAAGGTACCCTGGATTTGACAGTCTACCTAGGGTTTGACAGCAAATATGAGTTTTTCTTGCTGATACCTCATGAAATTTGTATGGCCTTTGGGGTGAAGCAAGTGGTGACAATGTACTTTAATATTTCCAAGACCTTTTGCAGGGAAGTAACAGGTAAAGGTGAGGGTTTGAAGTTTTAGAGGTGGGCATCTCTATGTGACCACCTTGGCTGGGTATGCATCCAACCCCACAAATGATGATAGCGGTGGAAAAAAGGGCTATAACTTGGTAATTTATGTTGTATCCATGTCCCCCACATGTCTTAGGTCTTACTTTGCCCAGGAAGCAGGTTTTGAGTATACTTCCTTTGTTAAGGTGGCCTAATTAGGGCTATTAGGCCTAGGAGTGAAGTTGGGTTTATAACCCTTAGACATTGGATCTGCCCAAACCATTTTGGAATCCTTTGGAAATCACTTGAATGAAACAAAATCCACTCTCAGTTGCAGAGGTTTTTTGAGAAATTAACAAGAAACCTTAATTTTTTCAGACTGGCAAGGCTACTAGGCGTGACAGGCCTAATTGTAGCAACAGTACTAATTTTTCTCAATACATCATGTTTGATGATTGGAATAGGTCTATTAACCCTATAGGATAGTAAATCAAGGTATTGGAGGTCCCCATTGCCTTAGGAAGTGTGTGTCCACCTTTGGTTGGGTGTAGTGGCCTTTGAGTCCTGAGAGACTTTTGTGAGACACTGTGGGATTGGCATTGTCCAGATGGCTTAGTATGGGGAGAGGTATGAAAACAATCAAATTGAAACCAATCCAACCCTTGATGTCTTTGTAGAAGTTGTAGGGTCCTTGTTTGAGGTTCTTGAGTGAAGGATCCTATCTCAGCAACAAGGGCTCTGCATCACCAATGGGTGGATTAAATCCATACAACTGTGTAACTTGTAGATCTAAAAAAATGATGCATGTAAAACTCATCATCACATCAATAACTTGCAAACTAAGATACAAAGAAATACCATATGAATCTCAAGACAAAGACACCAAATCAACTCCAAATCCGATTTGCCAAGCAATTCCACTAGTCAAGGAATCCATCAATAAAATATTGTAGAGATGATGAGGGACTAATGATTGCATACCAACATCTCCTCAACGAGAAAGTTTCAAACAACCTCCTTGAATCATGCACTAAACATGCATGCAAACCCACAACTTTCTTTCATCTAGAACCACCTATTGATGTTTTTTTATGCACCGCGAACACAATAAAATACCAAGGTATTCTATCATCTCTTGAACAAAGAAACTTTGAATGCTAAACAAAGTGATCAATCAAAGCAACTCCAAGGTTTACAATATGAAATATGCAACTTAATTGCATGGGATAGACTTAGTGAATATGGTGTGATTTTGCTGGAATCGCAAGGGGGCTTACATTTTTCTTGAACTCTACCAGAACTTGGACTCTACACTAACTTGCTTGGAAAATAAAAGACAAAAGAGATAAAGAATGATCCAGATTGACTATCAAATCAACAGTCGAGATAATATAGTGAAACCCTAATTAGGGCTTGTTATAACAAACTCCATTCTAGCCAATTAAATAATTACATTGAATAGGACACATGTCCACCTTGAATTCTAACCAATGAGGAAATAGGTTAGGTATGCTTGAACAAACTTTGATGCATTGCAATGTGTCACTAGCTCATTCATTCGATGAATCAAGTACAATGAACTTGGACATGTCAATGTGGCTTCACTTGATTAGGTTGACGATGATTGGATGCCAACTCACCTTACCAAGTTGATCATCACAAAGCTTATGTGATTGAGCAATATCTCTTGATACTCAACGTTATCTAGTTTTCTCAACATGATGAAGGTGGTGGGACATATTCCCAAATTGTATCATCTAGATGATCAAGTCCTTATCTTTTGATTAATTCTTCTGAAACTATCTACTTGATCATGTTTGTGTCCTTCCATCTTCCTGATAGTTCTTGATCCTTTTATGTGACCGTGTGCTTAATGAAGTATATGTTTGATGATGCTTGGTCCTCCTTTTGTTGCATCGCCATACCAATGATGTTTACTTCAACTTCATGGTGCATATACTTGACTTGAATGGCTTGCTTTGATGAAATCCTCTTTGAGATTCAAAAATGTACCTCTTTGTGGGGTAATTCACCTTGGTGAATATGTTTGATATAGACTTTGTAATGCCTAGGCTTGATGTAGAACCCACTTATTCTTAATCTATCCAACCTTGATCACCTTTGTAACTCTGACTTGAATACCTTGATCATTGGTGATTGATGTCTTACATATGGCCTATCGTGTTGTAGATCCCTTCATTTTAAAGCAATCCTTATTGATTTCTCCTTATTCTACTGATTGCTATTCTTGGATTTTCGAAGGGAATGCAAGATAGTCTTCTGTTTCTTCCTTGTTGAATCCTCATAATATCTTGATCATCATTTGACATTGTCCTTGTGCCTTGAGATGCTCCTTCCTTTGTATTGCATTGTTGAAAGCTTTGAATAGGTTTAGCTCCTCATGTTGCCATCCTAAACTCGTGAATCTTGGTGTTGATATTGATGTGAAAACCCTCCATGATGCCAATGTCCTCTTTCATGCCTTGAAGCCTCCTTTCATCAAGTGTCTTCATCCTTGCATTGAAGCATGATGTTGGCATGCTCTATGTGCTGGGTAAGGTGTTCTTTTCCTTATAATGAAGTCCTCATGACATCCTGAAAGCAAGAAAGAACATATCGTGAATGAAATGAAAAACAAATAATGCATCACAAATAAATTTAATCTAATTTTATACCCTAATTCACAGACCTGCTCCCTAATTCTTCTCCTCTTAATTGGTTGCAAATTGAATTTGATGAGCATTTGATCTTTGTTTTATATGCTTCCTTTTTACCTTTGCCTTCATTTCACCTCCATAGGTCAGCTAGCCCAATAATTGTTTATTAAATAATTGAATTTACCTTCCTTCTAGCTGACTTAAGGTGCTCTTCCCTTGCTGAGTGGGTTTGGACTCCTCTCATGCACAGATTTAGGTGCAAATAACAAGAAGGTTTGCACAGATTGGGGTCGACAATGTAGAAAATTACTGATTTTATCCTTTAAACGTTTGCATTTTTCCTCAAAATAAGGCCAACTTAGGGCTATTTTACCCCTGAGTGGGTTTGAAAGGCTCATGTGCACAGACTAGAGGTGAGAGAGAGAGAGAGGGTGAGAGGAAGAGATAATGACCTGGAGAGGGTAGAGAAAGAGAAGTAGAGAGGGAGAGAAGAAGAGAGGGATGGAGAAAGAGACCTAGAGAGGGGAGAGAGAAGAGAGATAGTAGAGAGGGATAGAGAAGAGAGATATAATAGAGATACCAATGCCAATCTTTTTCTATAAAATTTTTTTTTCTGAAAAATCGGCCTACTATCGGAATTCCGACATCAAAGCGTAAAAATTCTGATAGAGGAGTGCCGTCGGATGCACAAAATCCTCGTCAGAGCTCTCCTGGGGATTGTCGTAATTTCGACACCAAGGGGTTTAAATTACAACGACCTCCAGGAGAGTTCTGACGAGGATTCTGTGCATCTGACGACACTCCTCTGTCAGAATTTTTAATCTTCGATGTCAGAATTCTGACGATAGCCCAAGATTGAGACGGTATTCTTTCTGGGTATGAGTATCAATGGCGGCTGTCGGAAAGGATGGGGCTGATGTCAGAATTGCGATGACCACAAGGATAGTTGGAACTTCCGACAAAAAGTTTTCGACAGTTTTTTTTGTCGGTAGTGCGACAAAAATGCTTCGGACTACCGACAATTTGCCGTCGAAATTTTGACTCGAATGTACTAGTGAATTGTTCTTAGGTGGAGATCGACTCCTTGGACCATACCCCATGCTTGAGGCACCAATTGGAGGAGGAGCATGCTGCATATATGGATGATATTGATCATACACATGTTCATATGGAGGAGGTCTATAATGATGCTGCGTATATGGACCACTTGGTATAGATTCATGTTGAGGAACGAAATATCTGTTTTGTCCATGTATACCATACTCTATAGGCATGTCATATTCTAATGTGTTGCCCCCAAATTTGACACGGGGTTTCCTTGTGTCCAAATTTTGAGCATGCCTTTGGATATCCAATTGCTTTGGTGGTAGGTCTTTAGCATTAGCATGTGCTTGAGTGTATTTTTCTGCATAAGACTTCCATAATGGTCTACGAAGGTGAGTATCATATGCTTGACCATGTGTGTATGGGACCTTTGGTTTTTGAAACAAAGATGATGGTGATTCAGGCACAAGATGTGGTCCTCTATTGCCTCCACTATTAGGTCTCCTTTGATCCATGTTGGAGTGAGTTTGTAGAAAAGGTCTATTTTCCATTATTTGAGACATGTCAAAATCATGAGGGATCTTGGCTCCACTTAGTGCCATCATTTGTAGAAAGTATTGTCTATCTCTCCTTATTATTTCCTCTACCAATCGATTAAAATGAGGATTCATAATGGTGTCTTCCACTTCTGCTGAATGTACAGAAAAGTTGTCCATATTGTCATTGTGTGTATCATTGTTGTTTGTAGTGTCCATGTTCTCAACATTTGGCATGTTTCTATAAGCATCCATGTCAGGTAATGTAGTATGATCAGAATTGAAAAAGATATCATTGTCATACTCATAGGAACTCATGTTTGTGGACTCTTGAGCCTCTTTTGTTTCTCTCCTAGATTTTTGGGAACGGGTTTCAACCATGAACTAGGTATTGACCAAGATGTGAGAGACTAGATGAAGATGGAAAGAGTATGGAAGACCAAGAGTTGGATGGAATGTAAATGAATTTGAGGTGTACTTGCAATGTCCAAAGTGTAAGACCAAGTATGTATGTGGTAGAGTAGGTGTGGCTTCCAAAGAGATGATAGTTTTTCTTGATGAGGTAAGTTGACCTTGACTCTAAGTAAGACCAAATGAGACCCAAAGGTGATAGACCTTGATGAGGGACCAGTTAGCAAAATGTTGTTGTATGTAGTGTGTTGACAAAGCAAGATGAGGACATGCAAGTGACCTTTTGACTCAAGTTTAGACAAATGTGAATGTAATGTAAGGTGTAAAGCAATGATGGACTGTGTGAGACCCAAAGACAGGTTGAATGCTAGATGAAACCCTGGAGAAATAACCTAGGAAGCTCAAGAATTCTAAAAATGATTGTGTTTGTTTGCTGGACTGTAAAAGTTTTTCAATTCTAAACACAGACGTGCTTGTATACTGCACAGACGTGATTTCCTGACACAGATGTGGTTCTGTTTAACACAGACGCGTTTCTAAGATTTTTGTAAAATGCAATGTTGATTCTGGAAACACAGACGCATTTCTGCCCTTCCCAGATGTGGTTTAAAGACACAGACGCTATTATGTCAGACACAGACGCGTTTCTGCAAAATTTGTGCAATTTTTTCCAATCTATGAAGTTGTTTTGTTGTGACCAAATCTGACTGTTTGACTGTTTTTCGTGACAAGAGGACACAGTGTTGATGAGGACTCAATGTTTGCAAGTGTCTAGACTCAAAAATATGACTCAAAGAAAGTGTATTGTTCGATGTAAAATTGTTTTACATACACTTGAAGACACAAAAGACACAATGTTTTGCTGTTTGGTCTTGAATGTTTGATTGTTCAAAATAAGTCAAGCACAATTCTTATGGCTGGCCAAGACAATAGTTGTTGATCCCACATGGGTTTTTACCCCCGAGGCTACGCTATTCAGAGTGGATACTTAGATGCTTGACCTCACTGGCTCCACCCTCGGCACTCACTTCTCGGGTCAACCAAGCATCAGTGCCCATGAAAACTCCCCGTGGTGAACTTTGTATCTCTACTAAGAACCGTATGTGTGTGGGCCGCTACCAGAGGTCCGACCTCCTGCCCCAACAACTAGAAGGATTTTGGCTTCTAAAACAAAAGGTGCTAGTAAGGGCATCCACTCGTGTGGCCATACATGCGGCACTTTCAGCTCTGTAAATACAGAAGGCTCCCAGCCGGTAGGGGTTACACCCTACAACTGATCAAATAAATTTGATCAAACGGGTTTATGGGGAGACATAGTGTCGGTATGAACTAATCAGCACACATTATCCATAGTTTTCACCATGAATACAATTGTTTATAGTGGTTCGGAAGAGGTGGGTTTTCCTCGCTACCACTTGGGTCACTCTCTTCTCACTAGTAGTCCTAATGACCACACGGGAAGATAGGCCCTCTAAAGATTAAACAAAAAGAGCCTATTGCTCAAGACACAAAAGACAATGATTCAATTTTAGTGCACCAATTGAAGTGTTTGCTAGTCTATGAAAACAAGACACACAATAAAAATCAAAAAACCCTTGCCAAGGACCTGCAACAAAGATTTATTAGTAGTTTGGATTGTTTGAAATAATCACCCCTTCCTGCAAGTGCACAAGTTAGGTAAATTTTAGATCCAAAAGACTTTGTGAAAATAGGGGCCTTCAACAAAATGATTTTGCTTTCAAGACAAGCTGCACCAATTTCGTTAGCTAGATCTGAAGATGTTAGCTCAAAATAAACTAGATCTGAAAAACCGAATGATTAAAACTGAATCAATGAAAAAAAACCCTAAAAAAGAAATCAGTGTGCACAAACGCAGGTATAATACACAGACGCGCTTCTGTGAGACACAGACGTGACTCCGTAGCACAAACGCAGCTTCTGGACGCAGACACGCCTACAAACCCCACAAATGCGACTGGAGATCACAGACGCGTTTTGCAGAATCTGCAAAAAAAAAAGAAACAGTGTCACAGACGCAGACGCAATTCCAGATGTCATAGATGTGGTAGAAAGTCACAAACATGATCCGGAAGTGCACAGACGCGACAGAAAGCCAAAAACACGATCCGAAAGTGCGCAGACGCAAAAATACCAAAATGCTGTTGAAAAATGTCAGATCTACAACTTCAAAACACAAAATCTGCAACAAGGATGTTAAATGCAAAAGGGACAAGAGTCCCACCAGGCGTGCCAAAATGTTTACGGTGAAAATGGATACAACAATGATAATATTGAAAGACTAAATGGATTCAACCACAAAACCCTAGCCTAACAACAACAAAGATCCACCATAACATATGAAGATTACCTAAGACAATGCAAATCAAATGAAATCACAAAGATTATACCATCACATGTCCAATAGGGTTTGGATCTCCATTCTTCCTATCTCCATTGATCTTGCTTGATATATTTGCTCTCAAGTTTTATGTGCACAAGAGCTCAACAAAGAACGGAATGTGGTTGCAAGTAGGATCTCATATGAAAAGCATAGTGTAGTCAAGTGCATAATTGAATTAGCCAGGTAGGGTTGATAATGAAGGAAGCATCTCCTTATATAGAAGACACTATATGAAATGGAGGGATAAGATTGAGAGGTGTAAAAGGAGGTCGGCTATGATTAGAGGGTACGTAAAGAAAATAATAAAATAATGAGAGGATAGGTAGTGTATGAATTAAGAGATGAATGACATGTGCCATAGGTAGAAAAGGCTAATGAATTAATTAAATAAATAAAGATTTATTTAATTAATAGTAGAAGTGGGATCAATTAAATAAATAAGATATTTATTTAATTTAGGAAAAGGATAATTTAAATAAATAAATGTATTTATTTAAATGAGAAATAAGACTAGTAGAGGATAAATGAATTAATTAAATAAATAAAGATTTATTTAATTAATAGAAGAATTAGGCTTATATAATTAAATAAATAAAAATATTTATTTAATTAGATATGATAATTTTAGGTGTCTACATACAGTACCACAAACACTACGTGAAAGGGATCTATAGAATAAAGTAGTGTTAATCTCATCATATAGATTATAAGTGTCAACTACGTCAATCATATGACGTAGTTCATCTCTTTAATGATCTGTCCCCTTTACTTATTTATACAGTTAGGGGTGTTTTCCAATGTGTTGTTCAAGTGATCTAGAGCATGTTGTAATGCTTATGTTGTCTGAACATAAAGACGTTGCCTATCCTCATGAGTTCTTGCAGACCTACATGATGTCTACTCACTCCCTCCTGGATTAACACTGAGCTTAGATCCAGTGTTATGTGAACTAGGCTGATCAGACATGATGATAATAGGAAATGTATAGATATATCTGCATGTGTGCATGTATGTACATACATTACAATTTATATTAAAAAAAATTGTACTTAAATATAAACAACAATTACATAATTTAAATTCTTAATCTAAAAACTATAGGACAAAATAAAGTGCAATTTTTCAAAAAATATATGTCTAATTTACATGCATTTTCATCATTTCAAACATATTTAAACATATATAAATATATATAAAAAGAAATTTACACATAAACATACATTTTCATTATTTTAAGTGCATATGAACATATAAAGATATAAAAAGAAATTTAAATACATATACATGCATTTTCAACATTTTAAACATATTTAAGTTCATAAAATAAGATATAAAAAAGATATTTAATCATAAAAAGAAATATAAGCATGTGTGACCCCTTAGGACCACATATGACCCCTTAGGACACTATTGGGTCCTATGGGGTCAAATTGGGTCTTAAGGGGTATATTATACACACTAAGATGCTATAAGGGCCCATATGTGGTGCTAAGGGGTCACACGTGTGTTAGGACCACATATGCTATAAGGGGTCATATGTGGTCCTAAGGGGTCACACATGTGTTAGAACACACGTGTAACCCCTTAGCACCACATATGACCCCTTATAGCATCCTAGTGTGTACGTTGTGCATTCTATTGGGTCATAAGGGGTATGTTATATAAACTAGGATTCTATTGGGTCCTATGGGGTCAAATTGGGTCCTAAGGGGTACATTATACACACTAGGATGCTATAAGGGGTCATATGTGGTCCTAAGGGGTCACACATGTGTTATAACACATGATTGACCCCTTAGGACAACATATGACCTCTTATAGAATCCTAGTGTGTACACTTTGCATTCTATTGGGTCATAAGGGGCATGTTATATAAACTAGGATGTTACAAGGGATCATATGTGGTCCTAAGGGGTCACACATGTGGGTTAGAACACATGTGTGACCCCTTAGGACCACATATGACCCCATAGGACACTATTGGGTCCTATTGGGTTCTAAGGGGTACATTATACACACTGGGATGCTATAAGGGTCATATGTAGTCTTAAGGGGTCATGCATGTGTTAGAACACATGTGTGACCCCTTAGGACCACATATGACCCCTTATGACACTATTGGATCCTATGTGGTCAAATTGGGTCAAGTAAGGGGTACATTATACACATTAGGATGCTATAAGGGGTCATATGTGGTGTTATGGGGTCAAGTATGTGTTACCCCTTAGCACCACATATGAACCCTTATAGAATCCTAGTGGTTAGATTACATTATATTGGGTTATAAGGGACCATATGTTATATAAATTATGATGTTACAAGGGGTCACGCATGTGTTAGAACACATGTTTAGGACCCTATATGATCCCTTAGGACACTATTGGGTCCTATGGGTTCAAATTCGGTCTTAAGGAGTACATTATACACACCAAGATCTGTTCTAAGGGGTCATATGTGGTCCTAAGGGGTCACACTTATGTTAGAACAGATGTGTGACACCTTAGCACCACATATACCCCCTTATAGCATCCTAGTGTGTATGTTGTGCATGCTATTGGGTCATAAGGGGTATGTTATATAAACTAGGATTCTATTGGGTCCTATGGGGTCAAATTGGGTCATAAGGGGTACATTATACACACTAGGATGCTATAAGAGGTCATATGTGGTCCTAAGGGGTCACACATGTGTGACCCCTTAGGACCACATATGACCCCTTATAGCATCCTACTGTGAAAATTGTGCATTATATTGGGTCATAAGGGGTATGTTATATAAACTAGGATTTTACAAGGGATCATATGTGGTCCTAAGGGGAACACATGCGTGACCCCTTAGGACACTATTGGGTCCTATGGGGTCAAATTGGGTCCTAAGGGGCACAACACACTATGATGCTATGAGGGGTCATATATGGTGCTAAGGGTTCATGCATGTGTTAGAACACATGTGTGACTACTTAGGACCACATATGACCCCTTATAACATCCTAGTGTGTATGTTGTGCATGCTATTAGGTCATAAGGGGTATGTTATAAAAACTAGGATGTTACAAGGGGTCACGCATGTGTTCTAGCACATGCGTGAACCCTTAGGACCACATATGACCCCTTAGGACACTATTGGATCCTATAGGGTCAAATTGGGTCCCAAGGGGTATATTATACTCACTAGGATTCTATAAGGGGTCATATGTGGTGCTAAGGGGTCATGCATGTGTTAGAACACGTGTGACCCCTTAGGACCACATATGACCCCTTATAGAATCCCAGTGTGTATATTACATTCTATTGGGTCATAAGGGACCATATGTTATATAAATTAGGATGTTACAAGGGGTCATATGTGGTCCTAAGGGGTCACGCATGTGTTAGAACACATGCATGACCCCTTAGGACCCTATATGACCCCTTAGGACACTATTGGGTCCTATGGGGTCAAATTGGGTCTTAAGGGATACATTATGCACACTAGGATCTTCTATAAGGGGTCATATGTGGTCCTAAGGGGTCACACATGTGTTATAACACATGCATGACCCCTTAGCACCACATATGACCCTTTATAGCATCCTAGTGTGTACCTTATGTATGCTATTGGGTCATAAGGGGTATGTTATATAAACTAGGATGCTATTGGGTCCCATGGGGTCAAATTGGGTCTTAAGGGGTACATTATACACACTAGGATGCTATAAGGGGTCATACATGGTCCCAAGGGGTCACACGTGTTAGAATACATGTGTGACCCCTTAGGACCACACATGACCCCTTATAGTATCCTAGTGTGCACATTGTGCATTCTAATGGGTCATAAGGGGTATGTTGTATAAACTAGGATGTTACAAGGGATCATATGTGGTCCTAAGTGGTCACACATGTGTTATAACACATGTGTGACCCCTTAGGACCATGTATGACCCCTTAGGACACTATTGGGTCCAATGGGGTCAAATTGGGTCCTAAGGGGTACATTATACACACTATGATGCTATAAGGGTCATATGTGTTGCTAAGGGGTCATGCATGTGTGACTACTTAGGACCACATATGATCCCTTATAGCATTCTAGTGTGTATGTTGTGCATGTTATTGGGTCATAAGGGGTATGTTATATAAACTAGGATGTTACAATGGGTCATCTGTGCTCCTAAGGGGTCACACAAGTGTTCTAACACATGCGTGACCCCTTAGGACCACATATGACCCCTTATAGCATCCTAATGTGTATGTTGTGCATACTATTGGGTCATATGGGGTATGTTATATAAACTAGGATGTTACAAGGGGTCATATGTGGTCCTAAGGGGTTACGCATGTGTTAGAACACATATCACCCCTTAGGACCACATATGACCCTTTAGGACACTATTGGGTCCTAAGGGGTACATTATACATACTAGGATGCTATAAGGGGTCATATGTGGTCCTAAGTGGTCACACATGTGTTAGAACACATGCATGACCACTTAGGACCACATATGACCCCTTATAACATCCTATTGTGTACGTTGTCCATGCTATTGGGTCATAAGGGGTATGTTATATAAACTAGGATGCTACAATGGGTCATATGTGCTCCTAAGAGGTCACATGTGTTAGAACACATGCATGACTCCTTAAGACCACATATGACCCCTTAGGACACTATTGGGTCCTACACAATCAAATTGGGTCCTAAGGGGTACATTATTCACACTAGGATGCTATAAGGTTCAAATGTAGTGCTAATGGGTCACACATGTGTTAGAGAACATCTGTGATCACTTAGGACCACATATGACCCCTTTAGCATCTTAGTGTGTACGGTGTGCATGCTATTGGGTCATAAGGGGTATGTTATATAAACTAGGATGTTACAAGGGGTGATATGTGCTCCTAAGGGGTCACGCATGTGTTAAAACACATACGTAACACCTTAGGACCACACATGACCCCTTAGGGCACTATTGGGTCCTATGGGGTCAAATTGGGTCTTAAGGGGTCATTATGAGTCATAAGGTATTATCTATTAAGGTATTATTATGCTTTATTACAATCATAAGAGGTCATTACAGTCAAAATAGATCTTAAGGGGTCTTATTGTATTGTCTGGGGTCTTATATGTTATACATGTAAGGATGCTAAATTGGGTCAAAATATGTTTTAAGATGTATTAAAGGATCATTCATGGTTTAATAGTGTCTTCAATTGTTCTAGTATGTGTTCAGGTGTCCTAAGGTGTATGTATTTATGTGTATGTCACATTTATTTAAGTAATTAACCATTTAAGTACTTAAGTAATCTTGTCCTAAGGTGTTGTGTGTATGTGTATGTGCATGCCAAATTTATTTAACTAATTAACCAATAAAAAAAATCATTTAAATGTTAAAAACTAATATATTATTAAACATGTCCAAGGGGTTGAGCTTAACTGGTTAAAACATTGGGTTCTCACTGTAGAGACCCAAGTTCAATTCCCAATAGGGACATCTGAAGTGGAATTCTAGGTTGTAACTCTTGGCCTTCCATAGGATGGGGAAGGTCTTGGGGTCAATCTAATCAAACATAATAATAATAATAATAATAATAAATCAAAGATATGTAATGGGGATGGGGGCCCCTACTATGTCCCCACTGGTTCATAGCTCCAGTCAAAAGCTATTCAGTCTTCAGCCAATTACCGATCAAAAAAATGAATTATTAAACATTTAAAAAAATTAAAGCTAAAATATTATTAAGAATTAAAAAGGTAAACAACTAAAAACAAATAAACTATACAAATTTTTTTATGAAAAAAAAAAAAATTAATATTTTACTATTAATGCATTTTAAAAAACAAAAACAAAATTAAAAAATACTTACCCCCGAAATGCTTCTGACTGGATCCCCACCCCTATGATCTCCTCAGTCGTTGCTTAGTAAGCCCATCAATGAAAAATGAGGGGTTACGACTATTTCGCAACTTATATTGGGCAAGGGGTGTCCAACCGGAACCCTGTTGCCACGCTAGTGCTGTGTGGCTGCCACATTGGTCCGGTTGGAAGTGTTCCTACTAGAACACTTCCGACCGAATCCCTTGGGTTAGCCCCAAGTGCGACACAAATATGTACTTTTACCCCCTAATATCTTTATATCCTTGTCTACCTCTCTATATAGCATTTCTTATATTTTTTTATCTTTCTATCTTTCTATCTGCTCCTCTCTCATTATTTCCATATTTCTATTTCTATTTCTCCTTCTCCCTCTTTCTATCTCCTTCCATCTCCTCCTCTCTCTCACCCCAAATTTTCAATTTATATGCTCTCTCTCTCTCTCTCTCTCTCTCTCTCTCTCCTCAACCCATCATTCCCTCCTTTTATATCTCTCAATTGGAACCTTGTTGCCACGCTAGTGCTGCGTGGCTGCCACATTGGTCTGGCTGGAAGCGTTCCTACTAGAACACTTCCGACCGAATCCCTTGGGTTAGCCCCAAGTGCGACACAAATCTGTACTTTTACCCCCTAATATCTTTATATCCTTGTCTACCTCTCTATATAGCATTTCTTATATTTTTTTATCTTTCTATCTTTCTATCTGCTCCTCTCTCATTATATCCATATTTCTATTTCTATTTCTCCTTCTCCCTCTTTCTATCTCCTTCCATCTCCTCCTCTCTCTCACCCCAAATTTTCAATTTATATTCTCTCTCTCTCTCTCTCTCTCTCTCTCTCTCTCCTCAACCCATCATTCCCTCCTTTTATATCTCTCAACTTCTCCTTTCTCTAATGCATACAAATTGCATGTTTCTCCCTCCCTATTTCTATCTCTATCTATATATCTATCTATCTATTTTCCCCCTTCCTATCTCTCTCCCTCTCTCTAAATCCTTCTCTCCATTACTCATCTTTGTCACCTTCTTCATCTCTCATTATTTCCCTCTTTATCTCTATCTCCATATATCTCTCCCTCTCTATATCTATATATCATTATCTCCACTTCTCTCTCTATCTCTTATTCACTCCACCTCTCTTGTACAATATATATATATATATATATATATATATATATATATATATATATCTTTCTTCCTATCACTCTTTGTCTATCTATATTTCTCTCTATCTATATCAATCACTCCCCCTCTCTATCAATTAATCTATTTTCCCTCTCTCTATCTCTTTATATCCATATCTTTCTCTACCTCTATCTGTTAGATATAGATGAGAAGTTTGTTGGAATAATGTGTTGTCATTGATTCCAACATATTCTTCTATGTATTCCAGTGTTGTAGTCAAATTAAATAAGTTGGTTTGGCTAGTGTCTTGCAGATGAGTTGTTGCGGTTTAATGGGTTTTGAGATAAGTATTTCTAGTTGATTCAGCTAAAGTTTCAATGGCTCACATGATGATTTGATCGAGTTATGAGGTCCGATATTGCAATTGTTTTTTAGTTGTTCAATATTTTGATTTCTTCTCTGCATTGCTCCATAATTGCAATATCTTGGTTTGTGAATTTGGCAGAGTGTTTGGGACGTTCATATGTGTCCTCAATTTAGATGGTTCATGATTTGGAGGTTCACAAGTGAATCTTTCAGTTTGACAGTCAGTATAGTTGATGTTCTTGAGGTTCGATATATTGATGATGAAGATTCTAGTATGTGGTGATGTTGTGGTTGTTGCTAGTGTAATTCATGATGATTGTGGATGTTTCTGGATCGTGTTCTATCCATGTTGATGGTCCACATTGACTGTGTGCGTGTTATTGATCATTTTCTTGATCCGGTGGTGTTCTTCGTGTTATGCGACATTCATGGTGATTGTAGCGTGTTGCGAATGTTTGAGGCATAATTCTTGGAGGTGTTTCTTGCGTGCGGTGTTGATTTAGGTCCAGACCATGTCTTAGCTGACATTGTTTTAGTCCACATGTATTGTTGTAGCGTGTGAGGTCACATTTTTGTAATTTGTGTTGAGGGTTGAGCTGACCTTGAAATATAGGTTGATGACTTGTATAAATAAATGTAATAATCATGTGTGAGATGTATCTGCATAGTATTTGCGAGTGTGTGATCGAGTAAGTGTGCGAACAAGTGTTTTGATCTTTCGGAAGTGTGGTAGAGAAGATCAGACTATGCTTAATCGGAACTATAACTAGGCATGAGGAGATGCTATTTTATTAGTTCATGATCCTCTGGATGTAATCTGAATGTTTTTGTAAGACAACGAGTCTTCCTCAGGGTTGTAGCGCTTCTTGTTTTGTGATTTGAGCAGTGAGCTTTAGGTAGTGTGCCTAAATGTGTGTGCATTACCCATTGTAATATTTCATTTACTTCTAATAGGGTATTATCTCATTGTGGGTAGGTTCCCACCGTGGTTTTTCCCTTAACCGGGTTTTCTACATCAAAAATCTTGGTGTCATGTGTGTTATTAATGTGGCGTTGATTTGTACTTTCATTGCTAATTATCACATTTGAATTTAATTTTGAGTTGTGTAGAGTTTGTGAGCAAATTGATTCACCCCCCTCTTAGTTTGCTCCTTGTTGCCAACACTATCTCCTTATCTCCCCATCTCTCTCCTTATCTCTCTATCTCTTTCCCTATCCCTCTCCATATCTCTCTATAGATATATATGGGCCCTCCCTCTCTCTACATCCCCTCCTCTCTATTTCTCATCATTTCTCCCTCCCTCATTCCCTCCCTATCCATCTATCTATCTATCTATCTATTTTTTCTATCTCTCTCTCTCCCTTTCTCTTCGTGTATATCTATATATATTTCATTTTCCCTTCCAATATATGTCTATCTCTCCTTCTATCTCCCCCTACTTCTCTCACCCTCTCTCCATCTCTATTTCTCTATCTCTAGCTCTCTTTATTTTTTCATCTCTTTATATCTCTCCCTCTCCCTCTCTCTCTATATATCCTTATACATCTCTCTACTAGTCTATCTCACCATCTATATATATTTCTATCTCTCTCTCTTCCTTTATAAATCTCTCTATCTCTTCCTCTCTATGGCCACCCCTCTACCCCATATCTTTCTATATTTATCTCTCTCTACCTCTCTCTTTCTCTCTATCTATTTTTCCCTCTTCCTCTCTTGCTCTATCTTCATCTCTACCTCTACCTTCCTCTCTTTCCTCCATCTCTAGACATGTCTTCCCTATCCATCCATCTATCCTTCTCTCTCTCTCCTTCCTCTTTTTATACCTATACCTATACCTATACCTATATCTATTTTCCTCTGTCTAAATTTTTTCTTTCCTCTATCCCTTTGTCTCCATATCTCCCCCCCTCTCTCCCTCTATTTATTTTTCTCTTCTATCCCTATATATTCTTCTCTCCTCTCCCTCCTTGTATCTTTGCATATCTCTTTTCTTCTCTCTATCTTCCTCCTCTTTCTTTGTCTCTCCATCTTGCTCTCCTCTTTCTCCATCTTTATTTTTAGCTCTATCTATACTTCTATATTCTTCTCTATCTCTATCTCTTTACCCATCTCTCTTATGCTCTGACAGCCTCTATCTCTTCCTATTTATATCTCTATCTCTATCTTTATTTCCCTCTCACTTTATTGCAAACATAACATGAGCATATTGGTAATGAATTTTGATTATCTTCTCGATTGAAAGATTTGGTTTTAATTATGATTGGATCCTTGTAAGTAGATGCATAGTTCATTTGAATCTATCACTTCTCCATTGAGACCTTTGTTACACAAACAACATCATGGCCGATCGATCGACCCCATGTAGTACACAAATTAATGCAAAAAATAGACCAATTTTGCCCTAATTGACTTTCCATACCTCTTCGACATACCCATTGCACACCAAGATGCTATTGCTAGTTTAATTTATATTTTATTATTACTTTAAATTTGCAATTAAAGAAATAAAAATTGGATGAAAAAATTGCTGTGATTACAAAATTGTGATTCATAAACGAGAGAAATTTATTAAGAAGATAAAACTTTATAATATTTATTTGTTAAGACAAATAAAAAGAATGCTCTTGTAACATGCGACAAAACAAGAATATTTTCCGGAGCACTTCTCTGTAACAAAAATGCACCCTTTTTTTCCCAATTGAATGAAGAAAAATGCATCCTTGTAATTCCACGTGGTAGTTGAAGATTAGAAATATATCCCTTTCTGTGTTTGGAACTACATAATAGCCGTAGAAAAGCAGCTTATGGAAAAAGACTTTGTAATTCAATGGCAAGAAGTATGGTTAGAAATTAATTCAAGATTGGGTGGCGAGTAGGAGGTTTAACGCCATACTGACTACTATTTATTTCCTCCTCATTGAATTGGGTATTGGATTTTAGGAGCTACGAAAATGGCCTGGTTAACTCGTTTTGTCGTGATGGTTGTATTTCTAGCTCTCGGCATAGTGGTATCTCCAGAAACGTTTGGATCAAAATCTGCAGGTCAAGCGGGACCCTCTGCAGCAGTTGGAGGGTATTTTGCTGTAGCATTGAAATTGGCCCATTTGCTGAGTTTTGCCACAGCTTGGGGATCAGCACTGTGGGTAACCTTCATTGGTGGGATCATCATGTTCAGGTAAAACCCAATTCATTTTTTTACAGTGCTATTGTTTCTTTTGTGGAAAGAGCGGTGTTTCAAAACCTATCCTCACATTAATTTTTGGATGCAGGACACTGCCTAGGCATCAGTTTGGTAATCTGCAAGGAAAAATGTTTCCTGCCTACTTTTCTATGGTAGCTGTGTGTGGGGCAATTTGCCTTGCAGCATTCAGTCTGATGCATCCCTGGGCTTCTGCCTCTTCTGTGGAAAAATTTCAAACGGGGTTGCTGGTATCTTCTCTGGTGTTTACTCTCACCAATATATTCATTTTCATGCCGATGACAATGGATGTAAGTTTATTCACGCCTTTCCTCTCTCTTGGGAGTATCAGAAAGACTTAGCTGTATTTCCACTAGATACAAATGTTTACAAAGTTCTAGGTCATGTTTAGGACACAGGAATGGAAATATCCTAATGTTGTGAAACATGAGATTTGTTGTTTTGTTGTTTGTGTTGAGGCATAAGGGAGTCATGTATCATGTACGTTGGGCTTATTGTCACAATCCCCTTCTGCTAATGGTGGTCATGCAACAATGGAAGTGGCTCTCATACAAAATAATGATTGATTGGTTGTGGATGAATATATTTGTTTGTTTGGCCACTTCTTCTCTTCTGTATTGAAAAATCTAAAAAAATATTCTTTTCCTACCAGCTTTAAAATAAAATACCTCAAGTAGGATGAACTTTAAAAACTGTAGTCCTGAAAATAATTCAATGAATGATATCAATTTTCCACAATCTATACTGATTCTTATTGCCCTTACTGGATTTGATTGTGTGTGATCCATCATCGGGATGAGTAGAAAATTTTCTGCTCTGTGAAATTGACTTTCTACTCCTTGAACTCTCTTATGATAGAACACATAGTGTGATCCGAGATGTTGATGCAAAAACACACACAATCGAATCCAGAAACAGCAGCAAGAATAATTCAATGACCAAAAAACACATCCACCTGTTCTGGAACAGTTCATAGCCTACTTTATAGTTTACATTGCAGTAATAAAAACAGTAGATATCCTTTTAGAAACAGAGATTCAGCAGAAAGGATTACAAAATGCATTTAAGCTAGGAGGGTAACAAAAAGGGATTTCCATTAAAACATAAACTAAAGGCCCAATCCCAAAGAACAAGTTTTAACAGTGCAGGGGCGTCACAAAAACACTATGTTTTCAGTATGCTGATAATAGACCCCCTATTTTCCCATCTCAAATAAAACCCCTCTAATCTGTTATCCTAACTGAAAGCCAAAGGTCTCAAAAAACAATTACCTGCTATGGCTTCAGCACTCCCGAATATTGCACAAACCAATCCCACTCGGGAGAAGGTGGTGCGGGTGAGGGCCACCTCTTCCTAGGTACACAATCTTTGTTAAATCGTAGAGTTGGGAAAAGATTCCTTTATTAATTAGATTAGATCCTTGGGCATCACGGATGACTGGCATCTGGTCCTAAGTTTGTACCGTTTGTTGGAAAATTTATCTACACTCAAGCTGTGCGCTTAACTATCCTGATATTGTAATGATTGCTTGGAAGGGGGTCTGCCGAAAGTTTCTTGGCAGGACTTACTGATAGAATTTTGGAGTGATTTGCAATAAAATGGGCATGTTCATGTTCAAATTTCATGTTTACTGCTACAATTCCATAGCAACAGGCATTCAAATCTGTATATTAAAAAATCATCAGTCAAAAACCATTAAATGGAGCTTGCCATTTTAGAAAATTATTCTTTAAAAATCGTTGAGTGGGTATTTCAAATCTTCCTGTTCCATTTCAGCAGTCATTTGAACCCTCTGGTTAAAAGAATCAGTACTCTAGATTTTAAGAACAAGTTCCATTTCTTCCCGTTTCTCATTTTCTAAAGTGCAAGGAACAATCTGTTCGTCAAAAGTAGAAGGTTATCCCTCTTCATGGGACAGCATATCCGGTTATCAGTTGAATCATCAGCCTTGCCAGCTAAAAATTAAAATTTTAATATCTGCATTGTGAAGCAGAGTGATTTGGACCTAGCAATAAAGATATTTGGGTGCTTCTGAGAATATCCTAGATTCATGTCACTGTGCCTTGGCACAATGCATATGATTGAGCTGCACTTCTTTTCTGTCTACTATTAAATTCTTTTGGGTCTTTGTGCATATGATTGAGTTGTTTGCTACCATTTTCTGTTCTTAACAATTTTACATATCACATGAAATTCATGAGAATCGTGACTCTGAATTCATGTCAAATTAAGGAATTGGGATCTTTACATCGATATTTATAATGCATTTTGGTTACCCCGCCCACCTCCTCCCCCAACCACACACACACACATATAGTAAGTAAAGCTATACGATTTGTCTCAAATGTATTTTCTTTTGCAGTTTCTGATGTTGGAAAATTGAATTAAATTCCTTCCTGCAGATGATGAGGGCCAGACACAAGATTGAACGAGAGGAAAATATTGGAAATGAGGTGGGATTGACAAAGAACCACGAAGTAGCAAAGCGTAATCCGAAATTGGCAGAAATAAACAAAAAGTTTGGCATGATTCATGGCTTATCATCGCTGGCAAACTTGCTGTCTTTTGGTGGCCTTGCCATGCATTCTTGGTATCTAGCTGATCGTCTTCTTCTGTAGCTGCAAGTTGTTTCTATTATGTATTAGTTTCAATTTCAGCCCTCTGGAAACCATTTTGATGACCATAAATATAAAGTTTATAATCCTCTGAACTAAATACATAGTCAAGATTTTCTTCCCTTGATTTGTTAAGGGCATGTTATCTTTGACTTCACATCTAATTTTTGAAAACTGAGAATGAATCAGGCAATAAGTAAAGCAACGTTAGCTCTTATTCTCAAAGATTCACCTTTCATGATCATATTTCGCAGGACTCTTGAGACTATTAGGTTGTGTTAAAATTTATATTTGGTTACGTGTGTCTTGCCCCTGTAAATATCATTGCTATGAGAACTGTTTAATGGCCTTTTCAGACCATTAGGTACTTAGAAGGATTTGATAGTATTTCGCTTTTAATATATATTTTATATTCAAATTATTCCATGTTTTAGAGCATTCTATTTTTCAAATCTCTTAATTTTGTATAGTTCCACTAGTTTACTTTTTGAGACATCTGTTCCATACATGTCCTCCCCAAATGTTTGAACATCCATGCAATGTTGTAAGATCTAGCAAGGAGATGGAGTATAGAAAGGTGTAATTATTCATAGGAAAATGAGTATGTCCACATTTTGCTCGCTGTATGTTCTGTAAGCTGTGACTGTGGACTGAACATTCTATTTGGAATGAAATTGTGATCAATGGAAATGCTTCTTTTAGAAAATGAGTATATCCACATTTGGCTTGGTATATGTTCCATATGCTGTGATTGTTGGACTGACCATTCTATTTGGAATGAAATTGTGGTCAATGGAAATGCTTCTTGTAGAAATTTTATATCATCAATGATGTAATGTCCCCATGTTGTAGGGTTTCTGTGATTGGTTACCAAATTATATTATAATAAAAGACACCGAGATTAGAGGAAATAGCTTAGGAAATATCAAAGCTATTGAAGCTTTTATTTGTTGAACATTTAACTGCATCCATTTACTTTTTGTTGAAATATTGAACATGTCCGTACCTACAAAAGAGTATCATACAAACCCTTATCAACCATGTATATGAAAGGAAGCTAAGGTGCAGATAACGCTTCCTAACACTAATCTAGTGAGGGAGATTGTACAAATTTTCTTTACAAATCTTCTATTACAGAAATAGAAATACATTCATAGGTAGCAAATAAACATGCATAAAGATAAACACAATGAACGCAAGATATATCGTGGGGAAAACCCTTTAGGGTTAAAAACCCCACACTCAAAAAGCACAGTACTTTGTATTCCAGTAACCAAATTCTTCCAATACAAATGCCAGCACTTAACTTCTTTAACAGGAGTCTACAACTACAACCCACAACCTGGATTAATTCCGGCAACACAACGCTTCACCTGCAAACATTACACATCTAACACTCCTCAAGATTACCTTTTATAGAGAAATACAACTCAAGAGGAAGCTTCTAGATGAAGCACCAAGATGGGGTCGTGCATAATGTTTGGCCCTATTTTTCGGCCACCAAAAAACATGCAAATGACACATGTACGTCTCCAAATGACTCCCCATTCAAACCTCCTAAGTTGGGCACTCAAAATTTATTATTTCGAGGTATGACAGATGCTCTGACGCTCTTACAGCTGTCATAACTTACAACACTTACAGTTGTAAGAGAATCCGTCATAAATGACTAATTTTAGCTTATCCTCTTACAACTCGTCATAACCCTCTCCATGCAAAAGGTATCTCCTGCCATTTGTCCATTTTGTCATAGGCCAACACTTGTCAAGATCCTCACGTGGGATGCCTACCTCCACATGTGCAACATATGTGTCATACAGTCATCGCCAAGTAGGATGCCACCAAGCCTGTGGATCCCACTAGACGACTAGACATTTGTAGGCAATAAATAAGATAATAAATAAATGCATTAGCCAATGTTAGGATTTGCAAAGGTTGAGACACCTTAATCTCAACAGTATAGGCCATGATGTCACACTAAATGAAGGCATGATACAGGGGAGAACTTGATGGACTGGGCATGTCATCTGACAATTTGTCTTCCAGAAATATCATCTATCAGTAGCTAATGCTGTATCAATATATTTTTACTTTACAGCTATGTTCCATTGAGTCTTGGGATAAGGGGATATGAAGACAGGTCTCATGGATGATGGGACCAAGGACCTAGATTTGTGGACAGTGGCTGGCGGTGGCCTAGGGATGAAGCCTTCAGGAGGGTCAAGAGGCAGTGCCCTCGGAGTGCTCCTTGTTATGGCCCCTGCCACCAAGCGCAATTTAAGGCCTTAGAAACCACATGAACCTTCATGGCACATACCATTTTTGCCCTCAACCGATGAAGATTTGGCTAATGCTCCCACTTTTGATGTTGCTCTCACTTTTCCTATTCTATTTCTCTAACACTTGCAGCTTGAAGCCTTGCTCAATGCTGTTGAAACTTGATATTGGTTCGTAGTGAGGCTGGGATCCTAATTAATCGCTTTTTTATGAGTACTTAGGGTGTGGGTGGGGTCCATAAACCATTAGGGTTAGAGTTAGTGGCCCAAATATTAAAAAATGCCTGATTTTCTTCTTTTTTTCCCAGCTGTTTAATGCAAGGATGGCTAGGAGTTTTTGGCACATTTGAGGGACACCGATGAGTCCCCTGAAGGTCCTGAGCACGTCTTGGTGTATTCTTGGACATCCTCATCTTGGAAACGGATGGATTTTCACGGAGGATGTGCAATATTATTTTACAGTTGAGTTAATTGACCCAACATAAGATCTCCCAAGTTAAGCATGTGTTGTTTTCATTAGAGTCTGAGATTGCATGCGTAGCACGACAATCACCCTTTGAGTAGGTGTATATTTATTAAGTTAATGTCTCCTATTTGAGGGAGACATCCCGGAAACATCTTCTAATAGGTGGTAGTGGTGGTGGAATGGCAAGGAGACGTTTCTTGGAGACTCCATGCCCTGGGTACATCCATGCACTGGATACAGCTGGATTTTCAGTGTGGCTGCATGCTTGTGGAACAGTGCTTTATAGTAAGTCTCCCAAGAAGTTTCGTCGAGTCTCCATGTCCTGGGGACGTCCATGCACTAGAAATGGCTGGATTTTCAGTGTGGATGCATCTTTGTGGAACAGTTGTTTATAGTAAATTAGTAGACTTAACTTAAAATCTCCCAAGATAAGCATGTTTTGTTTCCATTAGAATTTTAGAGTTGAATGCCTAGCACAATAATCACCCTCCGAGTAGGTGTATATTCACTGCTTTAAGGTGTATATCAACCTTAAAGCACGAATATATATATTCTGGTGAGAATGCTATACTTGTTGATATCAATATGCATCTTAAGCTACATTCTTACGGGAGCAAATGTGATTTGAAGAAATAGACAGCACGAAAGAGACCTACAAAAGATTGGAATATTTCTGTGTAGAAAACAGTTTATCTACCAAGAAAAGAGCAGACTTTTAGTATCATAAGGATAGAGGGACAATATAGATAATTTAGAATGCTAGGTCCTGAGCAATTCCAAGATAAATCACTTAACGTAAAGCATACAGCATATTGGGGTTCAAAGTATTCAGTGGATTTCTTTTAACATTCCATAGTAATTGTCAAATTGTCTTATTATCGTCTACAAATGAATTGTGACCAGCCTTGAGTCATAATCTCACTCAAGCATTTTGTATGATGCCATCAATCGAGTTGAACAAGTTATTTTGCTGATTACCTATGAATTTGATCTGTCTATCTTTACTCCCCTAAATTGATGGATAAAAGTGTTTTCCTCCAAAAGTAATATTTTAAAGCTAAACCCTAACTCCTAGACTGTCAATTGAAACCCTGTCAAGAGTCGGCTCTCATTGGAGAACAAAGGTCTAAAATAACAGAAAGAAGTGATTGTCTGATCCACACTTGATCTATGGTCCCTCGCTGCCACTGAAATGCCTTGTTATAAAGCTTTATTTTCTGATTGCTGATCTAAGTCAGATCGACGATCAACATTCCTCCAAAATGAATTTCTTGATGTGTCAAGAGACTTACAGCACTGGCCATCCAATCAACACAACGATATATGGTTATGATCAAAAGCTTTGTGAAATGGTCTCTACTGTTCGGTCCATTCATATTCATCTCATGATCTAGTGTTTCGTTGGCTATCATTCACCCAAACAACATTGTCAAACATCAAATACAAGCGCTAGCTGTTATATTAAAGTTGCATCTATGGTCGTTTTCCATCCATTTATCCAATAAAACTTGTCATATTCCCTCCATATCTTAAAGCATTTCCACTCATATAAAATTAAAGTAAAGATCAAGGCAGCTCTCTGTCATATATGTAATGCAAAACATCAAGAGTACTGTTGTTTGCTAGATCCAATTATAATTAATGGCTGGTCATTTTCAAAAGTTCTGCTTTGGTACCATTTTTAAATAAAACTTCTGCTAGTTTTTATTGAATAGATTAGGTGATCAACCAGCAAGATCAAATCTCAAGAAGTTGAATGCTGAAATGTTTGAATGTAATCGCCAAACCTAGACACTAAGATTTTGGTTAAGTGGAATGGAAGGCTGTATTTGATTTGCCAAAGGCTTTAAAGCTTTATAAATCGCTTCTGCTCAATCTATACTATTACCAGAGCATTAAGATTTTCATTTTGCCTTATACAGCCGAAAGCTTTCCAATTTGCTAGGAAAACCGAGGTCACAAGGATTTCCATAATAAAGATTTCAGTCCTTGAGGCCATGTAAACCAATAAGTATTCTGTGCATCAAACCCTATTTGAATTGGTTCTGTCATTTCTACAACTCAAGACCTGCAAAGTTTTTGTAGATTTTCTTTCGTCGTACTACAAAATTTGAACCAAAATCAGGCTCTTCACAAAATTTGTGAATTGCTGCTCGCTTTCTTTTTTGAACTCCAAAATTGAATGAAATCAGAAGAATTCTGTTTTCACACCCCATTACAGTTGTATTGGAAATTCTTTGGATAAATCCTTATCTGATTTTTTATATAAATGATATGAAATGTGAAGATCAAACTTTTTATAAATTATATAATTTATGAATCATTCATACAAAGGTTACATCTATCGTTCTTTGAAATGTAGCACTAGCATTTATCAATTCAAAATGCATTCATATGTAGAAATAAGTATCTAAGGAGTTATAAATAATGCCTTGTAGCTCTCATTATCTTTTACAATTTCCTCAATGTACCCAAAGAAGCCATCCATTTGGACATCAACCCAAAGCCAATTAATTTTGCAATAAATTGTCCATATTAAGAAATAGCCAGTTTGTCTTTGAATGACATCTTACTTAAAACATAACATTGAAATCCACATGTTGCCTAATATCTCAGTTTTGTTTCCAACTGAATTTCTTTCAATTTATGACTGAATTTCTAATCTTTATAAGGTCAATTATAATAGTAAGTAAAAATGATTATAATTAAGTTTGATTTTATATTATATTTTAATGTGTTTTATATTAGCTATATAGAAAATGTCCCATAGTCTAAGAGTTTATTAAAAGATTCTTTAACATTGGGATTTCCTCAATAAGATAAATACCTAACAAAGTCACAGGACACCAAGTTATAGGACACCAAGTTACAGACATGTAGAACGCCATTTAAGAAAACAATAGTAGCCTCATCAACCATTTTGTTATTATCTAGTCCTATCACTTTACAAGACAAAACAAGACCACCCTAAACTAATCCTTAGGATTTTATTATTAAAAGGCTCAACCATGCCATTGTCTATGCTCCTTTCACTAATTGATGATCTATTTAATTATAATACCAATTTCACTTCAATTTTTTTTTAACTTTCTTGTTTTCTCATCACACAATTCTCAACTATTCATGTAACAATGCTAGGATTTTTAAATCGAGTGAGTCCTAACACTTTGCTTAGATGATATTCCCATATATTGTTTATTAGAGTTTTCACTTTGCTTCTAGAATGACCATTGAGATACAAATCCCTACCTAAGTGATTTAGGGTTACTCCCTTTCATTTGGTCTAGTATTCTTGAAATTGTTTCAAGGGTTTTCCTTTTTCTACTCCCTATGGCCTTCCTAACTTTTTAAAGTGGAAACTAAGGATGTTTTAGCCTTATTGAGATTAGTGGCAGTCTTTCTTACTTGGCTAGGTTATTTTTGTACTTGCTGGCCCTCGACCAAGTCTAATGGAAGGGCTTCTTGTTGGGACAATCTTTAACTTAGGATTTCCAAAAATTCTCCTAGCAAGATTTTCAAGGATTCAAATTTTGAATTCAAAGTGGATTTCATAAGAAATAAGATATTTAAGTGAAGGACATGTTTACACATCCGAGGAATCACTTCAACTTCCTTGGTTTTATTCATTCTATATGATTTTTTATTGTTCAAATCTAGCTTCTTGAATGCTTAAGTTGTTTTGGTTTGCATGGATCTCAAGTTGTAATTACATTTATGAGGAAATGAAAGGGTTTTCTTCTCTTTTTCGTGCCTCACAAGGAGAGCAAATTAACGATATGTATAAAATTTCCCAATCACCTATTATAATTCAAAGTAGTTGCAATTGCTTATTCAAGCTTTGCCATATGGAGTCATAAATAGGTTTTGCAATAGATTTATCAGTTAAGATTAATGGTTCATATTCTCCTTGTTAGGCAATCAATAATGATTAACCCATTAGGGGTCAAGAAGTAGATCCCTTTATGATATATCTAATTACTCAATAAAAAAGTATTATTACTTTGGGTCACCTATTTAGACATTTGACCTTGTATTCTCTATCAAGCTTGATCAACCAATCAAGTGGCCCATCATCCTAGTTGTTAGATCAAACAAATAAATGACCAATGTCCATTTAATCATCAATAAGCGGGTCCTCCTTTGATGAGGTGACTAGGTGATTAATGGGATTTTTCACAATCATTTGTGGGCCCCTCGATGTATAACATGTAATATTTATGGCCATTAGATTAAAGATCAATAAATGTTAATTAGTTGGCTTAAGAAGTGGATCCCATACTTCATTGTCTTTAGGTCTTCAACTGATTGTTCAAAATTTGTTAAATTAATTATTCATCTTAAGAAAAAGCCTAACCATAAAGTCTATGAGGCAATTCTCCTTGCATGGCCATCCAAGCATAATAATTGTAACGAACTAAACCAATCCAAAGAGGCCTATTTCAAGGCATTTAAAAAACCCTTTTAAAATTACATGCTACAACTTGATTAAACTTTGCTACTCTTAATGGCTTCAATGATGAGAAGAGAATTAACATAGACCACAAACTCATAAACCTAAAATTCTAAGCCTAAATATGTGATCAAGGTCCTAATGTGCACATTTTTCTTGTAAGGACCCTCACATCCTAACCTTGTAGGCTTCAGACATTGTAATAATCAATTGTTTAGTTAGTAGCAAATATTAAATTATGTGGCTTTATCCCACATCAGTTGTATTTTGTAAGACAATTCTTATGAAGGTTTTAGATTGATGTTGCAATAAAACATTTAGCATTTTGAATCATATATTGTAATAGAGCATTTCTCTTGATGAGGTTGCCCACTTGAAGAGGCCCATGTTTATAGTTATTTTTTAAAGTATTGTGTTATTTTTGCATGCTTGTTCTATTTTGTTTTTGATTAAAAAAGCAACGTTAACTAGGGTGCTGACCCTTAACATTGTCATAGACTATCAAAAAAGAAAAGCCCGCAGGCAGAAAAAGACAACACATTGGAGCAAGTCCGGGATTAACAAGGTTGAACAAAGGAAACTTGTCCAACCATCAACAAAACAGATCCAACTCAAGAATGGGTGTGGACACCTGATCCTTAAGGGGGCGGGGAGGACTTCCCCTTTCACCTGCGACAAACAACAGTCCAAGTGATGCTGTTATCGAGGCCATTAAGGGAATCACCAAGCGGTAAGGAACTCACTTGCAAACCATCAGTAAAGCCAACAACAAGCTGTTGCGAGACAACAACTGATTGCTACAGAACAAGAGTTAGTTGCAAAACAGAAGGTTGTTGCAGAGCATTAGGAGCAGGACCAATAGGTGTAGAGCGAAGCTGCAAATTAGAGACAATAGGGTCCGTCAGGACAAGAGGAGACAAAACGGTTGGATCGACAACAACATCAACAATAGTAGAAGGCACCTTGTCCTCCTGAGAGGAACCATCCAAATCAGATTCAACAACATAGATGGTCAAGTGATCTGCAGTAGCATCCTTTCACCAAGTAGAAACACCTTTGTGGCGTGAGATAGAACAGTCCGAAGCAAGATGGCCCATAGATAAACATTTTTGACAATGGAAGGGAAGACCCTCAAAATCTAACAACCGTGTCCAAGGTCGATCACCAACCATATGAACCACATCTCTCGGGAGAGGCAACAAGACATCAATATCAACTAGGATGCGAGCAAAGGTAGTGTGGCCCATAGAAGACGTGGCATCATCCACCTTTAAGAATCGGCCTAAAGAGTTACCAATAGCCTCATAGCAAGAAAACTCCCAAAAATGGAGAGGGAGATTCAGAAGGCAAATCCAAACTGGACACACATTAAGCGGTTCAGTGAGAGGGTTGAAAGAATTTGTCCAAGGCTTAACAGAGAGGGAGTGAACTCCCCAAGCCCACAACTTGCCCAAAACCAAATCCTTTTAGTTGAAGAAGTAAATGAAGCAATAAAAAAGCCTTTAGTACAAGGAAAAAGCTCAACATTATGAGCTACCAAAGGCCCGCAGGAGTCACACCCAACGATGGAGGTCAAGAAGTGAAGGCTAGAGCCCAAAGAATCTGCAAACTAAAGCACAACGTCGGTAGAAACCAATGTTGTCCACAACATCTTGCCCATAAACCACCACGGGGGAGGATTTGGCATAGGGAAGAGGACAAACACCCTTGGAGGGTTGGGCAGTAGATTTGGCCAAATGAGCAAAGCTAAGCTTGCCAGCAAATGAAGGCCTGGGCGAGACCTTAGCACCAGTAACAGTCGGTTGAGAACCATTACCGTGAGCTAAAGAGTTAGCAACAACAACAATCCCTAGAAGGGCATCCACGAAAGGGGGACACAAACCATCCTCTGAAAGGGAAGCACCCATGCAGGGAGCACTAGAACCACCCCCAGCAAGCGGTAAGACCACCGCAGGAACAAGGGAGTCCTAGGGATCAATGCACATCGGAGGAGGCAGTGCACAAGTAGTGACAGTCGGGTCCCCAGAGAAGCCAACACCCAAGGGAGGAGGGATCAGAGCCAACGAGGATGAAGGAGGGCTGCCACACCCAGACGGAGCCACACCCATGCAACGGTCGGATTGCAGAGGCGAAAACATGAGTGAGATAAGTCATTTCAAAATACTTAGGTGGAGCTATTATTGAGTCGGTGTGACTCAATAATGTTGTTTAGGTGGAGCTATTTACAAATTTTACGCTCGTTCTATTTTGTTGATATTTGCAAGCATCTTAATAAGTGGTATTAGAGCTCTTTTCAAGTTCATATTTTTTTTAGCAAAAAAATGTTTAGGGGTTTCTATGAATATCCACTATATGCTCAACTTGCCCTGTCAAGGCCTTGGTTGCTATAGAAGTAGTAGCACCAAATATCCTATCCAAAATTGTCATATTTTGCTAGTATTTTTTAAGCCTATACACTCCATGTTGAGAATTTTAAAATATCATCAAATTAATTTTATTAGATAAGCTAGATTTCCCATATAGAGTCTAGTGAAGGAAGGAGGGTTTATATTCCTATACTTAAGCCTTACACAACCTCTATATATAAATTCTTTCACATACCCTCAAGTATATCAAAATTCTTACATTGTTCTCACACTTTGCCCTAGGAAGCTTTCAAACATCTTTACTTTATAAAGCATTGGTAAGTGGTTATCCCTAAGAAGGTACTCATCCCATACTTTGGAGATAAAATAGTGACCAATGTGTAGTGATTTTCTTCATGACATTTAATTAAAAAAAATACCAATTTCAGTTGAATCATGTGAAGTGCTAGTATGTTACTAATTATTTGTAAATTTGTTGCTCAAAGGAATACCTATAGTATTGAAAAATTCCACAATTCACCACTTTCCACTTCCTCACCTCCCACGTGACATCTATTGAGTGCTTAAATGATGCTAATAAGATGAGAGCCCACCATGATCATGGATTATGTTACAATTGTAATAAACAATATACACAAGGTCACAAAATGATTGGAATAAAGTTTGTACCTCTAGGACATGGAAGCAATGACCACCTTCGATGCCTTCAACCAACTAGATGAAGTGCCTCTCATTAAATATGACCTTGTGCCCAAACTCTAGAGGACTCATCATTTCATATTTCTATGCATTCCTTGGCCAACATAATCACAATCCATATAGTTATAGTCAAGGGGCACACATCAAAATGACCTTTGACTATCCTTATTCATTTAGGTAGCACCCATAATCTACTAAATGATAGCGAAACAACTCCCTACACTAATCTTGATAGGAGAGTTATGCAATTTTTTTAAATATTTACAACTATAAAAATTAAACATAAATGAACATAAATATCATTATACCACAACACAATGATTTACATGGGGAGAATATTTTTGAAAGAAAAACCTCACACTCCAAAGCCGCCAAATATATTATTTAAAAATCAACAAGAATACACTATACTTGCAAAGAAGATTTTTATAGGAGTATCACCAACTAGAGCTCCAGAGATAATTCAACAACTATTAGACTCTCTTGCACAATACAATCTAATACACAACTGTTATACAATACCCTCATAAAATAGGGCTTCCTTCTAATGCAAGACAAGCCAACATAATCTCTACCATTAGATCTATAACATATTGATGAAAGGTTTGTAAACATTTTCACTTCTCTTGAATAAATCGTAATCATGATGTTTGTTTCACATATATAACAACATAAAAAATCATTTAAGTGATAAAAGCAACTCCAAAAGGAGGCAGAGGGTCTTGATCATTCAGTTTGCCCCATACATCAACGAGGTTCGGGTTGACGTGAGGAACATACCACCCCTCGACTTCCTTATCTTCATTTTTTAATCTCTTTCTTCATTGTGGTAATGTCAGGAACATACCACACCCCCCCTCATCTTCTTTATCTTCTTTATCTTTGTCTCTTTCTTCATATGGGTAAGTGCACCAAGATGGAGGACCAAGAGGGGGTCTTAAGATGCCATTTAAAAAAAATAAAAAAAAATCAACAAAGTTTGATCCTTGCTGAAAAATGAAGATAGTTATGCTCAAAATTTGAAGATGTAACAAGAACCATCGTTGTAATGCTTTGAATCTAACTTCTAAACTACTATTTTTTTTGGAAAATGGTTGAGATTAAGGTTTTCAAAAAGGGAGAGCACACAAAGTGGTCCTATTTTATTTAAAAAAGCATAAAATTGTGTTCGGTGTGCTCCCCCTAACATGTTAACTTTTTTTCATATTTCAAAAATTGCTCCTAAAATATAAACTTTTTTTTAATATTTCAAAAAGTGCTTTGATGAGGAATTACCTAACACCATGTAGTTTATGCTAGATTTTTAGCTATTTTTTTAATGAATATATGATTATTTTACTAATTTTACTAATAATTTTTTTTTTAGAAATTTATGCTTTTAGAATGGAGTTTAATTTCTAAAAATGTAATTTGTTTCAAAATTAGATGAATGACTAAAAAACTACACCCAAAATACCACATGTTTGTTTTTGACAAAAAATGGACTCATTAACAAAAGAAATTAAAGATGAAAACCATAGCATGCTCAAAACATGAAAAAATTATATGATTAGATAGCTAAGAGCGAGCTTAACATCAATTTGGTACTTTTTAAAAATTTGTGTTGAAACATGTGCATGGAGAACACACTCCAAACTATGTGAATTTTTTTCTCTTTTAAAAAAAATGTCTTTTGCATGGAATGGTTTTCCAACTCTTTGGGTTGGATGCCCAAGACAAATCCAATCCAAAGTGTTGGAATTTCCCAATGTAGATAAAAATGCTAGCGCCAAATAACAAACATTATTTGAATGCATTTTCAAAATGCTAGTGCCAAATAATGCGTGTGTGTTATGAAAATGCACTAGCATAACACTAGCACCAAATAATGCTAGCATGTTATTATCTACATTAGATCAATTCTCTTTGTCTTTCTCTCTTTGTCTCTCCCACTTTAATTAAGGCTTAGAGTTTAGGGTCTATTATTGATGATGGATAGTTGATGTTTCACCTTTCACTCGCTCCTTGCCTCCTTCCCTCTCTACCGATACTTCTCTTTCTCTCTCTCTTTCTATTCTTTCTCACCTCTTTCTCCCCTCTCTATGTCTCTCCCACCCTCTCTCCCACCCTCTCCCCCTCTCTAGCTCCCCTTTTTTCCTTACCCCCATCTCTACCAATTCCTCCCTCCCTCTCTTGTCTTCTCTCTCCCTCTCATTGTTTCTCTTCCCTCTCTCACCATTCTCTTAATCACTACCTCTCCCTCCCACCCACTATCTCTCCCCCCTCTAGGTCTCTCCATCCCCACTCTTTACCTGTCTCCCTCTTCATCTGTGTCTCAATACCCATCTCTCTCCCCCCTTCAATCTCTCTCCCGCTAGGTCTCTCAACTCTCTCTCCTTAGGTTCTAGGCCTTTCACCTCTATATCACTCCCCCTCTAGTTATTTCCCTCCATCTCCACCTCTCTCCCTACCTCCATACTCCTCTCTCTTTGTGAACTTATCCCTCTCATTTTCTTTTGTCTCCCTCACTTTTCCACCTCTCCCCTCTCTAGATCTCTTGCTCACTCCCTGTCTACCTCACCCTCCTTCCTTAACCTTCTCTTTCTATTTGTTCTTCTCCATCTCTCCTCTCCTCTCTCCCTCCCCTCTCTAGGTCATCACCTCTACGTCCTTTTTATACGGTTTTAGGGAATATGGTGTAGGATATAGCATTTAGGGTACAAGATTGACGATACAAGGTTTAGAGTAGATATGGTTGAGGGTATTGCCCTTGTTGATACTTCCTTTTATATCTCTCTTTCTATATTTCCCTCCCTCCTTACCCCCATCTCTCTCTCTCTCTCTCTCTCTCTCTCTCTCTCTATATATATATATATATATATATATATATATATCACCCAATTATATACCCATCTAGGTCTCTCACCTCTTTATGTGTCTCCTCTCCACTTCTCTCCCTCCCTCTCCACTTATCTCTCCCTCCCTCTCCACTTCTCTCTCCCTCCCCCCTTTATCACTCTCCCTTTATGAACTCTCTCATTCTCTTCTATCTCTTCCCTCACCTCTTTATCTCCTCCTTCCCTAGGTCTCTCACTCCCTCCCTCCCCTCTCTAGGTCTCTCCCTCTCTATCTCCAACTCCCTCCTTACCCCCATCTCTCCCTCCCTCCCCCACTCTCTCTTTCTCTTGACTATAGGTATGAAGAGAAAAAATGACTTTCTTTGATTGTAGTGCGGGTTTGAGGAGAAAAAACATGTAGGTAGTGGGAGAAAACAACAAAAATGAGGGCAAATTTCCCATTTTTTTACTTTTCTAAAGCACACTAGTCGAATAGTATGCTAGCCAAATAGAGTTCTAGTGTTTAAGTTTAAATTGACCAAGCTTGAGGCTTGATCATTACAAACCTAAGCGTGTGTGTCATATTTTGCTAGTACACTATGCTTCGATGGGGGACAAAAATTAAAATGGCAAAATTTTTGTACCCCATCTTGGTGCACTTACCCATTGTGGGTCGGAGAAATTGCCAAAGCTAGTCGAGGGAGCCACACCGAAGAAGCAGGTACTAGCCAACCACTGCCACCACCAGTCAACAATCCCATGCCTCTAGTGTCTCTTGTCAATTCCCAGAGGGATAGTGATCGCATTAGCAATTTACCTAGTCTTTTTGGATCCTTCAAAAGAAGACGCAACTCCAAGATTATCAGCATGTGAGTTTGAGGTAGAAGCCCCAAATTGTGCCAACATATGGGTAAGTGCACAAAGATGGGGAACCAAAAAGTAGCTAATTTTTTTAATTTTTTTTCTCAAAAGTAGTCATTTGGCATGTGCCAAATAAGGTGTTCACCATATTTGGCATGCATCAAAAGGTTTGGCGTGCGCCACACTAGCCAAATGGAATTGCATTTTGAAAAGTGCAAATTGTCTTTCTCTTTCACTCTCTCTCCGAATATATACATGGAATATAATATTTAAGTATAAGTTTCTTATACTTTAAGTTATATTTCATGTATATATTGGTAGGATGTTTGAGAGTGGTTTCATATATCTAGGAGTTATAATGTAGATTCTCTGAGGTTTTAGATGATCATTTAAATTTTCTGACTTAGTCAAATTTCAGTAATCAGCAATGCTTTTATCAACATTCTCTCACTCTCTATATTCCATTGTCTTTATCTCCCCCTAACTCTAAACCTATAAATCTTTCTCTATCACTCTTCCTCTATCCAATTTCTATCTCTCTTTATCTCATTCTCTCGTCTGAACCATAAGATCTAACACTACCTCTTTACCTCTCTTTCCTACCCTTCACTCTCTACTATATGCTCTCTTTCTCTCTCTACACACACACCTATCCTTCACTACCTTTATTTATCTAGGTCTCTCCCACCTTCTCTCCCTTTGTACCTCACCTTCATACCCCCATCTCCATCCCTTTTCCCCTTGCTCTCTCTTCTTCTCTCTCCTTCTCTTATTGTTTCTCTCCCCTCTCTCCATTCTATTGATCATTACTTCTTCCTCCCACCCTCTATCTCTCCCCATCCCCAGGTTTGTCCTTCCCTCTATCTTTACCTCTCTACCTCTCCATCCCTATCTCATTACCCATCTCTATCTTCCCCCTAGGTCTCTTAAATCTTTATTTCTTTATTTCACTCTCCATCTCTCTCCCTATCTCCTTACCCATCTTTCTCTCTTTATGAACATCTCTCTCTGCCCCTCAGCTCTCTACATCTCCCCTCTCTACGTCTCTCACACCATATCTCCTTCTCTACATTGCCTTCACTCCTTACCACCATCTCTATTCATGCCTCCCTTCCTCTCTTTTCCTTCTCCCTCTCTCCTAATTCCTTTTTTTTTCCCACCCTCCACATATACCTATCTCTACCCTTCCCTCCCCATCTCATTACCCACCTCTATCCCCCTCTATCTCTCTCACCTCTATCTCTCTCCTTATGTCTCTCACCTCTCTCTCCCTAGGCTCTAGGTCAGTCACCTATAGATAAAGAGAACACACATGAGAGAGAGAGAGGGAGAGGGGGGTTGATGAAAAAAAGTGAGAGAATAGAGAGAGAGCAAGGGATGGAAAGAGAGGGAGAGACCAAGTGAGAGAGATAGAGGGAGTAAGGGAGGGGTTGATGGAGAGAGAGAGAGAGAGAGAGAGAGAGAGAGAGAGAGAGAGAGCCTAGAGAAAGAGCCTAAGTGAGAGAGGGGAAGGTAGGGGTTGAGGAAAATATAGGGAGAGACTTGAGAGAAAGATAGCCCTACCTTCCTCCCTCCTCCTCTCTTACTTGGGATCTCTCTCTCTCACACACATGGGACCTCTCTATCTCTATTCCCTTCCTCTCTTTCCATCAACCTCTCTCTCAACCCTTCCCTTCCTCCCTCCCTCTCTCTCACTTGGGCTCTCTCTCTAGTCTTTTACTCATTTTACATCTCTCTCTCTCTCTCTCTCTATCTCAAGTCTCTCCCTCTCTTTTCCTCAACCCCTACATTCCTCCCTCACTCTTTCTATACCTCCCTCTCTCTATCTTGGGCACTCTCTCTCTCTCTCTCAAGTCTCTCCCTTTCTCTATGAAGCAGTTGAGAGAGAGAGAGAGAGTGTCCAAATAAGAGAGGGAGGTAAGGAAAGAGAGACAAAGAGATTATAAGTGAGAGGGAGGAAGGGATGGAAAGAGACGAAGGGATTAGAGAGAGAAGATCCCAAGAGAGAGGGAGAGACTAGAGGGAGAGAGAGAATGAGTGAGAGAGAGAGAGGGAGGAAGGTAGGGATTGAGGTAGAGAGAGAGTTATAGGGAGGAATGGAGGGGTTGATGGAAAGAGAGGGATATACTAGGGAGAGAGCCTAAGTGAGAGAGGGGGAGAGATAGTGAGAGAGAGGGGAAGTTAGGGGTTGAGGAAAAGAGGGAGAATTGAGAGAGAGAGAGGGAGCTCTACATTCCTCCCTCCCTCTATTTCATTTTCTCTCTCTCTCTCTCTCTCTCAATCCCTCCCTTCCTCCCTCTCTCTCACTTGGGATTTCTCTCTCTCAACCTATCCCTTCCCACTGATAACTTAATGATGAACGAATAGTACCAAACCGGTACTGAGAGGGGGGGGTGAATCAGTACAGGCAAAAACTCAACCTTAAACCGGTTTGTCAACTAACACTTATGCACTGAAAGACAAACAACAACATCGGTCCTTCAACAGAGTTCAACCGGCAAAACCCAGTGTAACTAAGACGAGCAAAGACCGGTTGACACTTGTCTTCTCATATAATCTAACTCTTCATTCCCATTTCACTCTAATGCATGAACAGGCAATCTACCATCAAATATGTACATATTACAACAAGATAAACATGCATCACCACTTAATTAGAAAACAATCATAACATCACACATGACACACATATTTTTCACGTGGAAACCCAACTGGGAAAAACCACGGTGGGGATGAATACCCACAAGCTTGTTTTTGAACTCTTTGGAAGTCCACTTTGTTAGGAGCCTTGTCTGGTTAAAGACAGATACAATAGGTTCTGTTAGGAACCGATCTTGTTAGGGATCACCCGGTTAAGAGATGGCTACAATACTTGGTTAAGGGTTAAACCCTGTTAAGGGTACCTTGTTAGAGGATTTCAAGAACTCAATAGCTAAAGGATGTCAATGACTCAGTAGCTTCGAGTTACCTTGTTAGAGGATTTTCAACAAGCCGGTTAAGGCTACCCTGTTAGGGGATTTCACAACTGTTGAAGTAGTTAAAGATCAACAGGTATATCAATGATCTGATAATAGCACTCAATGCCAATGCAGATCCGCTTAAGCTCCTCTTCACCTTCTGCACTTACACTCTGCAGATATGGCTTCTCTCCTCTGGTTTGGCAAGAATCACCTATCTCTTCTCTTAGATACACACACAAAACTTTGCCAACAAACTCTAAAAGAATCACAACATCGACCTTATAGGACAATAGACAGGTCGGTAGCATAAACCCTAAACCCTAGACCTATTAGGTTAAGGAATTCAAACGGTTCAATCTTGACCGTTGATCATACTGTATTGAATGCAACAGTCTTGATCCAATCTCAAGACATTCTCCATTGTTCGTTTTCCACCGGTTTCATGGCGGTTGATAACCCATCACACGTTATCACCGTTTACAGACTTCGCACATTCCTGAGGTAGATAGGAACACTCTTCTTTATGCAAGATCCTTCACGTGCACAAGGCTTACATGGCAACACTATCTGTTCTTTGTTATCATGCTAACTTCATCACATAAAGATCACCGATTGAGTCACACAGGCTTAAGATACTCCAACCGGAAATCATGAAGTGGAAACTACCTACCAACCAGTAGTCATACAATGCTTCCATGTGCCCGTTCCCATGACTACATGCTGGTTCACCTTGACATGCCGGTTCACCTTGAACAAATATACCGCTTTACTTTGGCATATATACCAGTTCTCACATATGCCAGTTCTCTCTTCATATCACATATTGCCATCAATGCCTTTGGCATTGATGGCAATATACAAAGATATCTTTCTGCAAACTCATCTTCTCCCCAATTTCTGCAGATATCTTCTCCGCTACACTTCTTCTCCCCCTTTGACAACAATGCCAAAGTGGAGGCACAAACATCCTTGTTCCATTATGCTGCTCCCCCTGAGGAGTAGCATCCTTCAACACATCAATCAAATTTTTTTTGACTATGCAATACCTGATTGATGTGGAACAAATACTTTTAATTTACCTCCCGAAGGGGCAATACCCCCAATTCACCTCTTAAATACACAAATGTAGTCTTTGGGAGAGGCTTGGTGAATTTGTCTGCTAACTGCTCCTTACTGGAAACATGTTCTAGTGCAATCTCTTTATTCTAAACCTTTTCCCTCAATAAATGTTACTTAAGCTCAAAATGCTTGGTTCTAGAATGTAAAACCAGATTCTTTGAAATATTGATAGCACTTGTGTTATCATAGAATATACTTACCGGTTCAGATACAGGAATTTTGAAGCCATCTAAAACATGCTTCATCCAGATTGTTTGAGTGCAATTCATGAAAGCTGTAACATACTCTGCTTCCACTGTAGACTGAGAGATACAACTCTGCTTCTTACTCATCCATGAGACTAGTCTACCACCGAGAAAGAATGCACCACCGGTTGTGCTTTTCCGATCATCCACATTACCTGCCCAATCAGCATCTATGAATACTTTCAGGTTGAAATCATTGCTGTATGGGTACCACAATCCATAGTCAACTGTTCCCTTCAGATACCTAAGAATCCACTTGACTGCAACCAAGTGGGATTCTCTTGGATTTTTCTGGAACCTTGCAGTAATGCCAACTGCATGTGCAATATCTAGTCTGCTATGCACTACATAATGCAACTTACCAATCATTGATTGGTATTCCTTCTCATCAACCAATGCGGAATCATCCTTTTTTGATAATTTGCAATCGGTCACCATCGGTGTACCAACCGGTTTGCTATCTTCCATGCCAAAGGTCTTCAACACCTCTTTGACATATTTGGACTGAGTGATAAAGATTCCATCTTTCATTTGCTGGATCTGCAGTCCAATGAAGAACTTAATCTCCCCTATGAGTGACATCTCAAACTCTTCATCTCATCAGCAAACTCATGATTCATCTTGTCATCTCCACCAAAGATAATGTCATCAACAAAAACTTCACAGATCAAGATCTGATCTCCTTTAGATTTCAAGTAGATATTGCTATCTTCACTTGTTCTCTCAAATCCAATCTTCACAAGATGGGAATGTAGATGTTCATACCATGCTCTAGGTGCCTGCTTTAGACCATATAAGGCTTTATGTAGCCTGCACACCATATCATTGTCTTCAGATAGGGAAAACCCATCTGGTTGCTCTATATACACCTCTTCAAGTACACCATTTAGGAATGCAAATTTTACATCCATTTGATATACCTTGAATCCTGTAAAAGCTGCATATGCAAGAAGCATACGAACTCCTTCCAATCTGGCTACAAGAGCATAGGTTTCTCCATAGTCTTCTCCTTCTTCTCGAGCATATCCTTTGCACACCAATCTAGCTTTGTTCCTGATCACTTTGCCATCCTCATTCAGCTTGTTTCTGAACAACCATTTGGTGCCAATGACATTTTTATGTTCCGGTCTGGGTACCAAGGACCATGTACCATTTTTCTCTATCTGGTCAAGTTCCTCTTCCATTGCCTTGATCCAGTCTTCATCTTTATGAGCCTCTTTGAATGACTTAGGCTCAAATTTAGAGATCAAACATGAGTTTTCTCTGATCTTTCTTCTTGTAAGGATTCCTGCATCCTTATCTCCTATGATCTGCTTAGGATCATGATTCAGTTTGACATACCGAGGAATAGTCTTGACTAGTTCTTCTTGCTTTTCCTCTTCATCCTCATCTTCATCAGTATCAACATTCACTGGTTCAAGAACACTGTTACTGGTACTTGGTTGACTGACAACCGTTTCCTAGAAGGTTGCAAACGGTTCATTTACAGCTTGCTCACTGCTTGTTTCTTCTGGTTTCTCAGAGGTTTCATCAACTCTCATATTGATACTTTCCATAATTCTCTGAGTCCTATTGTTGAAACACTTGAGAGCATTACTCTTAATGGAATATCCTAGGAATATTCCCTCATCACATTTAGCTTCAAACTTGCCTTGATGTTCACTCCTCTTGATGTAACATTTGCTACCAAATACCCTAAAGTAGCTAACCACAGGTGTCTTACCGGTCCAATACTTATAAGGAGTTTTATCCTTACCTTTCTTGATGAGTAACCGGTTCATTGTGCAGATTGCAGTGCTTACCGCTTCTCTCCAAAAGGTATGAGCTACTTTTCCTTGAATCAACATGGTTCTAGCTGCTTCAACCACAGTCCGGTTATTCCTCTCTGCTAGGCCATTCTGCTGTGGAGTCCTGGGGGCAGACAATTGCCTCTTGATGCCAAATTCTTCACAATACTTGTTGAATTCACCAGAAGTGAATTCCCCTCCTTGATCAGTTCTGAGAAACTTGATCCTTTTACCACTTTCCTTCTCCACTAATGCTCTGAAAGCTTTGAACTTCACAAAGGCTTTAGACTTGTCTTTCAAGAATGTGACCCACATCATTCTTGAGCAGTCATCAGTGAGAATCATGAAGTACCTATCACCCTGCACACTTCTAGTTTTCATAGGACCACACAAATCAGTATGCACAAGATCAAGCAAGTTGTCAGCAGTGAAAGATTTACTTTTAAAGGTTGAGGAAGACATTTTCCCCAATTGACATTCTCTGCACAAGGTATTATCCGGTTTGCTTAGCATCGACAACCCTCTAACTACCTTGATCTTACTAGCCTTCACAATGTTATCAAAGTTTACATGGCAGAGTCTCCTATGCCATATCCAGCTATCATCAAACTTAGCCATAAGACATGTACTTATATTTGCATTCAGATGAAATAGGTTACCTTTGGTCTACATGCCGGTGGCCACCAATTCACCATCTTTTCCTTTGATTCTGCAGATTCCATTCTTGAATTCCAGAGTGAGGCCACTGTCATTCAGCTGGGCAACACTCATAAGGTTGTGTCTGAGACCATCAACCCAATACACATTGTCAACACTACACTTTCCATTCAGAGAGATGGACCCTTTTCCTTTAACCATACATGGTGCATCATTGCCAAAACGAACCACACCACCATCATACTCCTCCAAGGATAGAAACTTGCTCCGGTCACCAGTCATATGGTGTGAGCAACCACTATCAATAGTCCACTCATTGGAATTATCAAAGCGGGAGACAAGAGCCTTCTTGTCTGACACATCTTCCTTTACAACAACAAACACAATGTCTTCATTCTCTTCATCTTCTGATTCCTCATCTGTGACACCTTCATCAACTGCAACAAAACAGTTTCTCCGGTTTCCTCCTTTGAATTTCCTAAATCTTTCCGGTTTATCCTTGTTGTCACTATTAGGACAGTTCATAGCAATATGTCCTATCCGGTTACATGAAAAACATTTCAAAGGGAGCTTACCTCTGTATTTACCAGTTCCTTTTGGAAATTTCCTAGCAAGAAGAGCTTCAAATTCCATCAGAAACTCCTCATCATCCATTATTCTACTCTGTCTTGGTTCACCACTAGTGCTTGCTTCTTTTCCTTTCCTGGATGGTACAACAGAAGCTCTAAAAGCTGATTCAGTCTTTTGAACACTGCCATCAAAACTATTTAGCTCATAGGTTGTCAACTTTGCTATGATGGAGTCCAAGGATACCTTAGTCTTGTCTATTGATCTCAGCTCCTGAATAGCAGCAACCCTTATTGCATAGACCGACAATAGGGATCTCAGGACTTTGCTTACCACAGTGGAATCTTCCATTTTACCACTTGCACTCTTGATATCTTCGACAACAGTTTTGATTCTAATACCATATCATTGAATGGTTTCACCTTCAACCATTCACATGTCTTCAAACTTTCCTCTAAGGCTTTCTTCCTTAGCTTGTTTTACATGCTCATCACCTCCATAGATATTTTCAAGAGCATCCCATACCTCTTTGGGATTTACCTTATCTTGGACATCAATGAACTCAATATTAGATGAACTACTGATTAGGGTTTCCATGACTTGCCCATTCTCCTGTATCTCTCTCTTTTGATCATTGGTGAGAGTACCGGTAGGGGCAACATAGGGATTCTCAACATAGCTCCAGTGTTGAGCACCCATGATTCTGATGTATATCTTCATTTTGTCTTTCCATATACTGAAATTTTCTTTGTTAAACTTTGGACCTTCCCTCTTCATCATTACAACAGGATCTTTCCCTCAAGCGGTTAAGCTTAGAACACAGAGGACTTGGAGGATTCTCTGATACCAATTGATAACTTAATGATGAACGAATAGTACCAAACCGGTACTGAGAGGGGGGGGGGGGGTGAATCAGTACAGGCAAAAACTCAACCTTAAACCGGTTTGTCAACTAACACTTATGCACTAATAGATAAACAGCAGCACCAGTCCTTCAACAGAGTTCAACCGGCAAAACCCAGTGTAACTAAGATGAGCAAAGACCGGTTGACACTTATCTTCTCATATAATCTAACTCTTCATTCCCATTTCACTCTAATGCATGAACATGCAATCTACCATCAAAGATGTACATATTACAGCAAGATCAACATGCATCACCACTTAATCAGAAAACAATCATAACATCACACATGACACACATATTTTTCATGTGGAAACCCAACTGGGAAAAACCATGGTGGGGATGAATACCCACAAGCTTGTTTTTGAACTCTTTGGAAGTCCACTCTGTTAGGAGCCTTGTCCGATTAAAGACAGATACAATAGGTTCTGTTAGTGTAAAGCGGAAAAATCGAACCCTAGTCGTTCTCCCCTCCCCAACTCCAAGGAGAGAGAAGGGAGAGTCACTAGGGTTGATGGTTTTCACTTAGGAGGGACTTTACATTCAAAAGAGGGGTTGAAACCCACAAGATCCAATCCCACGCAATGCAAGATTGGATTCTATATGAGTTTCAAGGGTTGTGATAGCAAGGATACCCTTTTTTGTAAAGAATGTAGATAGAAAGATTGAACTAGGAATGCATGTAGAAGCAAGAAAGATTCACTTATAAATAGAGATAGGGATATGATATGAAGCTGCGGACCTGGAATTAGCAGTAAAATGTCGAGACGGCGCTGTCTTGCAAATTTAAGCAAAAGTTGACGGGACGATGGCGCCCGGCGTGCACACGGTCCTCCGAAAAATCCGCAAAACGAAGGGGGATCTGTTCGTCTTTGCACAAGGATTCCAGATCTTCAATTTTAGCCGCGTACCTGCAACCTACACACAGAAAAGCGAAGACGATTGGGGGGTTAGGGATTAGGGGTTTGCCCTTAGGTCAAACCCCGGTTTTGGAATTAACCAAGAAATGAGAAATGTTGTAAATGTAAATGACTGTAATGTAAAACAAGTACTAGTACCTTGTTGTAAGGATGTTTGTATCCTTATATGCGAAGGTATAGATGTTGTTGTTTGTTGTATGTTGTATGTTGTAGCATGTGATCTCCTCTTCAATGGTTGAATCCTTGTCTTGAATGCAACACCTAGCCTTGAATGGAGACTTAGAATGATCAATTGCTTGAAGGAATGCTTGGATGCTTGAATGCTTGAATGTTTGAATGTTTGAATATTGTTTCCAACTTTTTTCCATCCTCCCCAAAATGAGAGAGGAAAAGTAGTTTATATACTTGCCAATTAGGGTTAAAAGACTGATTTTCCCGACCTTAGGCCGACCAGGAAATGTTATTTTCCAAATTGCAAACAAAAAGACCCGAAGTCCCATAGGAGACCGAGCCCAAAAATAGGGCCAGGGACCAGGGCGCTGGGCGCTCTGGTCCCACCTCCCGGGACAGCAGGGTGCAAGGAGGATCAGGCAGGGTGCTGGAAAAATGCAGTTTTTGGTGTCGTGAGCAAGTTTCAGGGTCTCCATTCAGGTTCAGTGTTGCGTCGCCATCGTGAAGACCCAAATGCGGTCAAAATTACAAGTGTCGCAATTTTAGGACGCTACATTTAGCCTCCACTTTAGCAGGAGTATAAGCGTACGCTCATACTTCCGGTAAAGTACAAGGAAACAATATTGAAAAACTTTCACCACGTCAAGGAGGCAAGATACACCAAGCCCCCAGTGGACTAAGGATCTTACGACTTCAATTGAAAAAGTAAAAGGGAAGATCACGAGGGAGAACCATGACTGTCAGTAGTAAGGTTCCCTCACTATGAGTCATGCAAGCAAGATATCAAAAATTTTCAAGGCAAAGCTAAATTTGTCAAGAAATTTTCAAGTATCTTGAAAAGATATGGATGGGATGTATGCCCCCCTACGTTAAAGCGATCGCACACACCTCACCGGGGGTGATTGCTTTAAGGTAGTGATACATATAAGAAATGAGAAAGGAGCACGTTATCACAAGGATTTAGCCCCCAAGTGTGAGATAAACCCAAGGATAATAGACGCAAAACACAAAGCACAAGGTGACTTCGCTTTCCTTGGGGTCAGTATGTTGTATGATAATTCATGTATATCATATGTATGTATGCATAATTGTTCTTCATTCCCAATCAAGGAAGGTCACCTAGAAGAAGGGAACACATGTGTCTTTTGAGTCAACATGAGAGAGACCAAAAGAGATCTCAATGTTTTGCATCGTCCTCAAGTAGACAACACTAAGGACAACAAATAGAAGAATGAGAATAACATATAGAAGAAGTAACAAAAGAAATAGAGGAGGAGAGAATCTGCTATGCTAATGAAACTAGTCTAGCACGTCATCTACCCCCTGATCTTGCTGATCAATGTTTCGGGAAGGTAGGGAACACGCTAGAGGAGGAACATCCAACACAGCAGCTGAAGCTATCACAAGATCCAAACAAGGGCTATGTTCATATCCCAAGCCACGGTGTTCTTGTCTAGGAGCTAGGATAAGTGCTTTAGAAAATTCATTAGATAAATGGTTATCAATATCAACAAGTTCATATTCACTATCAGAATGAACATGAGTAACATTTTCATCATGAATAATATTTTCATCTATATCATCATCAAGATTTATAAAAATAGGATCTTTAACTCGCACAGGATCAAGACCATCATGCATCTTATGTTTAGGAGATTTCGGCTCAATCGTCGGCTGAGGAGAAAATGGAATAATATTAGTTGAAGGTGTTTTTGGGGATTGCAAAGTTTGAGAAGCAGCTGCCTGAGCTCTAAGACGACGCTTTCGTCGACGTTCACGTGCAGAACGATTTTGTCTAGTCTTAGTAGGAAGTTGCGAAGATTGAGGAGGAGGAATGTTCTCATCCTTATCACTTGGGTGTTTAGGTTGTGGTCTCTTAGGCTGAACAATAGGAGAAGAGGAAGGTCTCTTCTCTCCATAGGAGGAAGGAGGAGGAACTGCTCCATATAAGGGAGAAATATTTGGTTTAGGAAGGAGACCAAGTCCATCATGACGAGGAGGGATAGGTCTACTTTTAGGAAGTTTATTAGTCATAGACATAGTCACATCCATAGGGATGGGTTGGGAATCTTCTTGAGGAAAGACATTAGTTTTATCTTTCAAAGGAAGAACTTCCTTCTCAAGAACGATAGGAATGTCAAGTTTGGGTGTTCTAGGTTCACTTAGAGATAGGATCATATCTTTTTTCCACTTTTGATAAGATTTGAAAAGATGATTACTTCACGGAGGAAGAGATTGGAATTGTTTAGGCCAAAAATAATCAATAGGAACGCTAGAAGTTCTTTCAGCTGGTTTAAAGAGACTATGATTGACAGTAACAACTTCACCATTATGGGGAAATTTCAAACACTTGTGGATAGGAGAAGCAATAGCTTTCATGGAAGATAGCCAAGGATAGCCTAGCTTCACACGAAATTGTTCGGATGATGGAATAATAGCAAAGTCCACATCAAGGGATTTGTTATGGACCTCAATAGGTAATTTAATAGAACCAATTGCAGGAGAAGAAAATGCATCAAATAGTTTCACAACCACATCTGTTTTGTCATAGATCACTTGATTCAATTGCAAAGTAAAAAGAGATTCTTCAGTAATAACATTAACCATGCACGAAGGATCAATAAGCACTCCACAGCAAGGTGTGTTCTTGACTTTTGCAACTATATATAAAGGACCATCAGGTGCCCTGATAGTTTCACTAGAATCAAAGGTGATGGAAAGTTCTTTAGGGATTTTCTACTGCTCCACAAAGTTAATCACATTCGGAGTCATAGACACAAGATCATCAGGTGAGACAGAGGAATCAGTAGTATCAATCGCATTAGAGGTATGAGAAGGCAATGGATCAGTAAAAATCTGAAGATTTTGGTTAGGAGGAGCTACAGATGTATTGCCTTTATCATTCACTCCAGAAACAGAAATAGTATTATTATCAATCAAATCTTGAATTTTCCCCTTTAAAGCAAAACATTTTTCAGTATCATGCCCAGGTTGACGATGAAATTGACAAAAAGATTTGTTATCAAAATAAGGTGAAGTAATCTTTGCAGGATCAATTTGCCTTATAGGAGGAAGAGTAAGCACATTTTGTTCCAATAACTTATTCATAATACTATGCAATGATTCATTCAAAGGAGTAAACTTTCTTTCTTTCTTGAAAAACTTAGAAATAGGAGACACACCTGATGCTACATTCACATTGTTGTTGATGATGTTTTCATTGAATTTAATGGACTCTCTGTTCGGTTTAAACTTCCCAAATGGTTGTTGACTACTATCACCCTTATCACTCGGAGCCATAGGATGTGATTGTTCCATTTGACTCACAGTCAGTTGATAATTGTGAAGAGTTGCGCACAACTGTTGGAAAGAAGTAAACTCAGAAAACATGAGTTTTTCTCTAATATCTTTTTGTAAATTAGAAATAAAAATTCTTTGAATATCATTGTCAAGCATTGGAAAGGAAATTTGAGCATACAAATGCTTATATCTACCAATGAAATCAGTCACTTTTTCTTTAACACCTTGTTTACAATGCATTAAATCAATCAAAGTAACTTTAGGACTTATATTGTTTTGAAATTGTTGAATGAAAGCATTTGCAAGTTGTTCAAAAGAAGTAATAGAATAGGAAGGCAACGAGCAATACCATTGTAGGGCTTTGTCTCTTAATGTTCTAGTAAACAGTTTTGCAAGCAACCTTTGGTCATAAGCAAAATCAGTACATATTGTTTGAAAGGTCTTAACATGTGTTAGAGGATCACCCTTACCATTATAAAGCTCCAAATGCAGAATTTCAACATGTTTAGGGGGAATAGCTCGAACAATGTCAAAAGAGAGTGGACTCGCAACATCAAATGTGGGCACACTAAACTTAGATTGATTCATAGAGGCAATTTGTTGCTGTAAAGAAGAGACAGTTTGTGCAAGATTGTTAATGGTCGCTTCAGTCGAAGAGTTCATATTAGACGTGTTAGATTGTGATGGAGGTGTTATGTTATTGAAAGAAGGTAGAGAGTAAGGTGGTGGGACACTATGATAGTTAGTCATAGGAGATGATTGGACAGGAGGAACACTACAAGGAGGAATGGAATGGTTAAATGAATTGCCCCCCTTGCGTCATGTTCATTTGTGGTGATATAATAGGAACACTCATTGAAGGAATGAATGAAGAAGTTGGATTGAATGAAGGAAGAGGGTTAATTGAAGAAGAGGGATTGCCCCCGTGACTGGTGATCATAGGGGGAATGTCTTGTATTGAAGTAGTCATTATGTTTGATGTAAAAGTAGGTATACTAGCAATAGAAGTCATCAAAGGAATAGAATGATTGTCTTGAGTAGGAGGTTGTGTATAACCCAAAGTTTCAGCACAACTCTTCATAGGCATCACATTTGAATCCACAATGTGTGCAATACCACGCAAAATATCAATTCCATTCTTATCACTTTGAAGCATACGTTTTAGACCCTCAATTAAAGGAAGAGCTTGACTATCAGGGTATTCTTGAGACATCCACTATCGAAAATCATCAAATTGGTTATCCAATTTTGAAAGTTGTTCTACAGAAACCTCATGGAGAGCTTCTTCATCATTAAGAGGATTAGAGGAATTACCCATGTCCTCGTTAAAAAGACCATTCAAATTAGGTTCCAAAACTTTGGAAGGACTTAATTCTAAGGCTTTGTCTAACGGGAATAGTGTAAGTAGGGCTTATTGTTGTAAAACTCATGCACTAAAGAGAGAGAGAAGATTTTGAATTTTAGAGGTAGCAAATTTCAGTAAAACCAGCCAATCTTCTAGATTTAAGCTGTTAAATACAATCAGGACAATCTCCCGAAATTTCGAAAAAAATGTCCAGGACCGTGGTGCTCGGGATGCACACGGTCCTCGCAACTTTTTTCGAAATTTGCAGGGATGAAAGTTATGATGATTTTACAGCTAACCTAAAAAAATTGAGTGATTTTACGATCTGTAGATAGGCCAAATTAAAGTTGCAATCTCAAAATTGAACCCTACCAAGATTGTCGAAAAATGCAAAATTTGAATTTTGAAAAAGAGAGGGAAACTGAAATTTTGAATTTTATGATTTTAGAGGGAATACCAAAAGCAATGCAAGTTTTGAAATTTGAAAGTTGACTCAATTTCACGCAAAATTCAATTCTGAAAGTGGAAATCAAAGTTGTTGTAATTAAGCACTTAATTTCAAAAGTCACAAATTGCAAAAATTTGAATAAATCATTGAAATTTCGAATGAATGATAACACACTTTTCAGATTTAGGACTGTAAGAAACACAATTTTGACACAAATTTCAATTTCAACTATTTTTGAATGATTAGAAGCCTCAATCCAAGCAATCGCTAGACCAACTTTGACTGTAATTTTGAAGGTGTTAAAATTGATAAAATCAGCCAAAATTCTGGATTTTAGCAGAAAAATACAGTAAGATCTAGCTCCCGAAATTTCGGAAAAAATGTCGGGGACGATGGCGCTCGGAGTGCACACGGTCCTCGCAACTTTTTTCCAAATTTTCAGGGATGAAAGATATTATGATTTTATTGCGGAATCCAAAGTTATAGCTGATTTGGAGATGTTTTGATCAGTGAAATTGTCGGACAAAGGTTGAATCAAGAGGGTTTCAAAAATTAGGGTTTTGACACTTAACCACTTAATTTTCAAAATTAATGCACAAATATGAATTGATAATTTGTAATAGAAGGGCAGATCTGAAACAAGCATTAACAATTAAACATTTCACAAGTTTAATTACTTAAAAGAAAATTTAGGGTTTCTATGCAATTAACCTCTAAAATTTTGTAAAAGATCAAACATGGAAATGTAATCAAGGAATCCAATTTTCAGATCTAACTATGAATAATCAGAAACGAAGTTCACGTCGGTTTCACCAAAATGTAAAGCGAAAAAATCGAACCCTAGTCGTTCTCCCCTCCCCAACTCCAAGGAGAGAGAAGGGAGAGTCACTAGGGTTGATGGTTTTCACTTAGGAGGGACTTTACATTCAAAAGAGGGGTTGAAACCCACAAGATCCAATCCCACGCAATGCAAGATTGGATTCTATATGAGTTTCAAGGGTTGTGATAGCAAGGATACCCTCTTTTGTAAAGAATGTAGATAGAAAGATTGAACTAGGAATGCATGTAGAAGCAAGAAAGATTCACTTATAAATAGAGATAGGGATATGATATGAAGTTGCGGACCTGGAATCAGCAGTAAAATGTCGAGACGGCGCTGTCCTGCAAATTTAAGCAAAAGTTGACGGGACGATGGCGCCTGGCGTGCACACGGTCCTCCGAAAAATCCGCGAAACGAAGGGGGATCTGTTCATCTCTGCACAAGGATTCCAGATCTTCAATTTCAGCCGCGTACCTGCAACCTACACACAGAAAAGCGAAGACGATTGGGGGGTTAGGGATTAGGGGTTTGCCCTTAGGTCAAACCCCGGTTTTGGAATTAACCAAGAAATGAGAAATGTTGTAAATGTAAATGACTGTAATGTAAAACAAGTACTAGTACCTTGTTGTAAGGATGTTTGTATCCTTATATGCGAAGGTATAGATGTTGTTGTTTGTTGTATGTTGTATGTTGTAGCATGTGATCTCCTCTTCAATGGTTGAATCCTTGTCTTGAATGCAACACCTAGCCTTGAATGGAGACTTAGAATGATCAATTGCTTGAAGGAATGCTTGGATGCTTGAATGCTTGAATGTTTGAATGTTTGAATATTGTTTCCAACTTTTTTCCATCCTCCCCAAAATGAGAGAGGAAAAGTAGTTTATATACTTGCCAATTAGGGTTAAAAGACTGATTTTCCCGACCTTAGGCCGACCAGGAAATGTTATTTTCCAAATTGCAAACAAAAAGACCCGAAGTCCCATAGGAGACCGGGCCCAAAAATAGGGCCAGGGACCGGGGCGCTGGGCGCCATGGTCATGGGGGACCAGGGCGCTGGGTTCCCTAGTCCTGAAGGACCAAGGCGCTGGGCGCTCTGGTCCCACCTCCCGGGACAGCAAGGTGCAAGGAGGATCAGGCAGGGTGCTAGAAAAATGCAGTTTTTGGTGTCGTGAGCAAGTTTCGGGGTTTCCATTCAAGTTCAGTGTTGCGTCGCCATCGTGAAGACCCAAATGCGGTCGAAATTGCAAGTGTCGCAATTTTAGGACGCTACAGTTAGGAACCGATCCTATTAGGGATCACCCAATTAAGGGATGGCTACAATACCAGGTTAAGGGTTAAACCCTGTTAAGGGTACCTTGTTAGAGGATTTCAAGAACTCAATAGCTAAAGGATATCAATGACTCAGTAGCTTTGAGTTACCTTGTTAGAGGATTTTCAACAAGTCGGTTAAGGCTACCCTGTTAGGGGATTTCACAACTGTTGAAGTAGATAAAGATCAACAAGTATATCAATGACCCGATAATAGCACTCAATGCCAATGTAGATCCGCTTAAGATCCTCTTCACCTTCTGCAGTTACACTCTGTAGATATGGCTTCTCTCCTCTGGTCTGGCAAGAATTATGTATCTCTTCTCTTAGATACACACACACAACTTTTGCCAACAAACTTTGAAAGAATCACAACATCGACCTTATAGGACAACAGATAGGTCAATAGCATAAACCCTAAACCCTAGACCTGTTAGGTTAAGGAATTCAAACAGTTCAATCCTAACTGTTGATCATACTGTATTGAATGCAACAGTCTTGATCCAATCTCAAGACATTCTCCATTGTTCGTTTTCCATCGATTTCATGGCAGCTGATAACCCATCACACGTTATCACTATTTACAGACTTTGCACATTCTCAAGGTAGATAGGAACACTCTTCTTTATGCAAGATCCTTCACACGCACAAGGCTTACGTGTCAACACTATCTGTTCTTCGTTATCATGCTAACTTCATCACATAAAGATCACCGATTGAGTCACATAGGCTTAAGATACTCCAACCGAAAATCCTGAAGTGGAAACTACCTACCAACTGGTAGTCATACAATGCTTCCATGTGCCGATTCCCATGACTATATGCCGGTTCACCTTGACATGCTGGTTCACCTTGAACAAATATACCACTTTACTTTGGCATATATATCGGTTCTCAGATATGTCGGTTCTCTCTTCATATCACATATTGACATCAATGACAACATATAATATCATTATGTCCTCATACTGATTTACATAATGCCAACACCCACCCCCCACTCTCTCACATGGTCTCTCTCTATCTCTGGTCTCTTCCTCTCTTTCCATCAACCTATCTCTCTCTCTCTCAACCTTTCACTTCCTCCCTCCCTATCTCTCATTGGGCTCTCTCTCTAGTCTCTTATTCTTTTTCCATCCCTTCATCCCTCATTCATACTCTCCTCTCTCTCTCTCTTAGGATGATCTCTTTCTCCCCCCCTCTCTATCTCTCGAGTCTCTCCCTCTCTATGAAGGGTTTGAGAGAGAGATATTTCTCAAGTGAGAGAGAGAGAGGGAGGGAGGGAGAGAGACCAAGTGAGAGAGAGGGAGGGAGGAAGGGAGGGGTTGAGGCACAAAGAGAGAGCCAAAGTGAGAGTGATGGAGGGAAGAAGGTAGGAGTTGAGGGAAAGAGAGGGAGAGACCTAAGAGAGAGAGAGATATGTTGATGGAAAGAGAGGGAGAGACCAGAGAGAGCCCATGTGAGAAAGGAGGGAGGGATTGGGAGAGATAAATCCCAAGTGTGAGAGATGGAGGGAGGGAGGAGTTGAGAGAGAGAAGCCATGCGAAAAAGAGGGAGGAAGGTAGGGGTTGAGGGAAAGAGAGGGTGATACTTGAGAGTGTGTGTGTGTGTGAGAGAGAGAGAGAGTGAGAGAGAGAGAGAGAGAGAGAGAGAGAGAGAGAGGAATGGGAAGGAATGGGTTGAGCAAGAGAGACCCCATGTGAGAGAGAGACCAAGTGAGAGAGATGGAGGAAGGTAGAGGTTAATGAAAAGAGAGGGAGATACCTAAGAGATTGAGTGAGTGAGAGAGAGGAAGGAAGGGGGGTTGATGAAAAGAGAGGGAGAGACCAAAGAGAGAGAGAGGTTGATGGAAAGAGAGGTAGAGACATGAGAGAGAGAGATAAATCAAGTGAGAGAGAGAGAGATCAAGTGAGAGAGATGGGGGGAGGAAGGGATAAGTTGATGGAAAGAGAGGGATATAATAGGGAGAAAGCTCAGAGACAATGCCTAAGTGAGAGAGAGGGGAAGTTAGGTGTTGAGGAACAGAGAGGGAGAGACTTGAGAGAGAGACACTTGGGATCTCTCTCAATCCCTCCCTCCCTCCCTCTCTCTCACATAGGCTCTCTCTATCTCTACTCTCTTCCACTCTTTCCATAAACCTTTGTTTCTCAACCCTTCCCTTCCTCCACCCTCTCTCTCACGTGGGCTCTCTGGTCTCTTACTCATTTTCTATCCATTCCTCTTAGTCAGACTCTCTCTCTCTCTTTCCTCAACCCCTACATTCCTCCCCCCCTTTCCCTCTCTCTTAGGTCTATCTCTTTTGTTCTGTCACTCTCTCTATCTTGGGTTCTCTCTCAAGTCTCTCCCTCTCTCTATGAAGGGGTTGAGAGAGAGTGAGTGCCCAAATGAGAGGGAGATCCTAAGTGAAAGGAAGGGATGGAAAGAGATAGGACTAGAGAGAGAAGAGCTTGAGAGATAGGGAGGAAGGGATGGAAAGAAAGGGAGAGACTAGAGGGAGGGAGAGAGACCAAGTGAGAGAGAGGGAGGGAGGAAGGGAGGGATTGAGATAGAGAGACAAGTGAGAGAGATGGAGGGAGGAAGGTAGGAGTTGAGGGAGAGACCCGAGAGAGAGAGAGAGGGGGGGGAAGGTAGGGGTTGAGGAAAAGATAGGGAGAGAATTGAGAGAGAGCCCTACCTTCCTCTCCCCCTCTCTCACTTGGGCTCTCTCTCTTTCTCCCTCAACCCCTCCCTTCCTCCCTCTCTCTCACTTGGGATTTCTCTCTCTCAACCCCTCCCTTCCTCCCTCCCTCTCTATCAAATGTTCTCTCTCTCTATCTCTAGTCTCTTCCTCTCTTTCCATCAACCTCTCTCTCTCAACTCCATACTTCCTCCCTCCCTCCCTCTCATTTGGGCTCTCTCTCTCAAGTCTCTCCATAAATTTTCCTCAACTCCTACATTCCTCCCTCCCTCTTTCTTTCTCTTAGGTCTCTCTATTTCCCTCCATCCCTCTCTTTATCTTGGGAACTCTTTCTCTCAAGTCTTTCCCTCTCTATGAATGAGTTGAGAGAGAGAGAGGGAGGTAGAAAAAGAGAGAGAGAGAGACCTAAGAGAGAGATCCTAAGTGAGAGGAAGGGATGGAAATAGATAGATAGAATACAGAGAGAAGAGCTTGGGAGATAGGGAGGAAGGGATGGAAAGAGAGGAAGAGACTATAGAGACCAAGTGAGAGAGAGGGAGGTAGGAAGGGATGGTTGAGGTAGAGAGATAACCAAAGTGAGAGAGATGGAGGAAGGTAGGAGTTGAGGGAAAGAGAGGGAGAGACCTAAGAGAGAGAGAGGTTGATGGAAAGAGAGGGAGAGACCAAAGAAAGAGGTTGATACAAAGAGAGGGAGAGACTAGAGAGAGGGAAGGAGAGACTAGAGAGAGGGAGGGAGGAAGGGAGGGGTTGAGATAAGGGTAAGTGCACAAAGTTGTGTCCACTTAGTCTAGGAGTTTTACACTTAGAAAAAATGGCAAATCTCACGGAGCGCATGAGAAATGAAACGGGATCCTGAGCCAAAATTTGAAACAGGATCCCATTTAGCTTCAAGATCCTGAGCCTAGATCTAAGAAATGGGATCCCATTTCAAAAACAAAACGAGATCCCGTTTCCTTTTTTTTTTAATTTTAAAAAAAAAATTTCTTTTATAAAAAATACAAGCTATATATACATGAAATATAATTTTTTTATATAAGTCACATTTCTCTTTGTCTTTTTTTTCCTTTCTATCTCACTTTGTCCCCTCTCTCCCAAAATCTAAAACTATGTCTCTACCTCTCTCTCACATCCTTAACTCTTTACTCTTTATCTTCACTATCTCTATACACCTCCACCTCCCCTTACCCCCTACCTACCTATATTTCTCTAAATATACATCTCTACCTCTCTCATAATGTACCATCTCTCTCTCCCAACCAACTTATCTTTCTCTACATATGTCATAATAGGTCCTATTAAGGGGTCTTATGTCATAATCGGTCCTAGTAAGAGGTATAATGCCTTAATAGATCCTCTTAAGGGGTCTTATGACATAATAGGACCTATTATTTCATAATAGGTCGTATTATGTCATAATAGGACCTATTATGTCACAATGGGACCTATTATGACATAATAGGTCGCATTATGACATTATAGGTCCTATTATGTCACAATAGGTCCTATTATGACATAATACTCCTTAACAAGTCCTAGTAAGGGGTATAAAGTCATAATAGGTCTTCTTAAGGGGTTTTATGAGATAATATGACCTATGATGTCATAATAGGACCTATGGACCTATTATGTCACAATGGGACCTATTATGACATAATAGGTTGCATTATGACATTATAGGTCGCATTATGACATTATAGGTCCTATTATGTCACAATAGGTCCTATTATGACATGATACTCCTTAACAAGTCCTAGTAAGGGGTATAAAGTCATAATAGGTCTTCTTAAGGGGTTTTATGAGATAATATGACCTATGATGTCATAATAGGACCTATGATGACATAATAGGACCTATTACATCACCATAGATCTTATTATGTCATTATTAGTCCTATTATGACATAATACCCTTTAACAGGTCCTACTAAGGGGTACACTGTCATAATAGGTCCTCTTAAGGGGTCTTATGACATTATAGGATCTATTATGTCATAATAGGTCTTATTATGTGATAATCGATCTTATTATGTCATAATAGATCCTACTAAGGGGTCTTATGTCATAATAGGTACTCTTAAGGGGTCTTATGACATAATAGGACACTATTATGACATAATAGGTCGCATTATGACACAATAGGACCTATTATGACATAATAGGACCTATTATGTCACAATAGGTCCTATTATGTCACAATGTGATCTATTATGACATAATAGGTTGTATTATGATATTATAGGTCCTATTATGTCACAATATGACCTATTATGACATAATAGGTTGTATTATGACATTATAGGTCCTATTATGTCACAATAAGTCCTATTATGACATAATACCCCTTAACTCTCTCTAAAAGTACCATCTCTCTCTCTCAACCAACTTATCTTTCTCTACATATGTCATAATAGGTCCTACTAAGGGGTCTTATGTCATAATAGGTCCTAGTAAGAGGTATAATGTCATAATAGGTCCTCTTAAGGGGTCTTATGACATAATAGGTCGTATTATGTCACAATAGGTCGTATTATGTCACAATGTGACCTATTATGTCACAATGTGACCTATTATGACATAATAGGTCATATTATGACATTATAGGTCCTATTATGTCACAATAGGTCCTATTATGATATAATACCCTTAACAAGTCCTAGTAAGGGGTATAAAGTCATAATAGATTCTCTTAAGGGGTTTTATGACATAATATGACCTATGATGTCATAATAGGACCTATGATGACATAATAGGACCTATTACACCATCATAGATCCTATTATGTCATTATTAGTCCTATTATGACATAATACCCTTTAACAGGTCCTAGTAAGGGGTATAATATCATAATAGGTCCTCTTAAGGGGTCTTATGACATAATAAGACCTATTATGACATGACAGGTCCTCTTAAGGGGTCTTATGACATTATAGGACCTATTATGACATACTAGGTCCTATTATGTGATAATCAACTCTATTATGTTATAATATGTCCTACTAAGGTCCGTCTTATTTCATGATAGGTCCTAGTAAGAGGTATAATGTCCTAATAGGACCTATTATGTGATAATCGATCATATTATGTCATAATAGGTCCTACTAATGGGTCTTATGTCATAATAGGTCCTAGTAAGAGGTATAATACCATAATTGGTCCTCTTAAGGGGTCTTATGACATAATAGAACCTATTATGACATAATAGGTCGTATTATGTCACAATAGGACCTATTATGACATAATAGGTCGTATTATGTCACAATAGGACCTATTATGATATAACATGACCTATTATGTAATAGGACCTATTATGACATTATAGGTCCTATTATGTCACAATAGGTCCTGTTATGACATAATACCCCTCAACTCTCTCTAAACATACCATCTCTCTCTTCCAACCAACTTATCTTTCTCTACATATGTCATAATAGGTCCTACTAAGGGGTCTTATGTCATAATAGGTCTTCTTAAGGGGTCTTATGACATAATAAGTCGTATTATGATATAATAGGACCTATTATGTCACAATGTGACCTATTATGACATAATAGGTCGTATTATGACATTATAGGTCTTATTATGTCGCAATAGGTTCTATTATGACATAATACCCCTTAACATGTCCTAGTAAGGGGTATAAAGTCATAATAGGTCCTCTTAAGGGGTTTTATGACATAATATGATCCATGATGTCATAATAGGACCTACGATGATATAATAGGACCTATTACATGATCATAGATCCTATTATGTCGTAATTGGTCCTTTTATGACATAATACCCTTTAACAGGTCCTACTAAGGGGCATAATGTTATAATAGGTCCTCTTAAGGGGTCTTATAACATAATAGGACCAATTATGACATGATGAGTTATCTTAAGGGGTCTTATGACATTATAGGACCTATATGACATAATAGGTCCTATTATATGATAATCGATCCTATTATGTCATAATAGGTCCTACTAAGGGGTCTTATGTCATAATAGGTCCTAGTAAGAGGTATAATGTCATAATAGGTCCTCTTAAGGGGTATTATGACACAAAAGGACCTATTATGACACAATGAGACCTGTTATGTCACAATGAGACCTGTTATGACATAATAGGTCATATTATGACATTATAGGTCCTATTATGCCACAATAGGTCATGTTATGATACAGTACCCCTTAACAAGTCCTACTAAGGGGTATAAAGTCATAATAGGCCCTCTTAAGGGATTTTATGACATAATATGACCTATGATGTCATAATAGGACCTATGATGACATAATATGACCTATTATGTGATCATAGGTCCTATTATGTCATAATTAGTCCTATTATGACATAATACCCTTCAATAGGTCCTACTAAGGGGTATAATGTCATAATACGTCCTCTTAAGGGGTCTTATGACATAATAGGACCTATTATGACATGGCATGTCCTCTTAAGGGGTCTTATGACATTATAGGACCTATTATGACATAATAGGTCCTACTAAGGGGTCTTAAGTCATACTAGTTCCTATTAAGAGGTATAATGTCATAATAGGTCCCTTTGAGGGGTCTTATGACATAATAGGACCTATTATGACTTAATAGGTCGTATTATGTCATAATAGGACCTATTGTGACACAATATGACCTATTATGTCACAATAGGACCTATTATGTCACAATGGGACTTATTATGACATAATAGGTTGTATTATGACATTATAAGTCATATTACGTCACAATTTATAAGATCTTCTAAAATCTAGAATCTGTATTATAACTCGTAGAGATCTGAAACCACTCTCAAACATCCTGCCAATATATACATGAAATATAACTTAAAGTATAAGATAGGAAAAAGACAAAGGGAAATGTGACTTAAACTTAAATGTTATTTTTCATGTATATATAGTTTGTTTTAAAAAAAAAAAATTTTAAAAAAAGGGAAACGGGATCTTGTTTTGTTTTTTAAATAGGACCCCATTTCAAAACGGGATCCCATTTGCTAAATGTTTTTTTAATTATTTTAAAAAACGAAATGAGATCCCATTTTTAAAAATTTCAAAGTTTGGTTCGGTTGTAGCTTTGATTTTGGCTTGAGAAATGGCTTGGAGAGCCGACCCTTTGGCTTGGACCTGGTTTAACCTACAACTTGAAGGTCAAATCAATCTTCATATAAAATAATGACTTCAAAAATATATCTGAACACCAAATTTTTAGAATTTTTTAAACAATGAAAACCCATTATAGTAGAGACTACTCAAATTCAAAATATGTAATTTTTTTAAAAAAATTGATCAATATTTTTGTTTGTGCTATCTGTCAGGTTTGCACGCGTTTCAATGTAAATAAAAATAAACACCATAAAATCATTAAGCCCTCTCTTAAAGCTATCCAACCATATAATTCTTTTCAAATTTTGATTATTTTAAGGCCTTCATCTCTGATTTCTTTTATTAGTATGTCTATTTTTTGTCAAAAACCAACATGTCGTATTTTGGGCATAGTTTTTTACTTGTTTATCAAATTTTGAAACAACTTACATTTTTATAAACTAGACTCCATTATACACAATTTTAAAAAGAAAAAGAAAAACTGTGATTAGTTTTCACAAATTTTTGGGGAGAGCACACTCAAGTTTCTATTTTTCGAGATGTGTCCACTTCGAAAATTTGTAAAAATTCATATATGAATTAAAAAATTAGCCAGAAAATCAAGCATGAACTTCAATGTGTTAGCTACTTTCTCACTAGAGAGATTTGTAATATTCTAAAAAAATTATTTTAGGGGCACCACATTTGGTGCTATGTTATGTTTTTCTAGTAAAAATAGGACCAATAAATGTGGTGCCCCTTTTTGAAACCCTTAATCTCCATCAATTTAAAAACAAATTAGTAGTTTAGAAAGTAGAGTCAGAGCACTTCAACTTTTGTTATTGTTGCATCTTCAAATTTTGAGTTTACCTATCTTCAGTTTCTCATCAAAGTTTAGAGTTTGTTGATTTTTTTTTTTAAAGTGGCATCTTAAGACCCCTTTTTGGTCTCCCATCTTTGTGCACTTACCCATATGCTGATAATATTTAGGCACAATATAATACACATATTTAAGAAAGAAGGATATTTCAACAAAGAAACATGTTCCCTCAACACTAGAGGAAAACGTCCCATAAACATTTGTTGAATGTCCTAGTTAGGGAGAGAATAGGGAATTTGTGAATAAATAGACTAGTAACAAGAAATGAAATAAATCAACTTCTCATTCGATTATTTCTTGCAACAGACAATATCGGCTATGGTGACCCTAGATCCAATATTTTCTTGAAACCTTTGCAAGAACTAATACATAATCTAATCAAATCAATGAATAGAATAATCAAGAAATGAGAAGAACCACTCCAACACGATCTCCTCAAGGGTTAAAAAATGATCCTAATGATGGAGGTCACTACAAAGTGTAATGAATACATTATCATAGAATTATGGATCACCCTCAAATGTGAGCTTTGAAAACTTCAAAGTCTCGACCCTTTGGGGCATGGTTGCATTCAGGATATGCAAGGAAAGAGGGATGCGAGGATAATAGGGAGTGAGTGAGGATTGTGTGGCAATAGTAGTCAAATTAGTTAAATTGGAAAGATGAGATTACATTAGACCAATATTTTGCAATAGGGTATTCAAAACAAGAAAATCGTGTTGTAGATTTCTCACGCATCACAATACTTTTTTGCACACATCCCAAACCATGTCCATCACATCCATGTTTAAAATCAACTGTGGGTATTGAAATAGATGGATCTATCTAGTTGAATCTTAGTTTTAATTAGGTTGAAGTCTAGAGAGCTGCAATCATCATCAATACATGTGTTGGAAGAAGAAGAGGTTGGAATGAACTTAGAAGAAACTTGAACAAATGATACACTAGGCCTCTTTGATGGTCCAATTTTAAATGTGAGAACTTCATATTCTCCACAAAAGGAGGGTGTAAAGTCTAATGACCCCCAATCATCCTCTAAGAGAACCTCTTCAGGTAAAGGAGTATCTTTAGAAGGAGATAGTGTTTTCATTTAGATTGGATAAGAAATTGAATAATTTAAAAGATATTGAGATCTTGTTTCTATTTGCAAACAAGTTTGTAAGTTATTATCACCCTCCAAGGTATACATCTTGTTGTTGTAGATAAACTTGAGATTGCAATGAAGGGTAGAAGGGACCACTTGCACAGTGTGAATCAAAGGTCTACCTAGAATAATTTTATATGTGAGGGTATCAAACATGACATGAATAGATGTGGGTAAGATCATTGTACTTAATGACTGTCTACCAACATTATCAAAACCATGAATAAGACAATTTGGTTGAATGAGGGATGAATTCGCTTTGATCTTATGTAATAAGTCAATGTAACAAACATTAAGACCTCATCCATTATCAACTAGGGCATGTAGATTATAGAATTACCATTAATGAGGATTATACTAATGAGGAAATCATTTTTATTTTTAACTAAATCATGTTGTCTAGACACAATATTTGGTTTTATTTCATACTTATGATATTCAAGCAAGACCACTACATCATTTGGTCTAGCAAAAGTTGAGACAATTGCCTTTTTGTAAGGCTTCTTGGAGCATCCCATGGTATGTAGGTGAAGTTTTCTTGAAGTCCCAAAGGGAGATCTTAGCTAGAGTAGCACAAAGATGCTCAACAAGATCATACTCCTTACCAACATATTGTGAAAGATGAGGGGATGGAGGAAGAAAAGGTTGAAAAGTATGAAGACACATTGGAATATTTCTTGTTGTTTAAAGGGCTATATGTGTGAGATACTACATGATAATTAGGTTGTTTTACATCTTTTAGAAGAAGCACATGTTTTCTTTAAGGCTAGGGGGCATCTTCTTAAATATGGACAATAATTTTAGGCTTCACATTAATAGAAACATGATTAGAATTGACTTGATTGGGCTCTTTATCTACTAAAGCTTATTCTTTGGGAGAGAGAGAACTGGAAATATTGCTAGTGATAGGCTTTTCTTGCACCAAAACATCTTCATGAATAGGACCAACTTTGGGAGAGGGAAACACATGATTCATCAATACTTCATCTTTATAAGGGAGAACATCAAGGAAAGTGCTAACTATATCATCCTCTTGCTCCAAGGTATCCTCATGAGTAGCACAAAATTTGGGTGAAATATTAACAAGATCCATCAATACTTCATCGAGCTAGAAGGGAGATAATCAAGGAAAGTGATAATGATATCATCCTCTTGGTACAAGGTATCCTCATAAGTAGGAAAAACTTTGGTAGAAGGATTAACAAGATCCATCAATACTTCATCTCTAAAAGAGATTTCATTTAGGTGTATGGAAGGTAAAGTGACACTAAGGAAATTTTTAATGGTATCATCATATTTGACTACAATATGCTTATGGGTAGGGTCGTAAGTAATCAATGCTTCATCCTTAGAAGGAAGAGCATTGGAGTGAATAGAAGGTAAAGTATCATTAAGAGAGAGCATTGGAGTGAATAGAAGGTAAAGTGTCATTAAGCAGATAGTAAATTGTTTGCAATGGCATTTTTTTTAAATTTTGGGAACAAGTTGCTAACCCATCTCTGTGTAGTTGGAAACCATCTTTGTTTACTATTTTCTCATTTGTAATAAATCTTACTCTGACAAAAGTCTAGATGATCTTAATTGATAAAATATTGGGGATTTCTCCTTGTTCAAACATGTTGCCTCTCGATAATTTGGGATATTAATTAATTCATGATAGTTTATTTATCTCTTCTTTGATGTGATACATGTAATTTTTTAAATTACAATCAATGTATCTAAGGGAGGAAAGTGTCTAATCTTGGGTATTGAAAGTTTCAAGAGTATAGATTCAATCAAATTCACTTTTGTAATTATGGGTGTTATAAACAAAATCCTGATCAAATACTAGATTATAATGGATTTTGTAAAAATAATATTGATTAAGGATTGGATGTTCTTGGATATAATCTATGGGGTTTTCATGGATGGAAGCTCAAAGATAATATCTCCATCACAGATTGAATTATCGTGGAGATCAAATATATCAAATAGAGTGCTTCATGCTATTTGATCTAAGGTCACTTGCTCATGGACAAGTTCATGATTTAGTATTGTACACATTTGGGAATTCCTTTGACCAATTTCTTGACATGTGTTTTTTCTTGGATGATACAGGGGAGGATTGGCATTTTCTATTACTAGTGATTTATATGTGAGGGGATTTTTTGGTTTGTGCGCATAGATTGGAAGATCATTTTTAATGTTTATGGATGTTATACTTAATGGATTCTAGGTATGTGAGGGATTTGTAATTAAAATATAGTAAAAAAAATTAGATGGGATAAGACCACTGATATGGTGTGATGGTATTACCTTATTTATGCATTGGAGAAATAAACACCGTGTTATTATTTCTTGAAGAAAATCCATACTTGTTTTTTTATTGGATGGATTTTTAGATTAGGATAGAGTGGATTGCAATGGCGTAGTGGAGGAAGAAATAGCATAGGATCTGGAGGCTATAATATTTTATTACTTTAAAGATAGGGATGAGGATTTGAGTTGTGGATGAGAGATAGGGATTAGCCCAGAGATGGATTGGTGTTGCAAGATGTGTCAAATGAACCTCATCAAGGGTAGGAGAAGGAGAACTAATTGATGTTTGTTCAGTTGTTTGCCTTTGTTTGCCATCTGATTCGAGTAGTGCCATTTGAGGCACTCATGCAGATTACAGTCTTCTCTACGTGGTCATGTTCTATTTCAGTGGAGGTTTTTTAGATCAGCAGTTACTCTTCGACAGTGTTTGCAGCTATTTCCTGCTTCAGTGGTGCTCTTCTTTCTTTTCCATCTCTTTTTGGAGTAGAGTTTTTTCCCACGCGGTTTTCTCTATTTCTCCGGTTCATAGAGATTTGGTTGTGATTGGGTACCTCATCAGGCCTTGTTGCCGGGACCCAAATTTGCCTTCATCATGTAGTTGCATTTTTTGCTTCATGCATTTAGGTTTTTAGCTACTCCCTAAGTTCATCTTAAGGGGGGGTGTTAGAGTTATCTTGTATTAGCTAATAATTAATTATTTATTTAATTATTAGTCTATTAAACTCTACACATAAGCTAAACTTAGGCATTTAATAAATATTGTAGGTATTTAATAATTATTCTAATTATTAAATATATATTATCCCTTTAGGGTTGCATACCTTTAGGGTTTCTATTATCCTTTTATAAGGATTGTATTGTACTTGTTCATTAAATTGATTCCCTTTTTGAATGATAATTTTCTTCTTCAGAGCATTTATGCTTTTTTGCTTTATGTGCCTCCATTCTTCTCTTGTGACAGGTATTTGCATGCAAGTGTTCTTGGGATCTCTGAAGTTGTATTTCCTCAACTTCTTCATGGTATCAGAGCATCAGATCTGCAACTACCTGTTCTTGTTTTGAGAATTTTTGCATTGGAAGCAAATCTGGGGTTTCAGGAATTTTTTTTATGTACCTAGAGTTTGACCTTTTTTCTGAGAACTTTGGGCCTAAACAAACCTCACCATCGTGCTCATAAGGCCTAAAAACCCCTATGGTCATATAAAATTCGACCTATTTTGGTTCTTGAGCCTTTGGGAGTTTTTTTTTCTTAGATTCAGGCCGTACGACCTTGGCATGCAGTTTGAGAAAAAAAATTTCAATTTTTTTTTTTGCCTTTTTATGGCATGTAGGCCAAAATTTGATTTTTTTGAAAAAAAAAAAAAAAAAGTCAAAAGGCGATAGTTGTTTTTTTAAAAAAAAAAAACAAATTTTATTTTTATTTTTTGGGGTTTGTTTTACCGCAGGGTACCGGGCTGATAGTCCGGCTGCCGTACAGCGACCGGACATGTCCGTCTGCCCACCTGCCTAGCCCGATGGCCTCCATCTCCCTCCGGCCCTCGTCGATAGATCGCTCCGACCCCCACCAACATTGTGGCCCCCGCCGCCTGCAACTGCAAACCCCGACTTGCTGCCTCCCCAGTCGCTGCTTCCTGGCAGCCCCGCCTCCCTAGCGGCCCTGCTTCTCGGTCGGTGCCGACCTCCCCGCAGTGCCTCTCCGCTCCGCCGCTAGTCGACCTCGACCTCCCCGCCTCCGCCCGACCCACCAGAGCTCCTCCCTGGCCCCCGCCGTCGGCCTCCGCTTGACCCTTGCGCCCGCCAACCCAGCCTTGCTCCGCCGGTGGCTGCCTTGGCTCTGCCGCCCACCACCAGGAACAACCACTGAGCCACCGGAGCGCCACTCGGCCACCACCCACTGGCCACCGGACCACCACCCAACCACTAGACCTCCTTTTTTGGCCTCTTTTAGGGGGGGTTTGGTTTTTTGGCTCTATCTTGGGCATACAGAGTCATTGTTTTGAAACTGAATAGGCGTCAAAAAGCTGGTTCCTAGCCGGACCTCATGGTGTTGGTAATTTTTTTCTAATTTTTCTGTTTGACTGTGTTTTTTCAGTCAAAGTGAGGTCTAGTTTTTGCACTCCGAGAGCCATAGAATGAGCATCCGACCTCCGTTTTTTGAAAACTTTATATTTTTGGAAAGCGTGTACTGTGTACTTTCCAGATATATGGGTTTTATTTCCAGATTATGCTCCATGCATATTTTATTCAATTTTGTTATTTTCAACACTTTGGTGGATATCTTGGTTGTTTCAGGTCCTGGGATCTCTTCTCTGGGTAGGATGTCTCTATTTTGGTTCACGTTTCTATTTCCAGTCTTCTTATCATTGTAGCTTGTATTTATGCAAATACACTAATATAAAGTGCCATCATGCATTGTTTACTTGGGATCTTGCACATCATGTGTCTTGTTGTACATGCACTATTGATCAAGTGCCATGAGGGGGTTGATGTTTGCCTGCTGTTTGCCATCTTCCTTTGTCCAGTGAGTGTTCCTTCCACCAAATTCACCTCATGATGATGTGTCTCAGCACCTTTGATGTTCTTGGTTCTTCGTCATGCAGTTTTTTTTTAGCTGTCCTTTTCAGTGTTCCTATCCCTCTCCCATTTCTGCATTATGGGGAGGTTTATCGTGTTGGTTCTACTGCTTCCGTGGTTTGATTGATCAGCTCTTCAGGCTTTGGTTTCTCATGCCATCTGTATCTTCGTGTTCAGTTGTTTGCCTTGTTTGCCTTCTGATTTGAGTAGTGTCATTTGAGGGCACTCATACAAATTACAGTCTTCTCTACCTGGTCATGTTCTATTTCAGTGGAGGTTCTTCAGATCAGCAGTTATTCTTCGACAGAGTTTGCAGGTTCTTCATGCTTCAGTGGTATTCTTTTCCATCTCTTTTTGGAGTAGAATTTTGTTCCCATGTGGTTTTCTCTATTTCTCTAGTTCATAGAGATTTCATTGTATTTGGGTATTTGATCAGGCCTTGTTGTCGGGACCCATCTTTATTGCTTTCATTAGCTGTTCTAGGTTTTAGCTTCTCCCTAAATCTAGCTTAAGGGGGGGTGTTAGAGTATTCGGGTATTTACTTGATTAATTAAACATTATTTGTTTAATTATTTAAGTTCCCTTTATCTCTTTTACACTTAAGCTAACTTTAGGTGCATATAATTAATTATTTTAATTAATTATTATGTGCAAACCTAGGTTTTCCCTTTCAGGGTTTCTTGACCTATTAAAGGTTGAGTTCTTTCTTTTCATTGTATGGAGAAGGATTATTATTCACAATACATTTTTGGAGATTATTGAGCTCTCATCTTTTGGAGCATATTTTTCCTGTGCATTCTTTCCTTCTGTGATTTGCTTCATTGCTTCTCCTTGTAACAGGTTTTTCAGCTTGCAGAGATTATTTGGGCTCATGTGGTGTTGTATTTTCTCAACTCCTATAGTTAGGGATTAATTCTATAGATCGTGTTAACTAGTTATTGAATTTGAGGGTAAATAGGTGGATGACTAGGGATTGTGGATTGTTGGAAAGGATATTAGATGGATGGGTGAGTAGGGATTGTGGGTTGAACATGATAAGGAGGGTTTTAGTAATTGGGTTGGAATGTTTGGAATTGTTGGTAAGCAGGTTGGAATGGTGGTGGAGGATTTTGGTAATTAGGTTGTAATTGTCGAGGTTGTTGATGAGTAGCTTTCAATGCTATAGGTTGTTGGTATGTTGGTTGGAACACTAGATGTTGTTGGTATTGCATAAACATGGAAGGATGATACTTGATTAAGTAAATATCCTCTATTTTTTTTATCATCATAGGGATGGATTATACAAGAAAGTGTCTTAAAAATTTGATTTTAAAGGCCAAAATGTTATCTTCCACTAAAATAAGGAATATAACATATATGAAAATAACTATAACCTATGAGACAAAAGAGAAAGAGAAATTGACAAAAAACATGATTTGTAGCAAAGGTTATTCATTCACATCAGGTTCACATAAATGTAAGAAAGAAAATTGAAAAATAAGAAAATAAAAGATGAACTTGAAAACATGAAATAAATAAATCAAATCATAACCCTATTTTACCAATCTCACTACAATCCTCAAAAATAATGAAGTAATGTTGCTTTGCCTTTGGATGTGGATGCTAAATCTCTAAAAAAAACATTGAATTTGATTGACAATTGACTTTGATAGAATTTGGATCTACATAAAATGTGATCTTATTGAAATGATGAAGAAATGATCTTATTTATAGAAACATAGTGCATGATGGTATTTAATCTAAGATCACTTGCTCATTGACATGTTTATGATTTAGGATTGGGAACATTTGAGCATTCCTTTGACCAATTTCTTTACACATGTGAACTTTCTTGGATGATATGAGGGAGGATTGACATTTTGCATTACAAGCAGTACGTGAAGGAACTCTGACTTGTGAATGTGGATTGGATGAGCATATTTTATGTTTATGGATGTTATTATTAATGGATTTTAGGTATGTGAGGGGTTTGAAATTCATATTGTCAACAAAATATTTGGAGTAGAGTAGGTAGGACTAGTGATAGGTTGTGATGGCATTAACTTGTTTATGTATTGGAGCCTAAAATCTTTTTCTTTTATTCCTTTGGGAACATCCTAAAAGTTTTTTTATTTTATTTTATGGATGAAATGGAGTGCATTTCAATGTCAAGTGGATGAAGGATTAGGATAGGAGGTGGAGGCTATAATATTTTATTAGTATGAAGATGAGGTTCAACATTTGAGATATGGATGAGAGATAAGAATTAGGGAGATGGATGTTGGGGATTAATAGTATAGGTTTTGTTAATAGTACTTGAATTTGAGGGTAAATGGATGGATAAATAGAGTAAAACCAACTTGAGAATTTTAAGTTGGCAAATAGGTTTTTGATGCACATTGATTGGAGATAAAAATCTAGATATATAAGATTACACCTAATACGAGATTTAATGATAAGATAAAAATGGCATTAGAGGTACAATATAAGTAGTATGGGGATGCATGGTTTCTCCAATGTGGCTCTTACAACATGGTAGTTCATGTGAGCACATATATTAGGATAGCAAATGTATGATACCTCCAATGTGGTAAAGGTAGCTATAGTATCAGTTACATCTTTTCCCCTTTTTAACTAGTATGGCTCGGCATACAAATTGGAATAAGGCGCTTTCTCTGAAATACTCTGAATAGACCAAGTCATATTACGTAAGACCCCATGCCCAACATTATTAAATCCCCTGTACCCTAAGCTCCATCGGACTGAGAGAACAAGTGTCAAAATTTCTGTTATTATGAAATTCCATGCTACAAACATTGATGCAACAGTTTTTTCTCGATTCTTGTAGAATTTATGTTAAGTACAATAGTTTTTTCTTCATTCCTGTAGAATTAATGTCAACAATGATAAGAAAGAGGAAGTTTGGATTGTAGGAAAGTGATGTCAAATGAATTTTTATAGACAATTCAAGAGAGCAGTGGATTTGTAAATGATGACATGGGATAGTTTGCAAAGTCTACTCAAGCATACTATGGTAAAGAGAGGATTGAATTAAATTTCATGATGATATTTTTGTTGTTAATGTAGTTTGTATATACCATCATTTTGATAGAAGGTGAACAGTAGGAGGCATAATTTTGCTTAGTATTGTAAGAATGAACAATCATATGAAAATCAGTAGATATTGGCATGATATCAATTAATTTATGTGGGTGGAGAATTAAAATGTTAAGTTTGATTTGGGATATACCATAAATAGAAATTATAAGATGAGAAAATAAGATTCGATCAAATATTACATGTACAATGATCTTCAAAGTTTGAACTAGATTTATAGATGGATAAACAAACATACTAGTAGTAATGATATGTTTAAGATGTAAAGAAATATTTGAGGAAATTGTCTTAGAAGGTTTTTCTAGTATGTAGAAGACTGAAATCTTCAAATACATAATCCAAAATGTCAAATTCATCTTGGGAGAAGATAATATCCAATGCATTAAAGGTTTGAATTAAGAGATTTGATATTTTTAATTTTATAAGAAAAAGAAAAATAGGTTCACCGAAATTGAAACTTGAAGCTTAAAAGCTATGAATGAAATTAACTATACTTCACATGTGTTAAGTTTTTGAATTCACACTAGAATATGACTAGTTTTGAAATACAATGTTTTCTTATTATTCTATTTTAGAAAGAACAAAAGAAAATTAACAATATTTTGATATATTTTAACATTTAAAATAAAGTGTTTTCTAATTTAATAAAATGTTCTCTTATTATTCTATTTTAGAAAGAACAAAAGAAAATTAACAATATTTTGATATGTTTTAACATTTAAAATAAAGTATTTTCTAATTTAGTAATAAAAGTTGGGCTGGAAATTTGTTATGTATTATAGAAAATTGAAAAGCAATATTAAAAAATTAATTTAGGAACTAAAATCCACAAAGAGAAAGTAACTTAGAACAAAGAGATGAAATTCAATATCTAGGACATGACCATGATGTATGGATGTTCACAAGGTACAAAATCATACTTTTAAAATATTTTCACCCAAGTTTCCTAATATCATCTCAAATGTTTCAAAAAGAAGAATTTGGAACAAAAAGTTGATCTTTCTAAACAGTATGAGATATAAAAAACAACAATACAACATGAAAAATGCCAAAAATGTACACATTCATGTTATAATTGTTGGTGTAAATAATTATTCATCTTAGTTATTATTACACTATACTTAAGTTTACTTAGGTACATGCATTTCATAGTAGTTTGGGTATGAGACACTTGGGTGTTTGTGCCACATTGGGATAGTGTGTGTAGGAGAATTTCCACCTTTTATGGTGTTGATCTTATCTTGTTGTTACATTCCACCTCATGTGGAATATTATATTGTTTCTCCTACCTACCCACACCTATTTCCTACCTACCCTTGTTTCTTATTGAGCCACATGTCATGTTTGTGTGCTCACATATCCCTAGCCTTGCCTATATAAGCAGGCTAATCTACTTTGTTTGTACGGGCAATCATTGAACATCTTGTAATGATCCAGTTGATCATATTTTGCATCTTGATAGAATACAGTTTATTCCTATCAGCTATTTTGTTCTCTCTTATTTGTGCTTTCCATTGCCTCTAGATCTTGGCAAAATCTCACAATAATAAATAGAAATATTGAAGTTTACAAGGGGAGCAAGATATAGAGAAACACTTATGTGATTGTACCTCCAAAACAACTTGTTAGATAAGGAGAATAAGTATGGTTATGACTATTTGGGAGCTTGCCAAAAATGGTCATTTTCGCTTATAAAAGCTTCAACAATAAAGAAAGAAGAAACTGTAAAGATGTAAATGTTCTAACTTTAATAATAAAATGAAAAATCTTTATTCTTAAATAAATTCATAATTCTCTTAGTATTATTTGTAATTCAATAACGACATTCAAATAGGATCCTTACATACACAATTTCCATGATTGATATCATACTTCTATATTCAATAAGAGATATAAAAGCTAAGACAACTCTATATTCCATCTCTTTATCGAAGTCAAAAAGCTAAGACAACTCTATATTCCATCTCTTTATTGAAGTCAAAAAGCTAAGACACCTCTACCTAAACCAAGTTCTCGCCTTCATCCACGTTCACCTGTTCCTACATTCACATGCACTCGATTGTTCATTAGCAATGACAATCCCAAATTTTAAAATTAAGATAATTTAAATAATTGATTTGCATTTAAATTTCTATCCTAATCCATATCAAATTTCAATTTCATTCCATTTCATCCATCTAATCATAAAATATAAATCATTTCCATAATTTAATAATTGCAAGTAATTATAGATAAAATGATTTGTGACAGAAACAAACAAGTAGAAGAAGCAAAAAAAAAAAAAGAAAGTATAATTGACATTTTGCTATCGCTGAAGTATCAAGAAAAATGCATTTCAAATGAAAAGATTTTTTTTGCATGTTAAAGGGTTGGATTTTGATAGAAAGGTATTTTTTTTCTTACAAAAGTGTTATATAGAACATGATATCAAGTAGTTGGTTGGGAGTGAAAAATGTTCAAAATTTTAAACTTCACCAAATGCTACCATGTCACATGAACATCCATGCATAGCACTCATGTCCTAGAGAAGTGACTCAAAATTAGCAATGGCTCTTGATCAATGAGAATAAAATAAATTGTTTAGATGAATAAATTTATCAATCTTGGTAGGAAATAAATATCAAGGCTAAAGGATCGATGTACCCTAAGACATACTTAGCAAGTGGACGATAAAGAAAGTAAAAAATGCAGTATGAAAAATGTGAGGTATTCAATTTATGTCCTTATACCTTATTATGTTGGAAACCTAAAACATTGTGAAATATTTATAAAACTGAAATTTATTAAGAGAATAAATTAATCACAACAATAATATTTCTTTAGATAATTTAAACCAAAAGAACATTTCAAATAGTAGACATGAGGATTCTTAATAAAATAAAATAATTTACTCAACACCATGATTCATTTAGAGAATAGGAGATCTCTAGGAAGGTTGGGTAGTGCATGGAAATGTGAGACTAAAAGAGGGTCAAAACTGACTTTTTTTCATAAAATAAATAATATCTAAAATTTGAGGAGTATTTTAAGATGCCTACTCTAAAAATTTGAGTTTGTGGTAATAATGAGAAAGTTAGTACTTACAATCCATTGGCAAATAGATTTGTCATTGTGAATTCTCCTTCAAAATTGACCCTGTTTGCCCAAAGAGCAGTGACAATCGTTCCAATAGTTGGAGATATTGCAATCAAACTACAATCTTCCTCTATGTTTGAGAGGGGAAACTCTCTCGTATGATGGGGGTATTTTGGAATTTTTGTGTACTTTTTACCTAAAAGTACATAAAGGAGAAAACATAAAACTAAAAAGAAATAAAAGATAGAAACCCCAATAATAGACATACGAACATCAATTGAGATTTCTCAACATTTGTAACAAATTACAAGGGGAGTTTATAACATAATATGTTTAGCCATGAGATTACGATAAAGAAGAATGACAAATCTCAACATACGCAAAGATAAGATACTTCAACACATTCAAACTAAGATACCAAAGGCTGCTTGTGTATCATCACATCAATTGTACAAATCAAATATCATAAAAAGACTACCAATTTGACATATGAGAAATCGACAATGATAACACATGAATACATTTAGAACACACGAACTAAGATGTATTCTTCATTATCCTTTTGGAAATATACAAGTCCAAAAATCCTTTCTATACATAGTGCAAATCAATTTATGTCATTACAAGTTTCTCCTAGAATTTCAATAGAGTTTCCCCTCTGTAAAAAGTCCCCTCCCCAAATGAAAAAGCCTTGTATTTATAGGTTTGAGAGAATAACTAATTTGCAACCGCTTCACCTAACTAGTTAGGATAACTACCTAATTGAAGACAAGTTAGGATTCGCCTAACTTTTACAAAGATAAATCCAAAAGGATGACTTTAATTACAATAAGTAACTTAAGTCACATTTTCAAAGACAATTCCAAACTCACTACATTGAAAGAAAACACAAAAAAAAAACTCAACATCAAATTTATCGGGGTGACCTCCATGTATTCTTCTAATCACCCCATGTCTCCTCCTAATCTGTGAGTTACTTGTTCATCAACAGTTTGATCTTCAAACACAAGTGATTTGACTGCATCTACTAATCATCTTTTCCTCTCAAGAATGTGATGAATTCTCGAATGACGAGGCACTTGAATAAGACATCATTACTTTTCACATAATCGTCTTTGGTGTATCTAATCAACCATGTTTGATGAAATGTTTATCATTTTAAAATATATTTCATGTTGCTTACACTACTCCATGATCCCTTTAACATGATATTAAATGAGAAGAATCGTCACCTCTTCACTGAATGAAAAACCCATACCCATCAATACATTCTTTACATTGGTGACATCCCATGACTTGTCATAAGTTGCAACTATTAACCTATTTAATACATTGGCCAATGTCTTCTCCCATCTTGTAAGGGATTAAATGATGACATCCTTTGTCATATTGATTTCTCAAAACTTTAAGTTATTTCTCGAGGGATGTAATTGGCATGACTTTGATCCTTGATCTATTCATTTTTCCAATATAAATCTTCTTATGCCGAAATAGACATAGTAGTGTGTGTTTATGATGAAAATGGATAACAACAATATTGAAAGACTAAATAGATTCAACCACAAAACCCTAGCCTAACAACAACAAAGATCCACCATAACATATGAAGATTACCTAAGACAATGCAAATCAAATGAAATCACAAAGATTATACCATCACATGTCCAATAGGGTTTGTATCTCCATTCTTCCTATCTCCATTGATCTTGCTTGATATGTTTGCTCTCAGATTTTATGTGTGCACAAGAGCTCAACAAAGAACGGAAATGTGGTTGCAAGTAGGCTTGATCTCATATGAAAGTTCAAAAGCGTAGTTGGGAAGTCAACCGATCAAGGTTGATAATGAAGGAAGCATCTCCTTATATAGAAGACACTATAAGAAATTGAGGGATAAGATTGAGAGGTGTAAAAGATAAATGGTCGGTTAGGATTAGAGGGTAGGTAGAGGAAATAAGAAAATAATGAGAGGGTAGGTAGTATATGAATTAAGAGATGAATGACATGTGTCATAGGTAGAAAAGGCTAATGAATTAATTAAATAAATAAAGACTTATTTAATTAATAGAAGAAGTGGGATCAAATTAAATAAATAAAAGTATTTATTTAATTTAGGAAAATGATAATTTAAATAAATAAATGTATTTATTTAAAAGAGAAATAAGGCTAGAAGAGGATAAATGAATTAATTAAATAAATAAAGATTTATTTAATTAATAGAAGAATTAGGCTAAAGTAATTAAATAAATACAAATATTTATTTAATTAGACAAGACAATTTTAGGTGTCTACATTTTGCCCCTCTTTGAGACAATGCAGCTTGTTGCGTTGTTTCAAAGAAGATAATATGAACTGATACAAAGTTGCCCCAAGATGGGAATGATATGCCCCCTCGAGAGATTGGATGAATATGTCTGAAAAGATCACAGACAATCTCTTGATAAGAGAGAAAGGCTAGAATGGACTGACCAGATAGAGTGACAGAGTCACGAGATAAAGAAGACTGACTTGGGAAATGAGGGTTAGGGCTAGGGCTAGGGCAGTCTATAAGATAGACACGAGGGGAATACATCCTCATTGTCATCCACACATCCAGGAGATCAGAGTGCAGAGAGAGAATAGAGAAACAACAGTCCGCAACGATGGCATTGGTTCACAGATTCGATCGCGTTCACCAATTTCAGAGGCCAGCAGATGCAGGAGAGCTGGTGAGTACCACAAAACCTCCTTGTACTTTGTCGCATTAATTATTGTCATAAATGCATGCTAGGTATTGCAATAAATGTGCTCTAGGTAGGTCTAGAAAAATGTCAAGCAGGGTAAAAACATCAAGGCGTGTCTGCGTCATGAATGTGCGTTTATGTCTTCAAGGCTGAATTGACAGTTCTGTGATAAACATACGTTGTCGATTGGATAAGCTGCTGAGAGGATACACTCAAGCAGGTCCTCTAGGGAAGACCAGAATAGTAGATAGGGCTAGGATTGACAATTCTATGATAGAACATACATTGCCAATTAGGAAACTACTCAAGAGGATACACTCAAGCAGAGGCCCTAGGATAAGATAGATCGAGGCACTTTGTGATGAACAGGGAGTACCAAGACATAGTACTTTGTGATGAACAGGGAGTATTAAAAAGAACAACACTTTGTGATGAACAGGGAGTGCAAAAACGTAGTACTTTGTGATGAACAGGGAGTACCACTAGGGTAAACAACAACACTTTGTGATGGACAGTGAGTGTCACTAGGATAGAGTATCATAAGCACTTAGGATAATAAGTAGCATTTTGTGATGAACATGGAATGCCACTTTGACTGACACAGTTGATTTGCTTGACTGCAGGAGCACCTACCTATGCTGGAGTCACGGGAGAGATTCCCATCGATTTAGAGTTTGCGAGCAGAGCTGACATTCGAGGATAGAGCAACAGTTCAAGCTATGGGCTTGCGATATATTCTGTATGTGCCTGAGTTTTGGGTGAACATGGGATTGCTAACTACATTAGCTGAGAGATGGCACTCAAAGACTTGCACGTTTCATTTGCCGATGGGTGAGATGATAGTCACCTTAGAGGATGTGTATAGGATACTGAGGATACTGATCGATGGGGAGTTAGTTCCTTACGATCGAGACGGAGATAGGGATGCACTGAGATGAGTTTTTCAGGATCTAGGATCGGAGATGAGGGTTGGACACATGGCTTGGGATACCATGACAATGACAGGATTGGTACTACTGGCGATGGCAGGAGTGATCAGTGGGTTCCTATGTCCAGATAGGATGACACGAGCGTTGGTTGTAGCCATATGTATTTTGACATCATTGTATCATGACATTTATGATTTATATATATATATATATATATGAGATGATTCATCCTTGCAGAATCTATATACATGTGTACCTATGTGATGCTTCTATATGTTTTATGATGTATGTTTCTATGTGGTGCTTATGATATGGGTGCAAATATGTACATGAGGAAAATGCAATATTTTTGTTCTTTTATGTTTTTAAAATGTTATGCAAATGCAAAATGTGAATGTATGGAATGCAGATGAATATGATAATGCAAATGATTATTTACATGATGAGAATGTAAAATGTGCTAACATGTGTTGTGTGCAAGATGTGATGCAATTGTGATATCTCTATGTATGTATGAAATGCTTAATATGTGATGATGCAGATGCAAACTACATGAGATGCAAATATTTTTGGTGTGTCATTATACTTAGTCATGTGATAACGGACTACACAGACTCGGGAAGGATGATGGAGGTCAATCAAGAAAGGGGGATGAAAGATAGAAGATATGGAAGTGAAAGAGCTTCTTGTGCATTATCATCATTGAGCATTATTATGGTAAATAGGTTATGACAATCCAGATATATGTTTGATCCAAAAAGTCATTGTACCCGTTTGCATGGAGATAAGACAGTGAAGAAAAAATAAGATTACAATACACCCCATGAAAAGTATGCATTACATCTCTCCATATCAATATCTCACAAAAATATTATTATGAGGACGACCATGGTGTACATTGTTATCTTCTAAAACCAAAGTAAGATGAATGCTCATTTCATATAGGAGGTTTTGCTCATTTTTCTTGTGTAAGGCCTTTAAATGCTCATACTAGGGCTTCATAGTCTGTCATCTCTGCACAAGTGAGAAGGATGCTAGTAAAGGTTGCAGAATTTGTCTTTACACCCATTAATTGCATTCGCTTTAGGTTTCTAAGACTTTTCACCAAATTCATTTTCTGCATATCGTTTCAATTCATCCCTCGAGATGACATCTCTTTGGCACATTCTTCATACATATCATGCATATAGACCAAAGTATAAAGTCCTTTTATGCTGTGTTTGTTGCTACTATTCTGTTCAAAGTTCTCATTTTGGATGCAGCTGGAAGGATGGCACAAAGATTATGGAATCGAATTTTCATTTGTCAAATGCATTTGCTTGATACTTTCTAAAGTCTTCTCACCTAATTCAATTTATGTAGCTCTTGCAATTATTACCTATCATGAGATGCCCATTTATTTGATGGATTTGATCAAAGAGTTAACGTTCCTTGTCTACCCACCCACATTTTGCATGTATGTCACTGTAGCATTTCTAGCTATAATATCTGACAAAAGCTGACATCTTTAAGCTTTTGTGGATGTCCATAGGTTGTATGTGCAACGCAATTATCTTGGCTTTATGCCTGCTACTTGCATTTTCTTGTGAGTTTTTAAAACAGTTTTTAACAAATTCATTCTGCACATATCCTTCAATCGGGTATTTAATGAGATGACATCTATTTGAGGTGGTCTGTTAAAAGCTTGTGCTGCATTAATTCAATCATTTTGAGAGCTTCCTTGCAAACTCCATTTCATGCACATTCTGCAAATATGACGTCTCTTTGAAGCATTCTATCCTACAGTTCGAGTGCGTTGTCTATGTGTTGGTTAACATATTTGTCTCTCTTTATTTATTTAACCTTGCACATTATGGCTCACAAAAAGAAAGACAAATTCCCTACCAATCAGTTGGAAAATCATAATATTTGATTAACCTCTGAATTAAGGTACAACTCCCTCTAATAAATATTCAATTAGCTCCAAATATCACACAATCAATAGAATGCTTTTCACCAGAAAGCACTAAATGGTAATTGCATTCACCAGTCAATACAAAATGAATGCAAGCACTGATCCATATATAAATCTTTATATAAAGCCGACAGACTTCACACGTACACTAAAACAAAATGAAAAACCTTTAAAGTTGAAATTCGCTAATAATCTTCTGCACACATAGAAAGTATAACAACTTCTTCCTTGAAACAGATTTTCACAGAAATCAAATTCCAAAATAACAAACGCACAGATTTGAAATCAAAGAGAACTGTTAACAAGATTTTCATTCATTGATGAATATCCACCTTCTACATACATAACATTTTTAGCTAATTTAAAAGATAGTCTTTTCAAAAACTTAGTGAACCCTTTCAAAGTTGTTACAAAACATATATATAGGTCACCAGACCAATAGTTTTTAACCAAAGTAAAATTAACTCGTAAGAGTTAATAGAAAACAACCCTAACTGTATAACCGAAACTAAGGAAAATGACTAGACTCGCTGGCAAACAACTGCCAACAGTGCTAGTCATGCCATCTGCCCGGTCCCGATGTGATCGCTCGGGTTGGGGTTTTGGACAGACACCATCACCGCCTTTGCCACACTCCACTCTCAATGCACCTTTGAAAATTATTGAATTACAGTTATGTGTGGCAAATTGATGTGAATTACTCTTTGTTTCCAGAGCTCCTTCTTTCTCTTCACCATCTGCACTTTGTCTCTGTGGGAATCCAGGTGATCAAGACAAACCGTGAGCATCGACTCCACTTTGGAAATCCTCATGAAATCTTCCACAACCAAGGATTGCTCCACTTTGATTTGTTTAATGTGGCTGCTGAACTGGTTAATCATCTCTGTGGTATCTTCCAGGGTTTCACTATCTTCTTTAAGCAATTGAACATCCACGCAGTGCAAATCCTTCTGCATGGTTGCCCTTAAAGCTATTAATTCACCATGCAGACTGGCTGATTCATTATGACCCCATTCAATAATCTGGTTGCGCCATTCAATACTCTCTTTGCAAATAAACATTACATCTTCATTTAACCCTGACACTTGATTTTCAGCAAGAAAATTCATCAGACCATAACGCTGAATATTGCACATCTGTTTTGAAATCACTGCCCATTTAGTTTTCTCTTTTTGCCACGAGATTAAGTCAGAATCCAATTCCTTGGTGACTTCATTAGCATCTTTGAAGATTTGGACTAAATCCGTTATGTAATTGGTCGCTTGATGCATAATCGAGGTGAGCCATTCTGAGAAAACTTCGGCAATCATCCTATTTCGTTGAACCTCATCAAAGAATTTCTAATTACCAGGTGATTTTGGGCTAAATGGTCCTGAACTTTGAGACAACGGTAATGGGCTGTTCTGCAGAGCATGAATATACTAAGCCATTTGGGTTAAATTTTGCTTTAACTCAGCTTTATCTCTTTCATCTTTCCAAGTACGAGAGATAATTCATTTAGTTGAAGTCTCCAGATGTTTCACATCTACAGCTCTGGTTCCGACCCCCAAATCAACTCATTCAATAACATAGTCTGCTTTTGAAGCAATAACAAAATCTTTGTCGGACGCGAGTTTGGCAATGTCTGCGGTCCAATGCTTCGTGCCTTCGTCGAAATCAATCATTACCTCCATTTTTAGCTTTTTGGGCTTTGTAGATTTTCCTAGATATTTAATCACAACATCCTCCATTGATACCGAAATAGGAACCACGTTCCTTTTCTTGGTGATTGAATCACTCAACCACTTGGGTGCTAGAGTCAGTTCCTTAGATGGCATGGGTGGAAATCCTACTGAGGGTGGCAATGTGGCACTGTCTGCATGAGACTGGATATCAAGTGTCCCTAGATCCTGGCAAGTAGTCTCTACGCTGGTTGAAACCTTGTTTGTATCAGAAACAAGGGATGCCATATCGCATAGTGCTTCCTCTGCATCTAGATCAAGAATGAGATGGGGAGCTGGTAGCTGAAAGCTCTTCTTGGACCTTGACCTGGTAATTCGACCACCAATAGCAAGCTCAACCTCAGTGTCAAGTTTCTCTTCTTTAATCCTTGCCTGCCTTTTTCCTGTAACAGAAACAGGAATGTTAGTTAAAATAGAAGTTTTGCTTGCGGTATTCCTCTTCCCACTTTTTCTTCTTGAACTAGTTTCTCTTGCCGACTGGAATCGACAACCCCTAAGCCAATTTTTTGTCCTTTGAATTACATTGAAAGTGCGTGTCTAAATACTATCCTCCATGTTTTTACTCCAATCCACCTCTGGAAGAGGCTCATTATGCATCCGCTTCAGAAACTCAGAGTTAAGTATATCCTCATCATTAGTAGTGACACCTGAAGTATCCAATGGCAATTTCATGTCATGAATTTGCTTCAAGGTTAACCTGGACCAACTCCTTTTCCTTACTTCAAATTCATCCTGGCAACCCTCCCAATAATCCTCCAACTGAGGAACATGCTGATCAGGCACCATCTTCTTTACATATTGAGCAATTAAACCTTTACTATAAAAATTATATCTTTTCACAAAGGTCTTCAAATGAAACCTTTTAAATTCGAGCTCAAGATTCAGCACATCAGAGACAAACCTGCAACTGTAATGGCCTAAATCAATGCGGAAAATCCCACTTGTGTCCGAGTCCTCACCATAATCCTTTGCAACATAAGCAAGCTGCCTAGAAACTTCAATCAAAATACAGGAGTCTAAAACATACCTGGGTAGCCTAAAGGGTTCACCTTTAAATCCTCCAACCCTTAGGTAAGTGAAGTGACTAAACTGTGTAAAGAAACTGCCATAAATGTTAACAAGTTCAATGGCTTCTACAGACATCCTCCTATGCAAGTTACCCTGTAATTCAAAGGTCGACCTCCCAGCAAAAATATCATTCCAGCATAGATAGTCATTAACATGCCCTTTTAAAGTCAAATTAGGATGATACTCATAAATCTTTATGCCTTGAATCCATTTTGCATGGGATAGTCCAAACCATTCTCTCACACAAGCAAGCATATATAACAAGTATGATGACATATGGAAGTTTGCCATCCCAGGGTAATTACTCAAACCTTCGTGCAATCTTTCCGCTATAACAGTTCCCCAATCAATGAATTGATTTTTATCTAGAGTGACCTGGATGAAGAAATACATCCAGTCCTCCCAATAAAAGGAGTGGGAATTACCCTTTACTCTGCTTAACAATATTACCAAGTTCTAGATTGCGGGAATTAAATGTTCATGGGTTAGAGGTCTCGGCAGCCTTGAACCTCCTTTCTGGAATTTCAGAAGCCAATTCCGTGCAATAATAGTTCTGTAATACTGCTTTTTCTCAGAGAAAATTCCATAGGATTTTTCAATCGTCCAATCTTCATAGGGTTCCCAGTGTGGGATACCCATAGCTACCATTACTGTTTGTCTATTTATGGATAACAAAACCTCAGCATTGTTTTGACTTATGCATCTATTACCCTTGTCATAGTGATTCATACATTCTAAAACTAATTCAAGGAAAGGAGCAGTTGTGGGAAATGCGGCCGCTTCTAATAACCCGCTATGTGCAACATCTCTCATCATAAGATCTCCAGCTGGGTTCCGGGCTCTTTCTAGAAAATCATCTAAATCCAGTTGGACTAATGTTGTATCACCTAATTCTGGTAAAGAGCTTACAAGGGAAGACGAGCTCATCAATTTGGGCAAAATAGGCCTCATGTTTAGCTCGTGATTTTCTCCAATTAATCTGAGGCAAAGAAGGAAAGTGGAAACGGAAACAAACAACTAACAAAATACCCAGATCTTTAAAACAAATTGCAACAATTTAGAAAGTTGTTGAACATACCTTCCTCTGTCCTTTGAAAATCCCTATCGCAGTCTATTTCTCCCGCTCCAAAACTCTTTCTCAAAACCTTCTCAAGAAAATAATAATATCGAAGTGACATCTACTCAGTTTTAAAGCCAAGAAAATTTTACCCATCATTACCACAAACTGTATCCCTTACACTTCGTTCATGTGGCCTTACTCTAAAATGATTGTATCGGAGCATGTCTTAAATGCTAGATCACTTCACTTCTGACACTACGGATCCTCACACATACTTGCTATAAATGACAGATTTCAAATCATTAGAGAAAGAATATTCCTCTCTTCTGCGGTCGTTAATCATCTCTTGAAATGCGCACCGTCATCTCACGCCAAGTCACATGTCTTCTAAGAAACCTATACATCAAACTCTAAACTTTGTAAAACAATCACGACACAAAATTAGCATGAGAAATGTTGAACTTTGAACTTTGAACCGAAAAGGTTCAAGTTCAAGGTTCAAAGAATGTAAAATACCGACAAGGACTAGCAAAGACTTAAAATCGTGCAGGAGGAAAAACATTCAAAACAACGCCCGTTGAACTTTTAACCTTGAACCAAAAAGGTTCAAGTTCAACGTAGTGAAACTTAACAATGGTCGAGCTATATGAGGAAAATTAAACAAATGACTTGACCAACGGATTAAACGTGTATTACTCCGAGCAAGGACATATATGAAATGCAAATTTTATATGGGCCCAACAGTGGCTCTGCATGGGCATTGGAACTTTAAAGTACCAAGCAATGAACCTCAAAATCTCTGGTTTCGCCAAATGACTAACCAAGGTTCGACTTACAACAAAATTGACACACCTAAACTAACACAATAAAAGAAAGTATGTACAAACCGACAAGGGATGCCTGTTTACAATTGATACAGTTTTAAGTCCTGCCCATTATAGGATAGGGGTAGTTCAAAGCCATCCTGGTAAGAAAGTTTAAGAGAATTGGGGCCCTTTACTTCGTGAATCACATAAGGTCCCTTCCACAACAACTCAAACTTGCCATGAGCACCTTTTGGCTCTCTCCTTTTATCCCACAATAACACCAGATCACCTTTCATGAATTTTTTGGGCCTTGCTTTCTGATAAAAAATCCTTTTAACCTTCATCTGATGCTCTATAATCCCGTCAACCAGTTTTTTGCTTTCTTCTTCAATTCTAGTTAGGTACATAATTCTTTTTTCAAGAGAACTCTGGAAAAACGCATCTTCTATCACCGTCTGCAGCCTAGAAGCTGCTAACTGTAAAGGAAGAGAGAGTTGTGCACCAATGCCATATACTAGCTCAAATGGTGACATCCCTATGGCCCGTTTTGGTGAGGTTCGATCTGCCCATAGTGCTTCATGTAACCTCTTGTGCCAATCCCTGGAATTCTCACTAACCAGCTTTCTTATGATGTTGATCAAATTCTTGTTACTCGATTCTGCTTGACCGTTACCCTGCAGATAATAATCAGAAGTGTGTGCCAAGGAAATTCCATGATCATAACAAAATAGACTTAACTCAGATGAAGACAAATTTGATGCATTATTTGTGACTATTTATGAGGGACTCCAAACCTAACAAGAATATTATCCTTAAGGAACATACACACAATCTCTGAAGTGGTTTTTTTAACAGGGATAGCTTCCACCCACTTAGTGAAATAATCCATTGCTGTTAATATGTGAGTATGCCCCACACTAGAAATGGGGTTCAAAGGGCCAATGAAATCTAATCCCCACTATTTAAAGGGTTCTTCAATTACCATAGGTCTCAAAGGCAAGGCGGCTAACTAGGGTTTACCTGTAAACAACTTGCACTTCTCACACCTCGCCACCTAGGCATATGCATCCTTGAACATTCCCGGCTAGTAGTAACAATTCCTCAAGATTTTATATGCAGTAACTGTAGAGGAGAAATGACGCCCACATGCCTCATTATGAAAATTTTTCAATAGAGCTTCTTGGTGCGGTTTATCCACACATCGGAGGAAAGTGCCATCTAAGCCTTTCTTGTACAATATGTTATTTGAGATGACGTACTTCACAGCTTTCAACCTCAGATTTCTCTTTTCCCGAGGAGAAAGATGATCTAGACAGTCTCCATACGTAAGATAATATGCAACATTGGTGAACCAAGAATCCTGATGGCCAACGAATAGGGTTAAAGGTAGACTGTCCTCTTCTTTAAACTCATTCTCTGCTATCAATTTACAAAGGCCCTATCCTCTAACCAATTTAGTGGGCTTGATGTCTAAATTGAATTCTTGAATCTTGGAGACCCAAGATGCTCTATTGTTGATGCCAACATCCTATTGAGTTAAAACAACTTTTACTACAGAATTGGGAACAAAAACAGTTGCATGTGAATGAAGTATGTAATACCTAAATTGTTTCACAACTTTTACCACCGCATAAGCCTGCTTCTCTATCTGTGAGTATTTTAACTCATGCTTCTTCAAGGGGATACTCATGAAAGAAATTGGCACCTCTTCACTATTCTCACCCTTTTGTACCAAAATCCCAGACAAGGTATGCTCAGATGCATAAAAATAAATAATAAAGTCCTTATTAAAGTCTGGATTAACTAGAGTAGGTGCATGCACGATGACCCTTTTAATCTCTTTGAAAGCTTTCCTGCTTGCTTCATTCCATCTAAAGGCTACTTTTTCGCTCATCATATTCACAATGTATTTAGTAGTTTCAGCAAAATCATGAATAAAACGACTTAAGAAGTCCACCTGTCCAAAGAAGGACCTTACTCCATTTCTATTCGAGAGGAGACTGAGTTGCTGTATCACCTTTACTCTCTGTGGATCAACCTTTACCCCCTCTTATGAGATGATATGTCCCATAAGTTTTCCTTCTGTGACACCAAAAACAGACTTTTTAGGATTCAAAGATACCCCATGCTCCCTACATCTCATCAGAACTTTTCTCAAATCCCGCACATGATGCTTCCTTCTTTTGCAGAAAACAGTCAGGTCATCCAAATACACAACGATAATATTATCCTTCAAATTCCTGAAGGAAAGATCCATTGCCCTTTGAAACATTGCCCCTGCATTAATCAACCCAAAAGGCATTCTATTATACGTAAAGGTACCCCAGGAGGTTGTAAAGGTTGTCTTGTGTTGATCCTACTCCGCCACACTAATTTGATTATACCCAGAGAAGTCGTCCAACATGAACATCATCTCAGACCCTGAAATAGTTTGTAAAATATGATCCAGTGCAGGCAGGGGGTAGTTGTCTTTCAAACTTGCTTGATTTAAGTTTCTAAAATCAACACAGATTCGTATCTCACCTTTTTTATTCTGAACAGGAACTATGTTTGTAATCCAGGTAGAGTGATGTAGAGGATAAATAATTTGGGCCTTCAACATTTTGTCAACCTCATGAAAAATTGCTTCTGCTACCTTTGGATTAAAATTCCTTAACTTTTGCCGAAAAGGGTTGACACTTGGTTTCAAAGGAATTTGATGTTGGAAATTATCATCCCTGAAATTCTTCAAATCATCATAACTCCATGCAAAAACATCTTTAAACTCGACCAGCAAATCGATGAACTTCCTTCTCTCGACTTCAGAACAACATTTTCCCAAATTAACAAATTTAGGATCCTCATTGGTACCAATGTTAATTTTCTCATACTCACCAGAGCTTTGAATTATAGGAGGTTCCCTATCCCTTTGCTTAACATATCCATCCTTCCTATCGAAAAGGTGTTCAAGAGAAACTAAACCCTTTGGGATTTTATTCCCTTTTAGCTGCAACATTCCATCGTGTACTTCTTCTAGTGTATGGGGAAAAAACTCTTTACAACTCGCCTCTGACCCCTCATAAAAAAAGGTTGTAAAAATGTCAGCACACTGTAGAAAATTCTAAATCTGTTTATCATTTTCAAACACCTGCGAGGACTCAGAATTATCAGGCACCCTGGGTCTATAAACTAGTTCAACCCTGTAAGTGTTGGTTGTGAAATCCGAGTGTGGTACCAACAAGGCTGCAGATACTGCCAAAGAATCATCCTTCAAGTTAAACTCCCTGGGAATGACCTCAATTAAAAAATCATCGAAGGCTTCAATCTCATCCGAAACACGATTCCTGTAATGTCTCAATCTCTCAATTTTGATAGCAAACAAGCCCCTCACTTGTTTAACAATAAGTTCAACGTCACCTCTCACCTTTAAATTTTTGATTTGCAATCTCCTTGCTTCATCCAAACCTAATAACAAGGCCTCATATTCGGCCCTATTATTCGTGTTTTGGAATTCCAATTTGAAAGAATAAGGAATGACCTTTCCGTGGGGAGGTATCAATACGACCCCGACCCCTGATCCAGAAGATAAACAACTCCCATCAAATTCCATAGACCAGAGTGCATCAGACATACCTGAATCTGTTAACATACTCTCATCTTGAGGATCAGTCGTTATCATGTAATTACAAAAGCCACAATCCTGGTACAAAATTTGAGCTTTCAGATCATCTGAAGGAAAAACTGTGTATTTGGCCTTTGTTTCAGGGTGCAAAAGGACTCTCTGTTTTCCAACTATGATCAATGCTTGTGACCAATCCATCCTAATTTCCCCTCCCATGTCTTTATAGAAGGTGCGACTCAACAACATGCCATAGCTAGTAGGGATGTCAGCCACTAGGATTGTCAACTTGATTCTCTTGGCAGGGTGTGCTACTAAAGCGACCTGGGCATCCTTAATTTGCCCTAATAAAGGAACCTGCTTGGAGTCCATGGAGTAACACTTGCCAAAGGTCTTTGTTAGGGTTAAACCTAAAGCCTTTGCTATGGCTGAGGGCATGACATTGTCAGATGCTCCTGAATCTATTATACAATTACTCAACTTGTGCCCATTAATATATAAGGACACTTAGAAAGGTTCTGGTTTATTTTCAAAATTGGGTTCAAGGAAATCAACTTGTATAGGAATAGTCTCTGATGAGCCTTCAGGGATTACTAAAGCAGGATTGACATTATCGTGTGCTTGAGAATCACTACTCACGGGTGTTTGGGTTTCACTTGCTAAGGCATGGGCATCATTCCCTTTGACAAATTCAACCAATCCATCTAGCTCCTTCGGGTTTAATTTCAAATACTCAGCCAGAGTAATCTGAACACAAGATGTCTTGCAAAATTCAATGATATCAAAAGGGTTAGTAAAAGAATCAAAACTCGAAGAAGCAACCTCTTGAACAACCTTTGATATACCTCCATGACGGGTCAAAATTTCCTTTCCTTTCATAGTGCTGTGGATGAGTGTTACAACATCTTGAGATTTCAAATTCTATTGAGTTCTTGTAAGAATTGCGTATGAGGAATCTTCCAAGTTTCCTCCCCTTTCTAAGTCGGAGACATATTCCATATAATGAATTTCAGAGTCGCCAGGCATACTTTGGGAACTTCCTTCATCAACTTCTAAGATTGTCTCTCCTTTACTGATCATTTGGGAAAAATGAACCATCTCTGGACACGAAGAACCATCATGTTCGTCAGTTAAATGAAACACACAAGAGTTTACCTTGGGGGGTGGTGCTTCAATAGCAAGTCTTTGCTGTACAGGGGGTAGTTGTAATTGTCTTCCTCCATCTCCTCCCTGTTGATTAGGATATCTCCTAGGAATGTCTTGATATGGTTGGGAATAAGAAGTACTTGCTTTAGGAGTCTGCCTCTTAAGGGCAATTACATCATTCATTAACTGTTGGATAACAGGATCTGAGGAAGTAGTTGGTTGGGCATTAGATGTTTGTACTTCTCTTTTCCATTTGCCCACAGTGATCAAATCGTCCTCTAATTCAACTGCGAGAGTTTTAACAGCATTCAAATCTGCAACCCTTTGCCTACGAATCAGGAAACTTAAGTACTCAAACCTTCATACAACCTTTCCGCTAAAACAGTTCCCCAATCAATGAATCAATTTTTATCTAGAGTGACCTGGATGAAGAAATACATCCAGTCCTCCCAATAAAAGGAGTGGGAATTGCCCTTTACTCTACTCAACAATATTACCAAGTCCCAGATTGCAGTAATTAAATGTTCACGGGTTAGAGGTCTAGACAGCCTTGAACCTCCTTTCTGGAATTTCAGAAGCCAATTCCGTGCAATAACAGTTCTGTAATACTTTTTTTTCTTAGAGAAAATTCCATAGGATTTTCCAATCATCCAATCTTCATAAGGTTCCCGGTGTGGGATACCCATAGCTGCCATTACTATCTATCTATCTATGGATAACAAAACCTCACCATTGTTTTGCCTTATGCATCTATTACCCTTGTCATAGTGATTCATACATTCTAAAACTAATTCAGGGCAAGGAGCAGTTGTGGGAAATGCGGCCGCTTCTAATAACCCGCTCTGTGCAACATCTCTCATCATAGGATCTGCGGCTGGGTTCCAGGCTTTTTCTAGAAAATCATCTAAATCCAGTTGGACTAATGCTGTATCACCTAATTCTGGTAAAGAGCTTACAAGGGAAGAAGAGCTCATCAATTTGTGCAAAATAGGCCTCATGTTTAGCTCGTGATTTTCTCCAATTAATCCCAGGAAAAGAAGGAAAGTGGAAATGGAAACAAACAACTAACAAAATACACAGATCTTTAAAATAAACTGCAACAATTTAGAAAGTTGTTGAACATACCTTCCTCTGTCCTCTGAAAACCCCTATCGCAGTCTATTTCTCCCACTCCAAAACTCCTTCTCAAAACCTTCTCAAGAAAATAATAATATCGATGTGACATCTACTCAGTTTTAAGGCCTAGAAAATCTTACCCATCATTACCACAAATTGTCTCCCTTACACTTCATTCGTGTGGCCTTACTCTGAAATGATTGTATCAGAGCATGCCTTAAATGCTAGATCACTTCACTTCTGACACTACGGATCCTCACACATACTTGCTATAAATGACAGATTTCAAATCATTAGAGAAAGAATATTCCTCTCTTTTGTGGCCATTAATCATCTCTTGAAATGCGCACCGTCATCTCGCGCCAAGTCACATGTCTTCCGAGAAACCTATACATCAAACTCTGAACTTTGTGAAACAATCATGACACAAAATTAGCATGAGAAATGTTGAACTTTGAACTTTGAACCAAAAAGGTTCAAGTTCAAGGTTCAAAGAATGTAAAATACTGACAAGGACTAGCAAAGACTTAAAATCGTGCGGGAGGAAAAACATTCAAAACAACGCCCGTTGAACTTTGAACCTTGAACCAAAAAGGTTCAAGTTCAAGGTTCAAGTTCAACGTAGTGAAACTTAAAAATGGCCAAGCTATATGAGGAAAATTAAACAAATGACTTGACCAACGGATTAAACGGGTATTACTCCAAGCAAGGACATATATGAAATGAAAATTTTATATGGGTCCAACACTATGCTACCACATTTCTTTCGAAGCTTTCTAGCCGAGACTGATAAGGTTTACCTAGTTGGTGTTGCTCAATTCCACCAACCACTCTAGGCATAGCTTTGCTCCAAGACCTCCAAGTCCTTGTCAATCTCCTCTAGTAATTTCTCTTTTCCAATCTCTAGGTGTTTGCAACAAGTGTTTGACCAGGAACCCTACCATTTCAAAGTGTTTCCCATATGCTCAATCTTGCTAATTTGACAACAACTTGTCAATTTCACCCCCATACTGTTGTGAGTCATTGAAGAGGTGTGGGGGTAGCATTTACCATGAAATGAAGTCAATTTGGCCCATTTGTGAGTTTTCTTTCACTATCTTCCTTACCGATTTCACCAACTTGCCTAGAAATAGGGCTACAAGGAATGAGCCCCTATTATGCCTCCAAAATCTGGTTTTTAAGGGTTTTGAGGGAATTGGTCCAAAAGACCCTGCAAAAAGGTTTATTTTTCCTCAAACACTCACCCAACCCTAAGAGATTTTGTTGGTTTTGGTCTTCCAACTCGTGGTACAATGCCCTAACCCAAAAATGAGGGTTTTGTGGGGTTTCTAGGCTTTAATCGGTAATGACTGTTCAATTTTGTGGAATGGACATCTAAAGGCATTTTCAAGGCTTCTCCTTGTAGTGGAAACTCTTTATGGACCTCATGAACCTCTCCAAATTATTTGGCTAAGGTTTTGTGTTCACCTCTACACTATGCACTCAATTTTCACCCTGTCTTCTCTAGCCAGGTTGCTCCTGGACTCGCCTAGAACAAGGTGGTAACCATGTTAATCTCCACTTCCAAAACTCCTCCCTATATATTTACACTATACAATGGGTTTCCTTCCATGTCCCAATAGGCCGTGATGGTAGCACGGGGGGATTTTATGGGGCAACCATTTTACATGAAATTGCTATTTACAAGCCAAAACTGGCTGATTGGAAACAAAACAAAGAAAGTACTAACACACACTAACAAAAAAGCATGAAATGAATCAAATGACACTATAACACACCAAAGAACTACAATCCAAAACTGGATCAATGGATTCAATCCATTTGTATTCACATCTTAAGCAAAATAAGCCAAAAACAGTGATAACAGTCCAAAAATGAGTAGTTTCAGATTGTCAATCATACAAAATCAAACTTCCAACCTTGGTAACCATGAAACAGGAGGTTTAAATAGTCTTCCCCATGTGTGGAGGCATTCTAGGGCATTGTGCTATCTCTAACTCCACTGCTAAGCTCCTTTAGGACAAACGTTGTCATGACAACTTTTACAACTTTCCACATTTTTCTTTGCCAACCTAAATAACCTATTAAAATTCATTACACAAGAAATTTTAAGCATTCCTAAGACCATTCTAAACCTCTCTAATTCTCACACCAATTTATGCCACTTTTGACCATCAAGAAGGCCACTTCAACTACTCAAACTACTACCTACTCACAAAGTGCAAACATAGGAAGACAACCAACTCAACTAGGCCTACACTTGACTCAAATCAAACATCACACACACACCTTGGACCATCCTGGAGTCCTTATTAGGAACCTAACTTGGCTAACATTAGTACAAGCTAAAATTGTGGAAGGACTATGAGCCTAAGTCCTAGGTGCTCCTACACCATTCTCCCAAACAAAAGAAAACTAATTCACCTCTTTGGGGATCAGATTCTGATCAATGCCTAACTTCTTAAACTCTATTTCAAGCACCCATGTAGCCTCAACATCATCCATACCCTGCCACTTGATTAGGTGCTCCTAATAAATTTGATGCCTTGTCTTGTTAGGTATCCTTGAACTCAATACCTTTTCAGCCTTTGGACTTGGTCTTGCTGGTACTTGAAGGTTATTTACATCATCTGATACCTTTGAGTGACTGCAATCTAAACCTTGAATTGACCCTTTGTAAGAAACTAAGTCTGCTATGTTGAAAAGCAGTGACAATCCTATTTCACTAGGTAGATCCACCTTGTATGCATTTTCTCCATACTTGGCTAGGATGGCACATGGACCCAACCTTTTCATCTGCAACTTATTAGGTACTCCTTGCTGTAGTCTTTCTTTGTTTAGATGCACCATGACAAGATCACCTACTTGGAATTGTAGGTTCTTCCTTCTCTCATCTACCTTTTGCTTGATCTTACTTGTGTTCTCCATCAATGCTTTCTTGACTGATTCATGTACTTTTTTCATTGACTGAGCAAAATCTTCAACATACCCACTCCTTGTTGCTACATTACCTAAGTATCTGAGCTCCAATATACCCCTTGGTTGAAGACCATAGACCACCTCAAAAGGACTCTTGTTGGTGGTTCTATTTGTTGTGTCATTGTAAGCATATTCAGCTTGTGATAGCACTTGATCCCATGTCTGACCATACTCCTTGGTAAGGCACCTCAATAAGTTTCCCAAGCTCCTATTGACCACTTTGGTTTGCCCATGTATTTGTAGATGGTAGGCTGATCCAAACGATAGGTTGGTGCCAATATTTTGCCAAAGTGTCTTCCAAAAATGACTCATGAAATTTGAGTCCCTATCTGAAATAATTCTCATGGGTAAACCATGTATCCTTATTACTTACTTGAAGAACAACTGAGCTATATGACATCCATCATGAGTAGTCTTGCAAGGTACAAAGTGGGCCATCTTACTAAATCTATCCACTATGACATAAATGCTGTCAAATCCTTGCTTTGTCCTTGGTAATCCTACTATAAAATCCATACTAATGCACTCCCAAGGTCTATTTGGTATGGGAAGAGTTTGGTATAAACCAACATTTGAAGAAGTGCCCTTGGCCTTTTGACAAACAATACAAGTCTCCACATACCTTTTCACATCTTGAATCATCCTAGGCTAATAGTAATACCCCTGAACCAACTCTTGAGTCTTGTTGACTCCAAAATGACCACTAAGGTTGCCATTATGCTTCTCTTGTATGAGATTTTATCTCATTGACCCTCTAGGAACACAAAGTTGTCCTCCTCTAAACAATAACCCATCTTGCAAGGTAAAATATGAATACTCACTATGAAAATGATTTTGATACTCTTTGCATACCTTGTAGGCATTTGAGAAGTCTTCATCATCCAGGTATAGGTCTCTAAAACTGTCAACACCTATGCTCCTTAACTGAATTTCTTGGACTGTCAAAAGTCTTTTGCTTAATGCATCAGCAACCCAGTTTAATTGATCTTTTTTGTGCTTGATTGTGAATGTGTAGGCTTGCATATACTCTAACCACTTCATGTGTTTGTGACTGAATTTTTCTTGTGAGTTTGGAAAGCTTAAAGCTTGGTTGTCTGTGTAGACTACAAATTCCTTAGGAAGGATATAGTGTCTCCACTTCCTCAAAGCCTGCACTAAAGCATATAATTCCAGGTCATATGAGAAGTATTTCCTCTTTGCATCACTTATCTTCTCACCATGGAAATCTACTGGTCTTTCTTCTTGGCTTAGGACAACACCTACTGCAATATTGCTTGCATCACATTCCATTGTGAAGAGTTTCTCAAAACTAGGCAACACTAACACCGGTTGAGTAGCTATCTTTTCCTTCAAGGTTTTAGAACCTCTATTTGCTTGTTCATTCCACTGAAACTTTGCCTTCATTCCACCTCTAATAGTGTCCAACATTGGTGCACATATATCACTAAATTGCCTAATGAACTTCCTGTAATACTGAGCTAGTCCATGGAAGCTTCTCACCTCTATTGCTGACTTAGGAGTAGGCCAATTTACTATGGCTTCAACCTTGGGGATCCATCTTGAGGTTTCCTTGAAACAACACAAACCCAAGGTAAACCAACTCCTACTTAAAAAATTCACACTTGTCCAAGTTCATGGTTAGCTTCTCTTCATACATTCTTTGTAGCAAATTTTGCAAATGATTAATATGACATGCCCTATCCTTACTGAAAATGAGAATATCATTTAAATATACCACCACAAATTTACCTATGAAGTCTTTCATCACCTCATTCATGAGTCTCATGAATGTGCTTGGAGCATTGGATAAGCTAAATGATATTACAAGCCACTCATAAAGACCCTCTGTTGTCTTGAATGCTGTTTTCCATTCATCACCCTCCTTAATCCTAATTTGGTGGTATCCACTTTTAAGGTCAATCTTGGTAAAGTATTTGGCTTCCCCTAAACAATCCATTAGGTCTTCTATTCTAGGAATTGGAAACCTATATCTAATGGTGATCCTATTTATAGCCCTAGAGTCAGTGCACAATATCCAAGTACCACCTTTCTTTGGGGCTAAAATGATAGGTACAACACAAGGGCTAATGCTTTTCCTAATTAGGCCTTGGTCTAAAAGCTCTTGGATTTGTTTAGAAATCTCAACATTTTGTTGGGGAGTCATTTTGTAAGCTGCCTTGTTAGGTAAGGATGCTCTGGGAATAAAGTCTATTTGATGGCTTATGGCTCTTTTAGGAGGTAAGGTGGGTAGCTGTTCCTCACTCACTATTCCTTTGAGATTTTTCAATAGGTCTTGAACCTCTATTGGCAAATCTGGTTGCTCTCTCTTGTCTTCCTCTTTAGGCTTCATCACTAATGCAAACCCTATACCTTCACCTTCTTCAAGTGTCTTCAAGAACTGTTTTTCACTCACTAAGAGGACATTAGGACTTGCTGCCCTCTTTTCACCTTCCTCAAGGATAGATTGAATCTTGAATGTGACTCCATCTTTCTTGAATGAGTATGCATTCTTGGCTCCATCATGAATAGCTTATGTATCAAATTTCCATGGTCTTCCTAGTAGAAGATGGCATGCATCCATGGGTAGGACATCACATAACACTTTGTCCTTATACCTCTCAATGGTGAAATCCACCCATGCTTGCTCATTGACTAGGACATGTTGGCCTTTGTTCAACCAAGTGACCCTATATGAGTTGTTGTGAGGTATCCTTTGCAACTTAAGCTTACTCACTGCCTCTTCTGACACAATGTTGTCTGTTGACCCTGAATCAATGATCACTTTGCAAACTTTGTCCATTATCTTGCATTTGATCCTAAATAACGACCTCCTTTGGCTAGGCTCTTCTCTGTCAGGTTCTTTTATCAAAGTTCTTCTTATCATCAAGTTCTCACCTACCTCTGATTCTAAGGCAACCTCTGAAGTCTTGCTTCTTGAAGTCTCTTCTTGAAGGTAGTTCACTCTCCTTTCACTATTCTGTGATGATGATCCCTTCTCTGGACACCTATATGCTGGATGACCAAGCTAGTTGCAATGGTAACACTTCATTGAGGCAAAATATGAGGAAAATCTACCTTGTCCACTAGACCTTCCTCTAAGACCATTGTTTGACCCCCTTCCTCTATTGAATCCTCCTTTACCAGTGCCACTTTCTTGCTACTCAGTGAGTTTAGACTCACCTTGTGTTCTTTGCTCTGAGTTTCTTCCTCCAAATCCTCCACTATGGCCTCTTTTCTTTTCGTCTACCCCTACCCCTATTACTACTTGAATCATGTCTTATTTTTCAGTTTTTCTTCCACTTTAAGGGCAAGTTGATAGCTTTGATGAACTGTCTTTGGGCTCATTAGACTGATTTCCTCTTGGATGTTCCACCGTAGTACATTTAAGTACCTAGCAACTTTGAGACTTTCTTCTTCCACTGCATGAGATCTAAGGCTAAGTTTGTGAAACTCCTCCATATAGCCACTTACATCAAGCTCTTTTTGTCTTAGGTTTTGTTTCTTCCTATGAATCTGCACTTCATAGTCATCGAGGAGATAGACTTCTTTGATTTTGACTAACATCCCTTTCCAAGAAGAGATGGGTGTTTTACCCATTTTCTTTCTCTCATCCTGCACAAATTTCCACCATGTGAGAGAAACTCCTCTCATCCTAGACTTGGCCACTTTAACTCTTTGAGCTTCAGTTATGCCTTCACACTCAAAATGGTTCTCCATACCCTCTATCCATTCTAGAACCACTTCTGCTTCCATCTTACTAGTAAACAATGGCAATCCTTCTAGTGATTTACCACTTAAGATTTTCAGTGCCTTTAGGAAAGCTTCTTGTTCTAAGAAAGGATCAGGTTTAGGTACTTTTTCTATCTCTGACACCTCTTTACCCTTCCCTTCTTCTCCTTCAACCTTTATCAACACTTCATCTACCTTGGTTTCAATCTCACCAAGCTTACTTTCCAATTCAATCAACTTTTCCTTCAGGAGTCTATTCTCTTCCTCCTGATAATCCACTTTCTTTGCCAACTCTGCATTGGTCACCATGGTGTTGTCTCCTACAGATTCCACTGAGGACATCTACTCACCTAGCCCAAATCTTATAGGCTCTGATACCAATTTGATAGGGTTTACCTAGCTTGCTCACAGTTCACCTAGTTGGTGTTGCTCAATTCCACCAACCACTCCAGGCCTAGCTTTGCTCCAAGACCTCCAAGTACTTCTCAATCTCCTCTAGGACTTGCTCTTTGCCAATCTCTAGGTTTTTGCAACAAGTGTTTTACCAGGAACCCTACCATTTCAAAGTTTTTCCCATATGCTCAATCTTGCTAATTTGACAACAACTTGTCAATTTCACCCCCATACTATTGCGAGTCATTGCAAAGGTGTGGGGGTGACATTTACCATGAAATGAAGTCAATTTGGCCCATTTGTGAGTTTGATTTCACTATCTTCCTTACCGATTTCACCAACTTGCCTAGAAATAGGGCTACAAGGAAAGAACCCCTATTAGGCCTCCAAAATCCAGTTTTCAAGGGTTTTGAGGGAATCAATCCAAAAGAACCTGTAACAAGGTTTATTTTTGCTCAAACACTCACCCAACCCTAAGAGATTTTGTTTGTTTTGGTCTTCCAACTCGCGGTACAATGCCCTAACCCAAAAATGAGGGTTTGGTGGGGTTTCTAGGCCTTTAACCGGCAATGACTGTTCAATTTTGTGGAATGGGCATCTAAAGGTCTTGTCAAGGCTTCTCCTTGTAGTGGAAACTCTGTATGTACCTCATGAACCTCTCCAAGTTATTTGGCTAAGGTTTTGTGTTCACCTCTACACTATGCACTCAATTTTTACCCTGTCTTCTCTAGCCGGGTTGCTCTTGGATTCGCCTAGAAAAAGGTGGTAACCATGTTAATCTCCACTTCCAGAACTCCTCCTTGCATATTTACACTATATAATGGGTTTCCTTCCAATTCCCAACAGGCCGTGATGGTAGCACAAAGGGATTTTATGGGGCAACCATTTTACATGAAATTGCTATTTACAAGCCAAAAGTGGCTGATTGGAAACAAAACAAAGAAAGTACTAGCACACTAACTACAAAGCATGAAATGAATCAAATGACACTGGAACACACCAAATAACTACAATCCAAAACTAGATCAATGGATTCAATCCATTTGTATTCACATCTTAAGCAAAATAAGCCAAAAACAGTGATAACAGTCCAAAAATGAGTAGTTTCAGATTCTCAATCATACAAAATCAAACTTACAACCTTGGTAACCATGCAAGAGGAGGTTTAAATAGTCATCCCCATGTGTGGAGGCATTCTAGGGCATTGTGCTATCCCTATTCCACGGCTAAGCTCCTTTAGGACAAAAGTTGTCATGACAACTTTTACAACTTTCCACATTTTTCTTTGCCAACCTAAACAACCTATTACAAGTCATTAAACAAGACTTTTTAAGCATTCCTAATACCATTCTAAAACTCTCTAATTCTCACACCAATTTATGCCACTTTTGACCATCAAGAAGGCCACTTCAACTACTCAAACTACTACCTACTCACAAAGTGCAAACCTAGGAAGAAAACCAACTCAACTAGGCCTACACTTGACTCAAATAAAACATCAAACACACACCTTGGACCCTCCTCAAGTCCTTATTAGGAACCCGACTTGGCTAAGGTCACTACAAGCCAAAATTGTGGAAGGACTATGAGCCTAAGTCTTAGGTGCTCCTGCACCAGGGACATCACGGTTCCAGTGCCCATACCCTTGATTCCATCCATCCCAAGCATGGTAGCTTTGTTTTCTAGCACAACAACAACCCATTTGATAAACTCTTATATTACTCCTACTCAATGGATGAACATAACTAACTTTCTTTCAATGTTCGAATAGAGGTTAGAAAGTTAGGATTTTTGAGCAACTAAGCATATTAGGTTAGGATTGCTCATTTTTTGAGCATTTCTAACCTCCCAAGGTTAGGATTTTGACTTTTCAAGGCAATAGGTTAGGATTGCTCACTTTTTGAACATTTCTAACCTTTCAAGGTTAGAAATAAGAAATTTTTGAGCAACAAAGGGGGCATTAAGCAAAGGATCACTTGCAACTATTCCATAACCTACATAAAGACTTTTGATTGCTCTTCCTCTTCAAAAAGGGAAAAATGGAAAATTTATTGAAAACAATTTAAAATATTTAAATTATTTTTAAAAGAATAATTCAAATATTTCCCATTAGACTTTAATACCTTGATTTAGGAAATATAACCACAACTTTCAATTGGTAAGGCGCCTTCAAGATAGGAGGATGAGCCAATGCCATCATTTACTCCTCATGACAATACCTAGGGTGAGGGATTATAATTGTTTTAGAGCAAGGAACATCAAATTTTGCGTATTTCAAATATGGGACAACATAATCTAATTTCTAAATTTTTAAGTTTGTCAATTATGAAAATTAAGAGAGTAAAATATTGAGACCACAAATATTATTAATTAATTTTCTCACAAAAATATATCATAACATTAAGTATACTCCTATTTTTGATATCTACTATGTGTTTCATCAATTCCTTTAGTGGAAAGTCAAATAATATTTTCTAGTATGGTGAGTGAGAAACTCCTATGATTGTAAAAAAATGCAAGTAGTAAATGTATATGTGCTTGAATAGGAAGATGACGTGTATAATGAAAAAAAAAAAAAAATATTAATAATTTTAAGCATTATGATAGCAAGATAAGCATTTTTCCACTATATTCTACCATTTTATCAATTTATATATCCTAGAATATGTTTTAATGTCCATGTGCTATCCTTGCATAGATAGAAAAAATCCTAGAATTGAAATTCCTAAAATGTGGGCATGTATTATGGATTGCATGCTTTTTTTTTTTTTTTTCATAATACATTACATGCGCTCCTCTAATTATTTAGATTTTCTTACAATATTTTAAATGCATTAAATTATTTTCTACAATATGTCAACCTATTCAACATAAATAAAAATTATGATAAATATAATTTCATATATCAAAATTGAGTAATATAATAACAAAAATATTATAAGACCATTATAAATTTGTGTGAGTAGTTGTAGTGAATTTTATATTACAATATATGATTATTATTGGTTTAGTTACATTTTTGAATAAAAAAATATATTTGTAATCCTTATAAAATGTTGAAGAATTGTGAATCCTTAAGAAGTACTGAAACTATCTCACCATATATAAATGGTGTGAGATAGTTTCTATATAATATAGCATGTAAAAGGTGTTAGGAACTATCTAAACCTTGCTTTTAATGTTTATAGTTTTAAAAATACATTTTGTAGGTAATAAAACAAAAAAGTCAATTTCTAAGATAAAGGTAATCTCGTTCCAATTGTTTATCATTAGTTCTCAATGTGTAGCATGTATATCTTTTCAACCTTTAGAAAAATTATTTCAATTCTAAATTGACTTCCTTAATCAAAATTTATGACTTCTAACAAATATAGAAACATCCATGACACATAAAATTTAAGTTAATAAAAAAATTAAACATTACATTTGTTAAACAACTTATGATATGTCAAAAAAAATTATTGAATATAAATAAGGAAAAAAATTAAATTGCCTAGTAAAATGAATATTCAAGTTGGTTATAACAAGCTTAGAGAAAGTGAAAGGAGTATAAAAAAATTAGCCTATGGACTCATATTTAGATTTGTGTTTTGTCATAAACTAATAATTATTTAATAGAATAAATTAACTAAAATATAAATAAAGAAAGCATAGGGAAAAAAATTACACCATATATACATTGGGAAGACTCTTTTGTCATATTTAGCTTTGTGATTTTTCATTAACTAATTATTATTTAATAGAACAAATTAACTAAAATATAAATAAAGAAAGCATAGGGAAAAAAATTGCACCATATATACATTGGGAAGACTCTTTTGAATAAAAAATTCCAATAAGTATCAACCATAATTAAGGAAAATAACAATAGTTCTATATGAATATATGTATGAATAAATTGTGCATATTCCAAGAACATGCATGATTAGTGATAGGATGCTCTAATAAGACCTTGACAACTTTGAGAATTATTTTGAAAAAATCTACTTAAAATTTTAAAACATTGAATCTTTTAAATTTTCATAAAAAACAAAAACAAAAATGATCTTTGAAAATAAAATTATATATAATTCACTACTATTAAATCACAATTTTTATTTTTTATATTAAATCTCATATACATCCACACAATCTTTTTAAAAAAACAAGAAGTTTATTTATGTATCCAATAATTCTATTGTAACCGAAAAAGCTATTGCACTTGCAAGCCCAATTAGATTTGGCAAACATATAGATAACTTAAAAAAGGTTGTATTATTAGTAAAAGAAAGAATAGAAGATGAAATTGCACTGCCCCTTCCCTAGCAAAAACGCATGCATATTCCATCTAAGCCAAGATGAAAGACATACTAATAAGAGAGGCAAACAGCAAGCCCAACATATCCTTCATCTGTGACACGTGTCCTGCACTGGTAGGCTCCGGCACCGGCACCGGCGTAGAGGGAGATTTCGTTGAGGGAGATGGGGCAGGGGCACTGGATTTATTTGGGGCAGGTGCAGGGGCACTGGATTTACTTGGGGCACTTGTGAAGGAACTACCGGCTGAAACGGTCACCGCCACCTTCATACCACCAGCGCAGTGACCGGGAAATCCACAAATGAAATACCTTGTCCCCGCACTGGTAAGTGAAATTTGTGTGTTTCCCCCTGTGTACGTATGTATGGGGTTACTTGTAGCGCACGAATCATAAGCCGACTGTTGCACCTCCAACACGTTATGGGCTGCGCTTGCATACGTGAACACTGTTTACCAGTATCACACATAACATTATACATTAATTTTTGATTTCTAGACTTGAAAAATGTTTAAAAATAAACATAATCTAAAAGAAAGATAATACAGACCCAAATTATCTCCAGCATGAAATGTTTTTGAAGACGCCCAATCGCCATAGTTTACGCCGAAACCCCAATGCTGGCCGTCTCCCACTGTGTAGTCAGTCGCCTCTGCATAATTATTACATGCACACAAAATCAACAGAGCCGCCATTGCTGCAACCCCAAGTGCCATTTTTGCAAAATTTAGCAAATTCACAAAGATTTTTCAATTCTCTTCTCGCTTGTGTAAATAGAAGAGCAATGTGGTGTATGAGGTATAGAAGAGTTGATTATATAGCATTTATCTTAACTGGGAAGAAAGAAAGAATCAAATTAAAATAGATCAAATGGAAAGAGATCAAAGATGACGGTGCAACTTGGAGTGCTTTTTCGCTTTTTAGACTACTAAATACGAGTGGCTATATTTAAACTACACTGTTTCCCTCGATTTTTCCGCTTGGAAGAGTTGACAGCAAATTAAAAGTCGGGATTTTTTTAGTGTTTAAGAAATATCTAGCTTTTCTATAGTAAAGACTCAAGTTTTCTAGCTAAAAATATAGGTATTCGAAACATTTTATCATCAGTTGTTATTTTTATGGGAGGATCTATGTTGGCGCTAACGGTGGCGACGGAAAGGGGAGTTGTGAATTTATTTTGCCGATTTATCCGTTTTCGAAACGATAATGATTATCGCCAATTAATTATTTTGCATGTCGAGGAAGATGCCAGCACTGCATTTAATTTCTTTAACTGTGTTGTAATACTCTCAGGCATTTAGGGAAGGTCTAATTTCTACCAATAGCACTGAAGTTCATACAAGTGGAATACTGTAATAAATTAGAGAAGAGAGAATCAGAGTATCTGAATTGAAAAGTCATAACAAAGCTTTTTTTATGTAAAAATGGCAGTATATACATTAATACATATATAGATATTGGCATCTCTGGCCTTATGTAATGATATTGATAAAATTTCTATTCAAAATATAACCAAAAAACAGTCAAATAAAAAATTAAATAGAGAAAGAATTTCTAGTAAAGATTTTTACAATATATTGACATTTCTAGGAGATCGTCCCTATCAAATAGAATGATAATTGTTATATTGTGAAACAATTATTTTTATTGTTTAGTTTAAATTTTCACTTTTTGTGTTAAAAGATTGAAAAATGATGGTAGTAGTGACATATCCATGTAGCTTACATTTTCCTCATCTATCTCCATCTACATCTATCTAAGAATAGTCTTACATTTAATTGGAAGATACCCCAAGCAATGGCCTTCTATTTACACTTTTAGAGTCTAATTCCATATAATTTCCATCTTTTTCACAATTTACATTCTATTAGTTATCTTTTCTTTCCTTTCTTTTTTCCATGGGTCCCATAGATTGTTTTGGCCTCTTAGATGTTATTTAAATATTTCATTCATTCATTTCAAAAGATCAAAATGATTGTAAAATGAGGAAACACATCTATGTAAATATTCAATGACCTTCATAATAATCCATGACAAATATTTGAATTTTCTATTTTATAGTAAACTAAAACTTTGAAAATTCAAAATACAAGAACAAAATTTTTGAGAATCTGGGGTGATGCTAATCCTTTTATGTGCCAAAACTCAAGGGAAGTGACATTGAAGGAGTGACATTTAACAATATCTTAGAAAAGGTAATTAAATAAAATTGAAATTTCACATATTTCATTTAAATATGTGGAGGAAGAGGAAACATAGATGTTGTGGAGAAAGTACAATTGAATAGGCTCTCCTCAATCCATCATTATTGAAGAATTTGAGTTATTCCCCCAAAACTGTACATACATCTCTAGTTTCCTCTACCATCAATCTAATATTCTTATGAATTTCTTTATGGATCCTCTCTCAAGACTTTAAATTATTTTGATGATAATTACAAGTTGTGTATAACTTTTGAATTTTTTTGAATTTATTCCCTCTCATTGTTGAGATGGTTTACAAGAGTTAAAATTTCAATGCACTTGTATTATTATTGATAATTGTGTGATTAAACATTAATAAAAATTACAACACATCAAGTGTATGTAAATTTCATATGTACATCCTTGGCATGAATGAAATTAAAATTTAGTTTCCTTTTCTTGTAGGTATTTGACATCTCATGTGTTGTCAATGGCAAAGCAATTTCACAATGGTTGAGGTGGTTGGGGTGGCTATAAATATGCATATGATGCTTACAAGATTTTAATATTAATAAAATTAATGAAACCATGGATGGCTTGTTTCTAAGCATCAATGATGTGTATGAATTGACCATATATTCACCATTTTAGGAATGTGTGTGAAACTTCAATGATAAACTTATAAGAGTTAAGATTTCCTCATTTTTTATCTATTGATAGAGGGATGAGAAAAGTGGCATGTACACAAAAATTGGATCAAACAAGAACAAGTTATAACTATATTAACCCATCATACTCTCATCCTAGGCGACACTCAAATGAGGCAAGAGAGATAGTAAACATTGATGAAATAAAATAAAATATTAACAACATGAACTCTTATTGCACCAAGTTGTGGTGGGTTTTCTCAACATGATAATACATGTTAGTGCTCCTACCTATAATAGAACATCACATTTCTAGGCGACATTGAGGCCAATTTATAGATTATATGGCTACGAATAAATTTAGAGACCAAGGGCTCAAATTGGTTGGTTGAACCTGGAGGAATGAGAGGAGGAAAATAGTCCACCAAAGTCCTCCATTGGTTGGTGGATGGGAGGAATTGTAAGATTAAAGGAGAAATATATGGTGGAGAATTCTCTTAGAGAAAGTGGAGGGATGATATGGAAAAGGGGTATTGTTGGAGTATGCTTGGAGGGTGCGAAAGTTCTTTGTCCATGTCACATAGTACCAAGGCCAATGTCACATGTACAAATGGATCATGCCTTGTGTACTATATATGTGTGGCGATGTGCAAGACTTGAGAGAATTCGACCAAGTTAGCATGTTAATTTTATCCCACTAATGAAGAATGTGAAGAGCGTTGAAATCTAAACCATCATATTAAATGTAAAAAAAAACTAAGATATAATATTTGTATTGATCAAGATGCTTCAGATTGATTTTAAATCATAGTTCAATGACCTTTCAAAACCTTATTTTATAGCAAACAACTAACCTATAGGAATAACTTCCCAAAAACTAACCTACTAACTATTTTTTTATTTAACTACTAATCTAAAACTATACTAATTAATGTAATATTACAAAATTCCCCCTTATTAAATTACCAAACAAGGATGTAAAATTTTTAGAGTTGAACACAACCCTTTTAGAGACTTCCATGAAGTTCCTTCACCAATCCTGCTCACTCACCCAAGAAACACAACCGAATTCATTATTGGATCTCCTAACTGTAGAGCCAACAAACATCTGCACAATATCAGAGAACATAAAGTGCCTTCAACCTCTTTGAACAATGAAAACAACTTTACTTTGAAAGTCCACATCCATTCCGAGTGTGTTAAAATGCCTCCTCTAGTACTACACATGAGAGAGCAACTCTTCTCCAAGAGTCCACGCCTTCTATGAGTGTGTCAAATCCCTCCTCTAGTGTTGTGGAAATAGTCCCTCCCACATTGTATAAAATCTCAATCAAGCATAAATATATTATATGCACTCAGAATAATCTCAAGATGCTAGGCCCCCTCTTTTCATAAACAACACTCACAAGCAATCTTAAGATGCTAGGAACAATTTTTTCTGTAGGGACACAAATGATGCGTAGCCAAATTTGTACCATTTTTTTAATAACTTTTTTAACTACTTGTCCAAATTTGAAACACATTATATATTATTGTTCTACACTTAATTCTTTACACTTTAAAAAAAAAGTTTGAATTTTCGATTATTTTGGTGCAAGTTATGTGACATGCATGAACAGGTACCTGATTTTTTAGATGCGTCCACTTTGAAAAAATCATAAAAAAATACTCAACAAAAATTACAAAAAAATACACAAATTCTAGTGCTCGCTCTTAAATATCTTTCTACCAAAGGGTTTTTTAAAATAGTAAATGCAAATATAATTTTTTTGATGCACACACGAGACACTATGTTATGTTTTGCTGAAAAAAATAGGAATTGTGTGTGCGAAATATTTGACCCCCTTACTCTTATCCATTTTTAAAAAACTTTAGTAGTTTGGAAACTAGATTCAGAGTACTACAATCCCTATTCTTTTGGTATCTTCAAATGTTGAGTGGACGATTCTCAAATATCTCTTCCAAGTTCAGGTTTAGCTGATTTAAAAAAAAAAAGTGGCCACTTATACCCCCCTTTTTGTTCACCATCTTGGTGCACTTACCCCTCTTTCAAATAAATTGGTCCTTTATTAATTTTTTTGTATAAATCGTTTTAATCTAGGAAGTCTTCAACCTTTTCTAAGTTATCAAAGTGTAATGCTAAATATAAATGTGAATGCTTTTGGGAATCAAATTATGAATAGTTCTAACCAATAGCCAACCAAGAATACCTGCATTCAATAATGGGACTTTAATGATCAAACTTACAAATGTCATTATTGTCTTTAAGTTTTCTAGTAATTGTATGTGGTATCATGTATAAGCACGACGTCCTTGATACTTCACAATTAATCTATTCATGCTCTTCCATACAAAGATTGCCTCCACCCCTTCTTAATTCCCTCAATTCTAAGCTCGAATTACACTTAGTCAAAATTGTTAGTATAACATAGTAGACATAGCCAAAGTAACAATAACTTACCCGTGTTCAACATATCATTTACAACCTTAAACAAATTCTAGGTTTGAAATATTCAAGCCTTTAAAGGCAAATGTCAAAATATGAACAAATAATACATTATTTATATCTTTTGACTAAGGTGTTGGACCAATTGCATTCATCAAGAAATAGAATTCATTAGCCTCATTATGATGAGTGGAAACAACTATCACTGCTAGCTCATTGTTAAATATATCAATACACTAGGAGGTAAAAAAAATGAATGAAATGTATGAGAACAATGCTCACTAGGTACACTATTACCACATGTACTAGAAGACTCCCAAATGCATTGTAGGGAGTTGACTAGGTATCCTTACAAGAAGCTTATATAAGTTAGGAGCTTCTATGTTGGCATTACAATAGAAAGGAGATTGTTAGCATTTCAATAAGGATATTGAGAAGGTTGTTGGAGATTATTGATATAACTGAAGAAGGATGATTATTGTCTTAATAATATTATTTTGTCATTGATGTCAAGAAATTGATTTTCTGATTCAGTATGATGTTGCCATATCTTGAGAAGTATGTTTTGATGAGTATTAAGAGGTCGGTAAGTGACACAGAAAGAATGTGATAATAAAGGGGAGACATAAGTTATTCAATGGGCAACTATTACTTAGTTAGACAATGATGAGATCATGTTGTTTTGATTGTTTAGATATCCTACACATGTTGTTGATTATAAATTTAATACTGTATTATGTCACCGAGCAAGGAACCTAGTCAGTAAACCCTAAGGTTATCGATATCGGTTAAAGAAGGCAGAATGTCTATCGAGTGAAGTTCAGTATTAACCGAGTAACAACTGAGTTATAATAGATCGCATTGGATGGATAAAAGCATTATTTAATGAAGGATGCTGATGAGCTGGAGATGAATAAATGATTGGTTTGTCATGCAAGAAGTTTGTTGAGGATCAACGACATGGAAAATATAGGAGGAAGATCTACAACACAAATTGAACCGCAATAACCTAGCACAAGTTCCTAGGAAGGAATGCAAGTTCCAAGGCGAGGTAAAACATTTTCAGATCAAAGAATACATTGAACCTAGTCAAGTTTGATGATCTGATGGCTAAGATTGATCATGGGAAATGTGATCAAGGAGATTAAGCTGTTAGAAATTGTATATAAATAAGGAATTGTTGATAAGCAATGGAGGCGGGCAAATGTATGCATAGTGATGCTATAGGAATGTTTACCAAGCTCAGAAGCTTGAAGATCTGATTGAAGAACACATTGCGAAGCCCAGCAAGCCCATCAAGGGACTAGATAAGTCTTATGACAAGATTGTTTTGAGCAAATAGAATCTGCTTTAGCATTTCAGATGTGAAGTTGCTGATATATTTATTACTGTTATTTAATTTGTAAGTGACACGAAATCTCTTAACCAAGTGGACCTAACAGTCTTATTTGTAAACCCTCTAGCAAGGTAACATTCTAAATGAGTGTTTGAAATCCTTTGACAAGGTCACTTCTAACAAAGTGCAAGACTCTAACAAGTCTGAGGGAAATCCCTTAACCGGGTCACATCTAGCAATGTGTTTGTAATCTTTAACAGGATTTTCTTTTAACCGAGCATACTCTAGAAGGGTATATTTCTTAGTGGGTTCGAAATCCCATAGTGGTTTTTCCCTATTTGGGTTTCCATATTAAATCTGGTGTTATATGTGTTGTGATATTATCTGTTCATGAGTTTGAATGTTTTACAGTTTTGGTTATGTATTATGAAGTATAAGCCACTGAGGTTGAATCTGTTGAATATATTGAAGATTAAGTTTGCATGATTCACCCCCCCCTCTCATCTTGTTTACTATTAGCATCAGAGCTTTACAATTGGTATCAGAGCTATGGACTTCAAAAGAAAAGTTTAAAGGTACTTGAGGCAAAGATCCGAAGATGTATAAAAGGGATGCACCAAAGCTGAACAAGTCAAGTTTCTCCACATTACAGAAAAGGATGAAGCTGCACTTATCAGGAATTGGAGAATATGCAACATATTATCTGGAGAATGATTACATAGCACCTAGCACCAACCCGATGACCATGGAAGAGATAAAGGCAAAGCAAGAACATATTCAAGCTATGATTGAAATAACATCAGCATTGACCGACTCAGAGTTCAATGATCTAGAAGGTTGTAATGATGCAAAGGCAATGTGGACCAAGCTCATATCTATGTATGGTGGTGATGAACATGTTCAAAGAGCAGAAATAGATAGTCTAAGAGGACAACTTGAATCCATGAGAATGAATGAAGGTGAGAACATAACACAATATAGTACAAGGTTAAAGGAAATTGTCAATCAAATTAAAGGAGTAGGAGGAACTATTGAAGAAAAGGATGTAACAAGTAAGTTGTTGAGAACCCTTCTACCTACTTATGCCATTCGAGTCTCTGCAATGAATGAATTAAGGTCTATACCAAACATGCCAGTCTCTTTGGATGCCACTATCAGTAAGCTACATGCATTTGAGTTAAGTAATTTTGATAACAGTGGGTCTTCGGTAAATAAAGTAGAATCTGCATTCAGTTCTTTTCATATTGGTGAATCTGATGACTATAATGATAGAATGAATAAGTATTCTGAAGGAAATCACAGTGGAGCAAGTGAGAGATTTCGTAAAAACATGGAAGAAGTACACAAACTGTATGAGGAGATCAGAAAGCAAGAAGAGTTTGAAGCACTATTGGCCAGAAGGCTACTGAGAGGCAAAGGTAAGTATAAAGGAAAGCTACCTTTAAAATGTTTCAATTGTGATAAAATAGGACATATGGCTTCTAACTTCCCTAACAAAGAATCTAGTGAAAAGAGAGAATACCAAGAAGACAGACATAAAGACAATCACTATAGAGGACACCGAGACTTCAGAAGGAGAGACAAAAAGACATGCCTAGTAGCTAATGAGGAATCCAACGATGATAAATTTGATGAAACTGACACAGAGGAAGTTGTTTATGTGGCTATTAAAGATGGATCAGATGAAGAAAGGTATGAAGAAAAAGCCCTAATATCTCACATAAATAATAATGATTCTTGGATCATAGATAGTGGATGCTCACATCACATGAGAGGTGATAAACACAAGTTTGTTAAATTAGAAGACTATGATGGAGGATATGTAAGATTTGGTAATGATGCACCATGTCTGGTGAAAGGTAAAGGATCTATAACACTTCTTGACAATGCTAAATGTGATGATGTATACTGGGTTGAAGGTTTGAAATACAATTTGTTGAGTGTAGCACAGCTAAACAATACAGGATACCGAATGGAATTCCAGAAGGGATGTGTCAAAGTTAATGAGAAACATGGAAAGTTGGCTACTACAGGGACACAAACAAAAGGTAATACATTTCATCTTGACTCAACTCGGAACAAATGTCTATATGCAAAAATAGAAGATACCTGGTTATGGCATAAAAGGTTTTGTCATGTAAATTTTGATAATCTGATCAAAATAAGTAAGAAGCACCGAGTAAGAGGTCTACCGAGCCTGGAAAAGCCTGAGAATGCTATGTGTCGAGGATGCCTGATGGTAAGATGCCAAGATCAAGCTTTACAAGTAAGTCCTACACTTCTAAAGGAATTTTAGATCTAGTACACACTGATCTTTGTGGTCCCATGAAAGTTCAAAGTTATTATGGTGACAAATACTTCATATTATTTGTGGATGATTACTCAAGGATGATGTTAGTTATGTTTTTAAAAGAAAAATCAAAAGGTTTTCAAATGTTTAAATGGTACAAGGCAAGTGTCTGCACCGAGAACACCTCAGCAAAATGGGATAGTTGAGAGAAGAAATAGATCAATTGTAGATTGTGCCAGAACCCTGATGATAGAAAAGAGGGTACCTCAAACATTTTGGAGAGAAGCAATCAACACTGCAGTTTACACCCTGAACCAAGTACAACTGAAGAAAGGAACTATGAAGACACCATATGAAATCTGGTATGACAAGAAACCTAATGTAAGTTATTTTAAAATCTTTGGAAGTAGATGTTATGTTCACAAAGATGACATAAATGGAAAGTTTGATTAGAAAAGAAAGGAAGGAACATTTCTTGGTTATTCTTCTAGAAGTAAAGCATTTAAATGTCTGATCAAATCATCTAACAAAATAAAGTGCAAATGTGAAAATTGATGAATTTGCAGAAAGAAATGATCAAGGAAATTCCAAAGAACCAGAAAATTATGAAGAATTTGTTTATGTTCAACTGAGAAGTCCTACCAAGAAAGTTACTGAAGAAAATGAAGATAATATCCAATTACCGAGTGATGAAGAAGATCATACAGAGCCTACCGAGCCTATATTAGCCAAATATTTCAGAAGAAATCATGCATCAAGTCAGATTATAGGAGATAAAGATGATCCAGTGATGACAAGGAACAAACTGAGACAAAACACATGTCTGATATCTGAATTTGAATCGAGATTAGTAAAAGAGGCATTTAATAATGGAGATTGGGTAAATGCTATGACAGGAGAGATTGATCAAATCAAGAAGAATGAAACATGGACATTGGTCCCAAGACCGAAGGACAAAAATGCAATCGGTACAAAGTGGATTTTCAGAAACAAGCTAAATAAAAAAGGTGAGGTCATTCGGAACAAAGCAAGACTAGTTTGCAAAGGTTATGCTCAAGAAGAAGGAATAGATTATGGTGAGACTTTTGCACCTGTGGCTAGACTTGAGGGAGTAAGAACATTGTTGGCATATGCCGCTTTCAAAAATTTCAAGGTATATCAAATGGATGTTAATTCTGCATTTTTGAATGGTATACTAGAAGAAGAAATTTATATTGAACAACCTGAAGGATTTGTTGAAGACAAGAGTAAAGATCAGGTATGTAAATTAAACAAAGATTTATATGGTCTGAAACAAGCACCTAGAGCATGGTATGAGCAACTGCACTCTTATTTGATCAAGATTGGATTTATAAGTACAAGTGAAAACAACAATATGTACATGAAGAATGATGAGGACAATGGAATACTGATCTCAACCATATTTGTTGATGATATTATTTTTTGTGGAAATGATTCTCTATGCAAGAACTTTGGAAATGAAATGTGCAAAGAATTTGAGATGTCATTAATCGGTGAAATAAAATATTTTATAGGTTTACAAATACTACAAATGAAAGATGAGATTTTCATTACACAATCCAAGTACATAAAGGAAATCTTGAAGAAATTTGGAATGGAGGATTCTAAACCTATAAGTACTCCTATGACTACTAACTATAAACTATCAAAGAATGATGAATCTGTGCATCTGTTGATGAGACACTTTACCGATCTATGATTGGAAAGCTGCAATATGTTGTTCACAATAGTCCAGATATAACACATGTAGTAGGAATAGTTGCAAGATTTTCTGCAGATCCCAAAGAAACCCATATGACAACAATCAAGAGAATTTTCAGATACCTAAGAGGCATTGAAGATTATGGCTTAGTATATGAAAAGAGGAATGATTTTAATTTAAAAGTTTATACTGATGCTGATTGGGCAGGAAACATTGATGAAAGGAAAATCATAAGTGGTGGAGCTTTCTTCTTGGGAGATAGACTAGTAAGTTGGCTTAGCAAGAAACAAGGATGCATTTCACAATCAACAACCAAAGCTGAATATGTCGCTGCAGCATTGAATTGTACAAATATAGCATGGATCAAGCAACTATTGGAAGGTATAAATGAGAAAGTTACCGAGCCAATAACTATATTCTGTGATAATACTAGTGCCATTAACATTTCAAAGAATCTGGTAATGCACTCTAAGATAAAGCATATCTCTACAAAGTATCATTATCTCAGAGAAGAAGTTCAAGAGAAGAAAGTTGTGCTAGAATATATCAGTTCAAAGGAGCAAATAGCAGACATCTTCACAAAGCCACTACCAAGGGACACTTTTGAGTATCTCAGAAGCAAGTTAGGGGTCCTACCCCTATCTTCTACTCACTGACAAAGTTCGGTGAGAGAATCAATTCGATGACTCCATCGAATATTATTTGTGGATTGATGCTGATTTACGCACTTTAGGAGGTTTTCTAAAGGTGTGCAAGAATTAGTGAATAGAGACAAGTTGCTCTGACCGAGACTGAGATGATACATGTGTAACACAGTAAGGAAATTACTTCACAAAGGAAGAAATCATGAATTAGTTTTTTTTTGGCATTGTTGTCAAAGGGGGAGAAGACTAAATGGAGAAGATAACAGAAAACCAATGATAGGGGGAGAAGACTTCAGGAGAAGGTTCGATCAGCTCAAGGATAACAGGAAAAGTCTAACAACAATTTGAATCTGAATCATTTGGAACAAATCAATTTGGTTTTTCCATCAATGCCAAAGGGGGAGATTGTTGGCATTACAATAGAAAGGAGATTGTTGGCATTTCAATAAGGATATTGAGAAGGTTTTTGGAGATTATTGATATAACTGAAGAAGGCTGATTACTGTCTTAATAATATTATTTTGTCATTGATGTCAAGAAATTGATTTTCTGATTCAGTATGATGTTGCCATATCTTGAGAAGTATGTTTTGATGAGTATTAAGAGGTCGGTAAGTGACATAGAAAGAATGTGATAATAAAGGGGAGATATAAGTTATTCAATGGGCAACTATTACCGAGTTAGACAATGATGAGATCATGTTGTTTTGATTATTTTGATATCCTACACATGTTGTTGATTATAAGTTTAATACTGTATTATGTCATGATCAAGGAACCTAGTTGGTAAACCCTAAGGTACCTAGTCGGTAAACCCTAAGGTTATCGATATCGGTTAAAGAAGGCAGAATGTCTACCGAGCGAAGTTTAGTATTAACCGAGTAACAACCGAGTTATAATAGATCGCATTGGATGGATAAAAACATTATTTAATGAAGGATGCTGATGAGCTGGAGATGAATAAATGATTGGTTTGTTGTGCAAGAAGTTTGTTGAGGATCGATGACATGGAAAATACAGGAAGAAGATCTACAACACAGATTGAACCGCAATAACCTAGCACAAGTTCCTAGGAAGGAATGCAAGTTCCAAGGCGAGGTAAAACATTTTCAGATCAGAGAATACATTGAACCTAGTCAATTTTGATGATCTAATGGCTAAGATTGATCATAGGAAATGTGATCAAGGAGATTAAGCGGTTAGAAATTGTTTATAAATAAGGAATTGTTGGTTTACTATTTGCATCAGAGCTTTACATTCTAATCTTCCATTGATTAAAAAAGGGATGAGAAAATTGTACATAAAATTGGAGAATATACACTTGAATAAGTTTAAACTATATTAATCCATCCTACTCCCAATTTATGTAGCACTTAGAATAAGAAAATGAATTAGAAAATATTTGTTAAGATAAAATAAAATGTCACCAACTTCTATAAGCTATGGTGGTTGTACTCAAGATGATGATATGGGAGTGCTCCTACCTAGAGCATAATATTACATTTCTGGGTGTTTTTTTTTTTATAATAGCTTGAGTTGTGGATTAATAGATTTTTGGCTCAAGGATCAGATGACTTGGATGAAAAGTAGAGATCAAGGGCTCAAATTGGTTATAGTTTGATAAATGTTCATATCCAAACCTGAAAGTAAACCGTGATTTTGTTAAATAAATTAATAGAATGATAACTGAAGTTTGTAAGTTATTTAATCCTTTGAATTTCTATATAAACAAATAAAAAATAGTCTTTTAAAATGGGACTATTTGTTCATTAATATTGAATCACAAAAGTGTATCACAAATTAATTTTAATGAAAAACAATATCTAATATAAATTCATACAAATAAGAAAATAAAAGAAAAGACTTTTTATCCATGCATCCAATCTAATACAAGGAATGCTAATTAGCTTATATATATTTAATAATATATATAGAATAAGCCGAGAGATATCCTTCTAGAGGCACCTATTTTTTTTCAATATATATAAGCTAGTAGTAGTCACAACGTGAATTGGAAGGCATGACATAAATTAATTTCAAATTATGTAATGTTGTATAGTTATATATATTGGATTGGTACCATGTTAGATTTAGGATTCCGTTTGGTTCAATTCTAAGTTAATTTTATTTAGGCTTATTGTTTAATTAGGTATAAGTTTCAGCTTCAATTTTGTTTTATGCTTATGGTATAATTTGCTTTAGTGTTAGGGTTCAATTAATTATATAATTTAATTAGCTATTAGTGTATAAGTTTGGAATGGATTTGCTATTAGTGTATAATATTGTTTGAAGTTATGGCATAATTTGCTTTAGGGTTAGAGTTCATTTAATTATAGAATTTAATTAGCTTAAGAGTTTGGATTCAATCGATTTTTAGTTTATGGTTTGATTTTGTTTGAAGTTAGGGTTCTATATGGTGTCAATGTTACTTTTTTTATATTATATTGCGTTTAATTAGCTTAAGAGTTTGGATACTATTTGTATTTTAGTTTAAGTTATGATCTTATTTAGGTTTAGGGTTTGATTTGGTTTTGTTAGGGTTAGGGTTCAATGTATGATTCGATGTAGTTTAGTGTTTGATTTTGTTTAAAGTGAGGGTTCAATGTAATTTAGTGTTGGATTTGATTTATGTTTTAGTTCATCGTTTAGAGTTGTGTTTAGGTTATAATTCAACTTGATGTTAATGTTTCTCTTTTAACATCAATTATTTGAATCAAATCAATTAATTTGTTTTGAATTCTAATCTTACACCCAAGTCATCCCAAGTCATCAATGGAGACACCATTGGACCTATCAAGCTATAAGTCGAAAAACTAATCCCCAAGTCTCCAGCTTACAAATTGAAACACAGTGGGGGGAATTATTGTTTTTAGGAAATAATAATTTCAAGCCCCCGATATTTGTATAAATGAATATAGCGAGTTCAACAAAAATCACAGAGAGCGAAGAGTTCCAAATTGAAATAATTACGTAAATGCAATCTTACCAGATTATGGAATTCATTTCCATGGATATAAATAATTGAAAAGCTATATATATATATATAAAATAGATTTTTCATATTATTTCATAAACCGACATGCATAAATATAATTGTAGATATTGAATCATAAATCTATTGTAGAAGGTGCAGACTCTAACTTACATACATACTGCACACACTCCCATTTGACAGCCACAGAATGTTCTAAACTATTTCACACTATTTCTGCTTATTATTAATATAAGAAACTTAAATCTGAGTGCAGGAGAAATGAGTAGCAGCTACAGAGACTAGAATAGGCAAAGATCAACCAAGAATAAAATGACTATGTCCAGCAGTATTCAATCCAATGGAAATTCATGGGAAAGCGATTTTCAATAGCAAACAAATTTTACCCAATGTATATAATGCAGATCGAAATGGAGAAAGACAATTATAATCAAATCATTTCAGTTGCCAGCCAAACTGATTTGAAAGGGAAGTACCGATCAGTGCAGGTTAAATTAAATGGAATGAGGAAATTTGCAAGGGCAATTTTACTACAGAAAAATTGACAAAGAATATTTAAAAACTTCAGCAAGCAGGGTAATCCCAAAATCGATGCCAAACACACAAGCCACGTTTTCAAAAGTCTGGAGAAAAAGGACAAATTAGAAGCCAGCCACATCGATTTGGAAAGGAAAACAAGGTCATTGCAGGTTAAAAGAAATAAAGTACCAAGGATCTGTTATTCTAGCATACAAATAATAATAAAAAGTCGATGATAACATACATGCCACGATTTTAGAAAATCTGCAGGGAGGAATTCATTGGCAAATTGATTTTTAAAACAGGAAAAAAATGAAGAGTATGGGGGGCGTTTAATAATAATCCAAAGCAAAATTACCTTGCCACCACGTGGGAAGGAGAGGGAAAGTATTGGTATGTTTTCTTTGTGTTTCGAATGTGGATTTGCTTAACTGCTTGAAATAGAAACTCAACAGTCATATTTGTTTATTACATAATAAAATAAAAAATTATGAAATTTTCAAAAAAAACTATATCAAATTTTGTCCTAACTTTGACTAACTTAACTTTCTACTAGGACTCGAAATTGCAAGCCCTTTAACTGTTGGAAAGGTCTCCCAGAGTTTTAGGTTTATAATTTAATAATATTTTTTAGTGGCATGTGGAAATGTGTCTAATACATTGACACACTTCCACTTCAATTTTTTTTTTAAAAGGGTTATTTCTCTTATATTGTAATATGAGTCAAACAAAATTGCTAAAACCTTTTTAAAATACATGCCAAAACTTTATATATTTAATAATATTATTAAATATATTTAATACTTCAATTTTTTGTCTTATATTGTAATATGAGTCAAACAACATTGCTAAACCTTTTAAAAATACATGCCAAATATTCATGCAAAATTGTCAAAATGGTTTTGATTATGTATAAAATTAGAAGTGGAAGTGTGTCTAATACATTGACACACTTCCACTTCAGTTTTTTTTGTTTTTGTTTTTTGTTTATATTGTAATACGAGTCAAACAACTTTCCTAAACCTTTTTAAAATACATGCCAAATATTCGTGAGAAATTGTCAAATTTTTTTTTTATATATATAGTTGTCAAGCATTTCATATTTCATATATATTTGTTACACATGGATTCGAATAATATATTTAAAGTGACATATTTTTGAAAATGATATAAATTAATATTGTTGTCCTTTCAACTTACATAAATGAGGAATAATATATCACATAAATTAAGGTAATTTGAAAACAATTCATACACTTTAAGTTTAGTATCAATTAACATTACAAAAAAAAGTGCAATTCAAGTAATAGAAGGTCCTTTACAATATAATTGTAATTTCAAATGAAACTGACAACCTTTGTTAAATTCTTTATTTCTTGTCGCACTTTATTCTAGTTAGAGTCACTTTCATTTCCAGGTTGGATGACAGCTCTTGGAATCAAATCTTGAGTTGTAGGATTAATTATGTGAAACCAATATAAGTGCTCAAAGGTACGTCGATGCAGGTACCAGGTGTCTGTGTCTTCATTTTTTTTGGATAGAATTTGCAGATACTTTGTGTCCATGTTGGAATTTATTCTCTGACAATCATATGAATGCATTCATACAATGGTATAGTCACTTGAAAACTCCTTGTGGTCCCCATCTATCTATTATTTGTCGGTTCCACGCGGTGTTTGACTGAGATGCAAATTTTAGATGAAACAAGCCAATAGTACTCGTTTGTCGTCCTCTAAGCAATCTTGTTAACCAGATCTGCCCATTTTGTTTTGTTATAGTTTGGTAATCGATTTCAGGTCTCATTGGGGGTGACTGAAACCAAACTTCTCCTGGAACAAATTTCACTTCTATTGGATCACAATCTTCACAATTGACTAATTCTATGACCTCAGGATCCATGTGGAAATGATTAAAATTTCTGAGAGCTAGTGGTCGACAAGTGATTAACCCTATTTCTTGTAGTAATATTTTGGAGGACAAATACACAGTTCTTTCTTCATTATGGATTCTTTGAAGATCACTATGTTCAAACTTGTGATCAACTGTAATGGTACAGTGTCTTAACATATTGCTTTTGTTTAGTTCTATGGACATGATATCAAGAGGAATGATTAGAAAAACTTTGGACAAAATTATTTATACCCTAGGCATGTTCAAACAGTAAACACAATTCAATTGTAATCATTATTAAATTATTATTACTATTTTAATACCAACCTTAGCTCTAATTTTATACATAATCAAAGCCATGCCATCAAAAATTATAAAATTATGGTCATGATTAGATACACAATGATTGTTAAGGATGTGAATAAAATAATATCCATAACTTAAACCTTAACGCTAAACCATTTAAAACCATAAACTAAACATAATTGAATATTAAACCACATGTACCTTGAAATAACAAATGCAAATATCTCTAAATAATTGAGAACAATATACATGTAATCAACTATGGCATAACCATATACATGAAATATTTTCATATAAATGTTAAATATTAACGTATTTAAATTCATTGTGAAATATTGATGTGTTGAATTTTTGCCACGTCCACTTTTTTATTTATCTCATATATATCAAATAAAATTTATAAACATTTAAATAAATCACAACATCCACTTCAATTTTATTTTTTTTAGTTTTATTTATCTCATAAATGTTAAACAAAATTGATAAACATTTAAATAAAACTACAAATCCACTTCAATTACTTAAAAATAAAAAATTATTTCTCTCATAAATGTCAAACAAAATTGATAAACATTAGTAAGTTTGTAAAAATAAGACGTATTGGTAATTACAATTTGTTGTTATGATATAAAGACATTACAAATTCTTCGGTTATCAAAATGAGATTGTGACCTTTATTTTCATACTTCTTTTGGCATATCTGGAAATCCAACTACTATTGTAGATGTCTTCCAACGACTTTATTTTCATACTTCTTTTGGCATATCTGGAAATCCAACTACTATTGTAGATGTCTTCCAACTACTATTGTAGATGTCTCACATGTTTTTTTCGCAACATCCTCCATTTTCATTATATCAAGCTTGTGTTTTCAATTTCTTTTAACGAACCTGTTGCAACACTTTAACACTATTCTCACACATTTGTTAAGAGGAGTTTCAAAAAAAATATTTGACTTTATTGAGGCATTTGGGCTTTCCACAATAATTTCAGATTCGTTCTGTGAAGCATCTATAGTTCAAAATATTTGCTGAAAATAAAAAATAGTAAAATTAATATTAGAAATTTAATAGTCATTGAAGTTATTTTAACCATTGATTTTAAAATTTCCCAAAAATATACAAGTAAATATAAGATTTTCTAGATTTTTGAAATCTTACATCCAAATTCATCTTGACCTTTGATTCATAATGAATTAACTAATTTCTTGACCACTATAATCTTTTACTTATGTTAATTAACCAATATTAACATCAACAATATTAACTAATTTCTTTTTCACTTATCATTTTAATGCCCGCTATAATTTTTTACTTACGTTAATTAACAAATATAAACATTAACAATTTCTATATATTTTTCCAATCCGATAATTAACATTAACAATCTCTATATATTTTTCCAATCCGTTAATCAAAAACCAGCGAATGACCACTGAATGACTGTCAAATTAATTTCCTCGATTGAAATAGGCCTCGGCTTAAAAATCTTATTTGTACTGGCAAGCCCAATTGGATTGCCGATACATAGCTAAAGCTAAATAAAGCTAGCTTTATTAATTGGAAGAAGAAGAATAATGAAGAATTGCACTGCCCCTTCCCTGGCAAAAAGGCATATTCCAGTTAACCCAAGATCACAGACATAATAAGAGACGCAAACAGCAAGACCAACACATTCTTCATCTGTGACACGTGTCCCGCACTGGTAGGAGCCGGCGCAGTCTTTGTTGAGGGAGATGGAGCGGCGGGAGTGGTGGGAGTGGTGGAAGTACCGGCTGAAACGGTGACTGCCACCTTCATACCACCACTACAGTGGCCTGTAATTCCACAGATGAAATACCTTGTCCCACTGCTTGTCAGTGAAATCCTTGTGTTTCCATCTGTGTACTGCTTCGTTGGGTTACTTGTAGCGCACGAATCATAAGCCGACTTCTGCACCTCCAACACGTCATGCGCTCCATTTGCATAGATGAACACTGTTTACCACAAACAACATTCAAACACAGATTAACATCTTTATTGTTACTTTTATTAAGGAACATGAATGAATCCAAACAGCGTGTAATATTTACCCAAGGTGTCTCCCACAAGGAATGTTTTTGAGGAAGCCCAGGTGGTATAGTTTGCACCGAAACCCCATTGCTGGGCGTCTCCCACCGTGTAGTCAGTGGCCTCTGCATAATGACAAGATGCACACAAAACCAACAGAGCCGCCATTGCTGCAATCCGAACTGCCATTTTTGCACAGATTAGCAATTTCACAAAGATTCTTATAATTCAATGCCTCTTTTTCCTTCTGGTTTGTGTTGAAAGAAGAGCGATGTGGAGAATGGAGGGGGGAAGAGTTAATTATATAGCGTTAGAAGGAAGAAGAAAGATTCAAATGCAAACAGGTCAAAGATGGCGGTGGAATTTGGAGTGCTTTTTACTTTATTTAAAATATAGTTATTTTACATACAAATTGGACACTTTCTTTTAAGCTTTTCTCTGAAATACGGCGGACCAGGTCTGGAATTTGACGGCCACCCCTACCTGTCATATAATTTTTTATGACGGTTTAGTAATTTTAATGCCTTTCATTTTACGTTTTTTAAAAAATGTTTAAGTGTCAATTTTTTTTTAATTTGTGAATAGTTTAATATAAATTCTTTAAGCTTCATAGAATTGAAGTTCCAATAAAATTCAATTGAGGTGAAAAGAAATAATTCCATAAAAAAAAGTAAAACTTTGAAAAACAATGATAAATTAGTAATGCACTTAAAAAAATTTAAATTTACTTGTAAGTTTCTAAATTCAACCCAAAAATCTTGTTTATTATAAAAATAGAAACCATTTAGACTTTTTTATTACAATATTTAAAAAAATTAGAAATGATTATATCTTATCATTTCAATTGTTAGAAGTTTCTATATTGATATTTAAGACAATCTTTAAAAAATATTAAAAACTAAATTGACACAGTTTCTAAATTTATATAAGAAAAACATACTAAAAATTCATATAAAAATAATATAAAATTAGAAATAATTATATCTTAATCATACCATTTTAAAATATTCTAAATAAATTCATATATTTATAATAAACATTGTAAAATAATATATATCAATATATATTACCTATTATAATATTTTACGACTTATTAATAATTTTAAGTGTCATATATACGGTTTGTGGAAAAAATTGCATGTCGATACTTACGGTCCACTAATTTTATTAGTTGTAATATACGATCTAAAAGTGCAAAAACGGCCATATAGCCTGTCAAATTCCAGACCTGCGGCGGACGTGTTCCTCTCCCCTCGATTTTCCACGTACAAGACTTGGCCACCTATATTTATCCCTCCATTTTTCCGCGTGGAAGACTTGATAGCAAATTAAAAGTCAGGATTTTTTAAGTGTTTAAGAAATATTTAGCTTTTCTGAAATAAAGACGCAAGCTATTTTCTAGCTTAAAATATAGCTATTCGAAACATTTTATCATCAGTTGTTATTTTTATGGGAGCATTCCACATTATATTGATATTTCTAGGAGATTGAAACTACCTTGTCCCCTATCAAATAGAATGATAATTGTTATATTGTGAAACAATTTTATTTTTTTGTTGTTTAGTTTAAATTTTTGAGTTTTTATGTTAAAAGATTGAAAAATGATGATGGTAGTGATATATCTATGTAGCTTACATTTTCCTCATCTGTCTACATTTGCATCTATCTAAGAAAATTCCTTCATTTAATTCAAAGATACCCCAAAAAATCGCCTTCTATTTATACTTCTAGAGTCTAATTTCATATAATTTCTATCTTTTTCACAATTTACATTCTATTAATTATCTTTCCTTTCTTTTTTGGGGTGTCCAATGCCCATGGATCCTATAGGTTGTTTTGGCCTCTAGATGTTATTATTAAAATCTTTCATTTATTCAATTCAAAAGATCAAAATGATTGTAAAATGGGGAAAAACATCTATATGAAAGTTAAATGGCCTTCATAATAAACCATGACAAATATTTGTATTTTCTATTCTTATAGTAAACTAAAACTTTGAAAATTCAAAATACAAGAACAAGATTTTTGAGAATCTTTTCAAGGGGAGATGCTAATCTTTTTATGTTCCAAAACTCAAGGGAAGTGACATTGAAGGAGTGGCATTTAACAATATCCTAGAAAAGGTAATTAAATAAAACTGTAATTTCACATATTTCATTTAAATATGTGGAGGAAGAGGAAACATAGATGTTGTGGAGAAAGTACAATTGACTAGGCTCTCCTCAATCCATCATTCTTGAAGACTTTGAGTTATTCCCAAAAGTGTACATACATCTCTAACTTCCTTTACCATCAATCTAATATTCTTATGAATTTCTTTATGAAACTCCTCTAAAATCTTTAAAGTATTTCAATGATAAGTACAAGTTGTATATAATTTTTGAATTTTTAAACTTCTTTCTCCTAATTGTTGAGATGGTTTAGAAGAGTAAAATTTCAATGCATTTGTATTATTATTGATAATTGTGAAATTATACATTTAATAAAAATCATTATTGATAATATGTACAGTCTAAGTTGGTCTATTGGTGGAGAATTTATGCTCTTGAAAGAGAGGTCACAAGTTCAAATCCCACAAGGGGGTAGGGTATGTACACCTTATCGACTTCGGCCCATTTCCAATAAAAATAAATAAAAATCATTATTGATAATTGTGAAATTATACATTAATAAACATCATTACATATCAAGTGTATGTAAATTTCATATATTTTTTAAATATAGATATACTAGTAATAAAATCAATGAAACTACTAATAGCTTGTTACTAACCATTAATGAAATGTATGAATTGACCATATATTCACCATTTCAGGAATGTGTGTGTGTAGACACTCAAAATTGTCATGTCTAATTAAATAAATATTTTATTTATTTAATTATCTAAGCCTAATTCTTCTATTAATTAAATAAATCCTTATTTATTTAATTAATTCATTTATCCTCTTCTAGCCTTATTTCTCATTTAAATAAATACATTTATTTATTTAAATTATCCCTTTCCTAAATTAAATAAATATTTTATTTATTTAATTGTCCTACTTCTTCTATTAATTAAATAAATCTTTATTTATTTAATTAATTCATTATCTTTTTCTACACATGACACATGTCATTCATCTCTTAATTCATACAATACCTACCTCTTTCATTATTTTGGTATTTCTTATACCTACCCTCTAATCCTAGCCGACCTCTCTTTTTACACCTCTCAATCTTATCCCTCCATTTCATATTGTGTCTTCTATTTAAGGAGATGCTTTCTTCATTGTCAAACCCTAATGACTGATTTTGGAGTACTTGGCTACACTACGATCCTACTTGCAACCACATTCCGTTCTTTGTTGAGCTCTTGTGCATATAAAAATATGAGAGCAAATATATCAAGCAAGATCAATGGAGATAGGAAGAATGGAGATCAAAACCCTATTGGACATGTGATGGTATAATCTTTGTGATTTCATTTGATTTGCATTGTCTTAGGTAATCTTCATATGTTATGGTGGATCTTTGTTCATTGTTAGGCTAGGGTTTGGTGGTTGAATTCATTTAGCCTTTCAATATTGTTATTATTGTTATCCATTTTCACCGTATACATTTTGGCACGCCCGGTGGGACTCTTGTCCCTTTGCATTTAACAATTTTGTTGCAGATTTTGCATTTTTGAAGTTGCAGATCGGACAATTTCGACGATATTTTAGGTTTTTCCACATCTGCGAGTGTTCAGATCGCGTTTTTGTGTTTCAGAAGCGTCTGCGATATCGGGAATCGCGTCTGTGTTTCTGTCAGTTTTTATTTTGCAGGTTTCCGAAAGGTGCGTCTGTGATTCATAACCGCGTCTGCGATGCATCATATCGCGTCTGCGTCATTCAACAGCATTTGTGATCTCTGAGCGCGTCTGTGAACTACAGAACCGCGTCTGTGTCGTACAGACGCGTCTGTGTCTGGTATAACTGCGTCTGTGTTTTCTGTTTTGCAAGTTTGTCAATTTTCTTTGATTCGGGTTTTCGGATTTTGTACTTAGGGTTTCAGATCTGGTTTATTTTTGGCTAACCCTTGCAGATCTAGCTAACCTGGTTTGTGTAGCTTGTTTTGGAGGCAAAAACGTTTTTGTTGAAGACCCCTTTTCACAAAGTCTTTTGGGTTTTCTAAAATTTACCTAACTTGTGTGCTTGCAGGAAGGGGTTATCATTTGAAACAACCCAAACTACTAACAATTTTGTTGCAGGGCCTTAGCTAGGGTTTTGTAGTTTTGTTGTGTGCCTTGTTTTCATAGATTAGCAAACACTTCCATTGGTGCCCTAAAATTGAATCATTGTCTTTTGTGTCTTGAGCAATAGGCTCTTTTTGTTTAATCTTTAGAGGGCCTGTCTTCCCGTGTGGTCATTAGGACTACTAGTGAGAAGAGAACGACCCAAGTGGTAGCGAGGAAAACCCACCTCATCCAAACCACTATAATCAAATGTATTCATGGTGAAAACTATGGATAACGTGTGCTGATTAGTTCATACCGACACTATGTCTCCCCATAAACCCGTTTGATCAAATTTATTTGATCATTTGTAGGGCGTAACCCCTACCGGCTGGGAGCCTTCTGTATTTACAGAGCTGAAAGTGCCGCATATATGGCCACACGAGCGGATGCCCTTACTAGCACCTCTTTGTTTTAGATGCCCAAATCCTTCTAGTTGTTGAGGCAGGAGGTCGGACCTCTGGTAGCGACCCACACACATACGGTTCTTAGTAGAGATACAAAGTTCGCCATGGGGAGTTTTCATGGGGACTGATGCTTGGCTGACCCGAGAAGTGAGTGCCGAGGGTGGAGCCAGTGAGGTCAAGCATCTAAGTATCCGCTCTGAATAGCGTAGCCTCGGGGGTAAAACCCTATGTGGGATCAACAACTATTGTCTTGGCCAGCCCTAAGATTTGTGCTTGACTTATGTTAAACATTCAAACAATCAAGACCAAAACAACAAAACATTGTGTCTTTTGTGTCTTCAAGTGTATGCAAAATTTTTTTACATCAAACAACACACTTTTTGAGTCTAAACAGTTTGCAAACATTGAGTCATCAACATTGTGTTCTCTTGTCACGAAAAACAGTCGAAAAATCAGATTTGGTCATAATAAGACAACTTCACAGATAGGAAAAATTGCACTAAGGTTACAGAAACGCGTCTGTGTCTGTTCAAACCGCGTCTGCGTCAGATAAGCGCGTCTGTGAAGTACAGAATAGCATCTGTGTTTTTATCAGCGTCTGTGTCAAACAGAGAGGCGTCTGTGTCAGATAATCGCATCTGTGAAGTATACAGAGGCGTCTGTGTCAGGATTTGAAAACTTTAACAGTCAAGCAAACAAAGAAAATCAGTTTCGGCATACTTGAGCTTCTTAGGTTGTCTCTTCAGGTTTCATCTAGCATTCAACCTGTCTTTGGGTCTCACACAGTCCATCATTGCTTTACATCTCTCATTACATTCACAATTGTCTAAACTTGAGTCAAAAGGTCACTTGCTTGTCCTCATCATACTTTGTCAACACACTACATACAACTACACTTTGCTAAGTGGTCCCTCATCAAGGTTTCTTACCTTTGGGTCTCATTTGGTCTTACTTAGAGTCAAGGTCAGCTTACCTCATCAAGAGAAACGATCCTCTCTTTGGAAGTCACACCTACTCTACTACTTACATACTTGGTCTTACACTTTGGATATTGCAAGTACACCTCGAGATTCACTTACACTCCATACAACTCTTGGTCTTCCATACTCTCGTCATTTTTCATCTAGTCTCTCACATCTTGGTCAACACCTAGTTCATGGTTGAAACCCGCCTTCAAAAATCTAGGAGAATAGCTAAAGAAGCTCAAGAGTCCGCAAACATGAGTTCTTATGAGTATGACAATGATCTATTCTACAATCCTGAGCACACTACATTACCAGACATGAATGTTTATAGAAACAATCCAAATGTGGAAAGCCCAAACACTATAAACAACAATGCTACACATAATGACAATGTTGACAATTCTTCAATACTATCAGCAGACATACAAGAATCCATAATGGACCCTCAATTCAATAGATTGGTTGAAGAGATAATGAGGAGAGATCGTCAATACTTTTTAAACATGATGGCACAAAGTGGAGCTAAAATACCGCATGATTTTGACTTATCTCAACTTATGGAAAGTCGACCCTCACAACAAACTCAACCTTACATGGATCAAAGGAGACCAAATAGTGGAGGAAATAGAGGACCGAATAATATGATGCCGGAGTCACCATCAGCTTTGCTTCAAATGCCAGCAATCCCACATACACAAGCTCAAACATATGATACTTACACTCAAGGACCATCATGGAGGCCTTATGCTCAATCACATGCTCAAGGTATGAATCAATCAAAACAATTGGATGTTCAAAGGCATGCTCAAAACTTGGACACAAGGAAACCTCATGTCAAATTTGGGGGCAACACAATGGAACATGACATGCCTGTAGAATATGGTATACATGCGCAAAATAGATATGGGGTTCCTCAACATGAAGCTATGCCAAGTGCTCCCTATATGCCGCATCAATATAGACCTCCATATGGACATGTCTACGATCAGTATCATCCATACATGCAACAAGCTCCTCCTCAAATGGGTGTTTCAAACACGGGGTATGTTACAAGAAATAGATCTCCTCCCAAGAGCAATTTGGAGCAACAAATAAGAGATTTACAAAAGAAAATGGAGGACATGAGTACACCAAAACCAACATACACTATGAGAGATATATGTCCTTATCCATTTGATAAGAGCATCCCAATGCCTCCATTTCCTACACACTTTGTGACGCCAAAATTTGACAAATATAGAGGAAAGGGAGACCCCAAGGCACACATACGACAATTTTTCACAACCTGCATTGAGGTAGCAGCAGAAGAAACATATTTGATGAGGTTATTCCCACAAAGCTTAGGCGATCAAGCTATGGAATGGTTTTCTCAATTACCTCCTGGTATTAAGTCATGGGGCGACTTAGCAGAGGCATTCATTCAACATTTCTCCTACAACATTGAAACAGATGTCTCAGTTACTACCTTGTGCAATACTAAACAAAAGGAAGGAGAATCTTTCGCAACATTTTTACAGAGATGGAGAAACTTAGCTAGCAGATGCTCTTGTGAAATCCCGCAAAAACAAATGGTGGAGATGTTCACATAAAATGTTAACAAGGCTATTGGCTATGATCTCAGAAAAGCTTGTTTGTCTACATTCAAGGATGTCATTGAAAAGGGCCTAGCAACAGAAAAGGTCTTAATTGAACAAGGAGTTATCAAACTATTCAAAGAAAACAAAGAGGACTTCAAAGGAAAGGACAAACCAAAATTTTGGAATAAAAACAAGAACACAGTTAATGATGGTGTTGTTGATGCCAATACAGTGAGACCAAAGTTCATCTTTTCTGGATCAAGTTCTACCAACAATCAGGTGAACAATCAAACAACTTCTAGACCACGAAGGAAGTACACTCCATTGGGAGAACCACTTGAATCAGTATTCAAAAAGCTTGTAGCAAACAAAGTAATTACAGTTCCAGATTTTCCTCCTTATGAACCAAAGGTAAAACCAAATTGGTGGAATGATGATGAGTACTGTGAGTTTCATAAGAGCAAGGGTCACAAGACAGGTAATTGCCATCGATTGAAAAACATTGTGCAAGATCTCATTGACAGAGGAGATATAGAGATTGAGGGACATTCATCTAATCAAGAGCATGAGATGTTTAAGGAACCATTCCCAAAACATGACAAAGGAAAAGGCAAAGTCACAGATGATCAAGCCAATTACACTAGAGCACCTTACAATTATGATTCTACTATCAATCACATCTCAATGGATAATCATATCTCTACTATTACTATCAAAAACAAAAATCCTGAGAATCCTCCTCAGAGACCCAAGATTGTCCTAAAAGGTGTGGGATCTTCCTCCGAATCTACCTCGGAATGTCATGTTACAACCCGTCGAGGTAAGATTACATTGCCAGGTACCTCCACTAAGAATACCAATCCTTTATCAATTAAGCCTGAGTACGACCTTGTAGAACAATTAGGGAAGACACCCGCGCTCATCTCCATTCTGGAACTTCTGCGTATATCTCTTGCACATAAAGCTATCCTTGACAAAATCTTGAGAGATACTCCCGTCCCTACTGATCTGAACGTGGACCAGTTTCAAGCCATGGTGGGATACCTATCCGTTCCACACTCCCTCACATTTACAGAAGCCGATGACGCCTCCATAAGTCAGCCACATAATGCACCTCTACATGTTGAAGCCTTCATACATAAACATCGAATAAAGTGAGTCCTGATAGATGGAGGAGCAGGTCTTAATATTTGTACATTAAGCACCATAAGACAATTGGGATATTCTGACAAGGCTATGAATGCTACAAACCAAATCACCATCAAGGCTTATGATGATGAAGAGCACTCGTCCAAGGGCACAGTCACCTTACCGCTAAGAATAGGGCCAGTCACAAAGGATGTGGTTTGTCAAGTCCTAGATCTTGATCTCACATATAACATATTGCTAGGACGTCCTTGGATTCATGAAATGAGGGCAGTCCCATCAACATACCATCAGTGCATTAAGTTTCCTCACAATGGAGTTGAAGTGACCGTCAATGGTGATCCAAATCCATTCATATATTGCAATAACTTGAGGTCACATACTGAAACTATCATTCCCAATAATCGTGAGGCTACTCCTTCTTCAGCATATATTGATCCTGAGTCATTAAAGCCCTCGAGCCAAGTTTCAAGACAAAGGCATGGGAGAATACACTTTGAATCAAACAATGTTTTTATGACAAGTCATGACCTCTCCCAAGGAATATGGGAGGCCACATCCTAACAAGCAAATCTCCATCATGATACTCCAATGGGATCCTACCATCTTTCAAAAATGGGGTGAACTAGAAGAAGAAAATTTATATAAAATGCTCTATAAGGACGTTGAAGAGGACACACATGATCAGATTATTATACCCTGTGAGAACTATGGCAAAGGCTTCAAAATTTTGCAAAGATTTGGGTATGATGGAAAAAGCCCTCTCGGACTACGCAAAGAAGGTGTCATGGAGCCCTTACAACCTGAGCTAACTACAAGAAGGGAACGTTCCAAGGGGCTTGGTTTTCTGAATCCCAGACTACATAATAAAAGAACAAAAGAGGTATGGCGAATTAAAGCTGTCGAAGTTCAACAAGAGGATTACTATTCCACAGACTCCAATGAGTGGGAATGGGGTTCAGACAAATCCTCCAGTGACTATGAGCTCACTAAAACATTCAGAGAGCTAGATGAACCCACAGAGGAGGAGGAATTTTACAAAAAGTTCAGAGTTGGTCAAGAACCAACCCATAAGGATCCCGCACAAGCTTCGTTTCAATGTCCTAGGTCAAAATCACATAGGATGAGGACACCTGTCCCAGAAGGCTCTACTAGTGATGACAATTTGGATTCGCTCACGATCGAAACTGATGAGGAGAGTGCCATCGATGACCTCGACGGTTGCCTTGACATACCTGAATATAACCACATCTTCACTATTAGTCCAGCAAACTCTGAAAACACTAATGACCTTCCCCTTGTTCACCCCCAACTCATTGACTGGGATCATGAAGGACCGGCACAATTTGATACATTTCAAAATGACGAAGCTATTATCGACTACCTTGGCATTCGAGATGATCTTCCCCCTGGAGACCACAAAGCAGGATATGCCATAGAGCTCAACAACATAGCATACTTTGGTGAGGGTGTCGGGCCTTCTAGTCGCAAAAATGTGAAAATAAAAACAAAACAAGGGTCTTATGGCGAAAACCACACTGTGGCGCTATCTGACTCCAAAAAAGTAAAAAGAAAGGACGTATCTGAGGGCGAAAACCTCTCTGAGGCACCCGAAGATGGAAGGCTCGACATTCTCCCAGCATCATATGAGGAAAAATCATCCATGTTGGTAGAGGAGACTATAAAGACAAATATTGGTACAGAAGAGGTTCCACACAACATATTTTTGGCTCAATCATTGACAGAGGCCAAGAGAGCAAAATTCATAAGCTTCCTCAAGGAACGACAAATCAACTTCGCATGGTCTTACGCTGATATGCCTAGGCTAGACCCGGATTTGGTGATGCATCATTTAACAGTCAAACCGGGGGCAAAACCAGTAAAGCAGAAATTAAGGAAAATGCATCCACAAGTGGCATTGCTAGTCAAGGCAGAGCTAGAGAAATTATTGGATGTCGGATTCATACGCCCAATTGATTATCCCGAATGGATTTCCAATTTAGTACCTGTCAGCAAACCGGATCGCAGCATCCGAATATGTACAGACTTCAGAGATATCAACAAGGCTTGTCCAAAGGACAATTTCCCATTACCAAACATTGACTTGATCGTTGATCTCACAGCAGGCCATGAAATGTTATCTTTAATGGACGGATTTTCTGGATATAATCAAATCAGGATTGCACCTGAAGATCAACATAAAACATCATTCACTTGTCCATGGGGAACCTTCTGTTGGAATGTCATGCCCTTTGGGCTGAAAAATGCAGGCGCCACTTATCAACGAGCGATGACCACTATCTTTCATGATCTCATGCACATAACCATGGAAGATTATGTTGATGATCTTTTGGGAAAATCAATAGACAGAGACACACACTTGGACATCCTTTCAGTAGTCTTTGATCGGCTAGAAAAATACAAGGTAAGATTAAACCCAAAGAAATGTGTCTTTGGAGTAACCTCCGGGAAGCTCCTAGGATTCATTGTGTCTAAAAGAGGAATGGAAGCTGATCCAGCGAAGGTCAAGGCTATCTTGGACATGCCGCCACCCAAGAATATCAGTCAACTTCGATCTTTACAAGGGAGACTCCAGTCCATACGAAGATTCATAGCACAACTTGCAGATAAGTGTAACCCTTTCCAGCACCTGCTACACAAAAACATCAAGTTCAAATGGGATGAGAACTGTCAACAAGCTTTTCAGACGCTCAAAGACTATCTTTTGAACCCACCAGTCTTGATGCCACCAATTCCCGATCAACCATTAGTACTTTACATATCAGCTACTCCGACAGCACTGGGGGCACTCCTAGCACAGCAAATACCTGACGGCAAGGAAAAAGCAGTCTACTATATCAGTCGCACATTGGTGGGATATGAGCTAAACTACACACCAATCGAGCATGCATGTCTCGCTGTGGTCTTTGCTTCACAAAAATTACGACATTATATGCTCACTCACAAAACTAAGTTGATTGCAAGAATTGATCCACTAAAATATCTTCTCAACAAAGCTACACTTACTGGGCGGCTGGCCAAGTGGGTAATGATTTTGAGTGAATTCGACATTGAATACGTGGACAGAAAAGCTATAAAAGGACAAGCAATTGCAGATCAACTGGCAGATGCTCCCATGATAGATGATACTCCTCTACAGTCAAAATTTCCAGATGAGTCCATTCTAACAATATCACCGTCAAAGTCATGGCAATTATATTTTGACGGCTCATATACACAACACGGGGCAGGAGCGGGTATACTCTTTATAACTCCCCAAGGCGATTCTATACCAAAGTCATACCGCTTATCATTTCCTTGCACCAACAATACAGCGGAATACGAGGCATTAACAACTGGGTTAAGAATTGCAATTCAATGGAAGATCCAAGAACTTCGTGTTTTTGGGGATTCTCAACTTGTCATCCGTCAAGCAACTGATGATTATCAAACAAAAGATGAAAAGCTAATGCCTTACAAACAACTGGTAGATGATCTGAAACAGCACTTTGCAAAGATAGAGTTTGAGCAGATACCAAGAGAACAAAATCGCGCTGCTGATGCCATGGCTACAATTGCTTCGCTCATTGATCTACCGCAAAATGAGACCTGCTATGAGTTCCTGGTAGACAACCTGCTGATTCCGTCATATGAGATCACTCCTATGGAAATGATATGTGTTGTTGGTCCTGAATCCTAGTTATATGGTCCCATATTCACATACCTTCGCGACAATATCTTACCTCCCGATCTATCGAACAATCAACGCCGTACTTTCATTCGCCAATCCTCTCGATACGTCATTTTAGCAGATATCCTATACCGACGAGGTCTAGATGGCACCCTTCTTAGATGTTTAGAGAGTGACGAAGCTCAGATTGCGTTACGAGAAGTGCATGAAGGGATATGTGGCCCGCATACTAGTGGTCCTACCTTGGCCAAGAAACTCATCAGGACGGGATACTACTGGCCTACTATGGAAAAAGATGCATATCAATTTGTCAAGAAGTGTAAGTAGTGTCAAATTCATGGAGACCTCATACATGCACCAGCACAAGAACTACAACCACTTGCATCTCCTTGGCCCTTTTGTCAGTGGGGACTCGATCTCATAGGCAAGATTCACCCTCCTTCTTCCAACGGTCATAAATTCATTATTATAGCCACAGAGTATTTTACAAAGTGGATTGAAGCCGTGCCTCTCACACAAGTTACTGGGAAACAAATCGCTACCTTCATCCTGAACTACATCATTTGCCGGTACGGGATTCCTACTTCCATTATTACTGATAACGGGCATCCTTTCAAAAATCAGGATGTTCGTGAACTCTGTGACCGCTTCCATATCTCTCACCGTTTCTCCACACCATATTACCCCCAAGGTAATGGCCAAGCTGAGGCGTCTAATAAAACAATTCTCAAAATCCTTAAAAAGACAGTCGACGACGCTGGCCGTAACTGGCATATCCAACTCAATCCTGCACTCTGGGCCTATCACACAAGTGTCCGCACACCTACAGGAGCTACACCCTACTCGCTTGTCTATGGCGCTGAAGCCATCTTGCCTATTGAGGTCGAGCTACCTTCTCTACGGGTCTCCTTGAGAAACATAATCAACGATGAAGACTACAGGGTCTCTCGCTTACAAGAACTAGAACTACTGGAAGAACGAAGGCACACTGCTTTTAATCATCTCAAGGCTTACCAACAACGAATGAGTCGCAGTTACAATCACAAAGTTAAGCCTCGCACATTTGAGGTAGGTGACTTAGTACTCAGAGAGAACCCCAAGAATCAACAAGACAGAGATAAGAAGGGCAAGTTCGAACCAAACTGGCTTGGTCCTTACATCATCACAGTGGTATATGGATCTGGGGCATATCAGCTCTCAACTACAGAAGGGGAACCTTTGGAGGATCCTATCAACAGCATGCACCTTCGCAGGTTCTACACATAGCTTTTCAGAGCATCCTAATTCAAAAATACAAAAAAAAATCAAAAAAAATTTTAAAAATACAAAAAAAATTTTTATAAAACAAAAAAATCGTTACTTGGTGAAAACCTGGCAAACAGGCACCTTGTGACAACAAAAAAAATTTGAAAAATCAAAAAAGCAAAGAGAAATAATTTCATCCAACGGTGAAAACCACTTCGGTGGCGCCCTGGGCAAGTACCATGGTGAAAACTGGGTCACTAGCGCCATGCGTAGAGACTTTGCTCCTCCATCCTTCAGGATTCTCTTTCATCCTTTCACTTTGCACACACTCACAACCTATTCATCCACAATAAACTTACCTATTCCCATCATGGCTTGTTATTGATCTAACTAAGATTGGTTAGCCATTCATAATAAATCTCCCTTTTCACATCCCTTTCCATCCATAATAAATCAGATCCTATCTGTGACTACGGCCAATCCTACGTCTAGTAATGGGTGTGGAACTGAGAACATCACATGTTTCGAGGAGTATAGTTTCTTCCAGATTCCTTCAGTCTATCCGCGCACAATCCGCAATAAAGCAACATTTGCATCACAGATCTGCAATAAAGTTTCGTCTTCTCCGCAATAAAGTATCAGTTTCATGGATTCAGTCAGTTTCAGATGAGACACAGCAGCAACAATGGGCTTCAACAAATCAAATCTTTTAACAGACTCAGACAACATATGGTTCAGTGCTATCTATCCTTTTTGTGAAAGTGAACATTGTGACCACAATCAAAATTCGACTTATACAAGTCACAAGAGACACTAAACTTGAGGACTACAGTGGATGTTGGTGTCGAGTCTTGGTTTTCTTTTAATTTTATCTTTTGGTGACATGTCTTTTAGCTTTTCCAGGATGTCTTTGACTAGAGATTCTATCTCCAGGATGTCTTTGACTAGAAAGGCGAGGATGGGGTATCGTCACCTATTTGCATTTGCTGTCTGTGGATTGTCTCTTAGTAATGCTATGACTTGTCCAAGGATATGAGGACATTGTGAGTCTAGTATGAACTGGGGCATTCCTTGTTTGTGACTGTCTTATCTCCATGCAAACAGGTACAATGACTTTCTGGGTCGAACATATGCCTCGATTGTCATAACCTATTTTGCCATAATAAAGCTCAATGATGATAATGCACAAGAAGCTCTTTCACTTTCATATCTTCTGTCTTCCATCCCCCTTTCTTGATTGACTTCCATCGTCCTTCTCGAGTCCGCGTAGCCTGCTATCACATGACTGAGTATAATGACACACCAAAAACATTTGCATTTCATATACTTACACCTGCATCACCACATATAAGCATTTCATACATACATATAGATATCACAATTGCATCACATCCTGCATACAACACATGTTAGCACAATTTATCATTTGCATTATCATATTCATTTGCATTACATACATTCACATTTGCATCATGCATCACATATACAACATAAAAGAACAAAAATATATTGCATTGCATCATATAAGCATCCATATCATAAAACATGCATCACATAAGAACATCTCATCACATAAGGTACACATGCATATAGCTGCTGCAAAAAATGGATCATCTCTCATATATATAATCAAAAGTGTCATGATACAATGATGTCAAAAGAATCATATGGCTACAAAATCACCCGCAGGTGTCTACAATACAAAAATGGTACATATACTGATACAAAGGGGAGCCCTCTATGGCTATTATGAATTCCCTCCCTCGGAGCCGCCTGGCCTCGATGGAGTCTGAGCTCTAGATGGTCCCGCTCCAGGATCCCCCTGCCTGTCTGGTGGTGGTGGAGGACCCATGACCCCACCGCTGGATGCCTGCCTCCTACGACTCCCTCCCGTAGCCGTCGCTGTGCGCGACGATCTATGGAAGCTCCTCGCCCGCTGATCCGCTGGCACGACACCATAGTACAGATCCCTCCAATAGGCGATCTCCTCTCCGGCTTGCAGCACATATGCGTAGCCTGCCCCTGCATCCTCTGCTGCCTGCCTCCCTGCCCTCAGAGCTATCTCGGCCTCAGTATATCTCTGGATGGCTTGGTCTCTCTCCCGCTCTGTGTCCCTGAGCCTGATCCTGAGGCGATCCCTCTCCCGCTCCAACTCCTGGATCTCGTCTGCCTGGCCCTGGCAGATCTCTCACAGCTCCAACAGCTCATCCTCCTCAGGATCTCCACCCTCAGCCTCTGCCTGTGGCTCCTCCTCTACAGGTGCCTGTACCTGTGCCTCCGCCTACACCTGTCTGGGTGCCTGAATAGGTACCTGTCCCTGTGCCTGTCCCTGTCCCTGCACCTGTCTAGGTCCCTGTGCTCTAGGACCCTGTGCTGCTGGTACATGTAGGGGCAATCCACCTCGACCCCTCACCACCTGGGCTGCTCTCTCCTGTCCTTCCTCCCTTCGAGGTGCTACTCGCCTCTCCCCCACTACTCCCCTCCGCCTCCGTCGGCCCCTGCCTCCATCTCCTCCACCATCATCATCATCATCCCCTCCCACCTCTCCCTCCAGCAGCTCTCCCGGATCTGTCAATCTCAGAAAGGGATGCTCTGCCCAATACGCAGAGTACTCTGCATCCATCCCTGCATCCTCTACCTCCGGCCACATGTCCCATGGTAATGGCATCATCTCTGCCAGCTGTGTCACGGCCTGATCATATGATAACAGCGGCCTGAATTGTACCTGATCTCTGACTGTACGGGCATACATGCCCGAGCCTCGTGGCATCCGCTGAATCCTGTCGAACTGTCTGCATACCCTGTCAACAAGCTGTCTCTCCAGAATATAGGGCGTCCGCCCAATCAGATACCTGCTCCTGAATGCATAGGGTAGCTCCAATGCGTCGTCATCCCACTCCTCGCACCCCAGGTACGGCCTCCAGATAACCATGTCAATGTCATCTATGACGCGCCTCCAATGCTCCAGTCGACCAATCCGAGGCTGTGATGTAATCATATCGTACAAATGCACGAAACTCTGTCCATGCCCTCTGCCCCTGAAGTGAATAGGCCGTGTGATGGGAAGGTGCTCATATGCCCACACCTGTAGGAGAGTCACTCCGCAACCCAAGCCCATTGATCCGTGATACACAAACTGATGCAGCTCATAGTACAAATGTGCCAAGACACATGGCCCCCATGCATATCTGGTGTGCTCTATCATCAGCATCTCCAATGCCCCTCCACAGCCAACTGCCAATCCCCGTGTGGCTCTGTCCGGACACAAATAACCACTGATGACTCCTCCGATAACAGCTGGTAAAGCTAAACCTGTAGCGGTCATGGTATCCCATGCCACGTGACCTGCTCGCATCTCCAACCCAGGATCCTGGAATACCCGTCTCAGTGCCTCCCTGTCACCATCTCGATCGTATGGAATCAACTCTCCATCGATCGGAATATGCAGAATCCTGTAGACGTCCTCAAGCGTCACTGTCATCTCACCCATAGGCAAGTGAAACGTGCAAGTCTCGGAGTGCCATCTCTCCGCCAGTGCAGTCAGCAAACCCATGTTTGCCCGAAACTCAGGCACATATAGCACATGTGTGAGACCCATCTCCTCAATAGAAATCATGTCCTGAATCAACAACTCTGGTCGCAACCTCTGAGTCGATGGGAATCTCTCCCGTGACTCCAACATAGGCAGATACTCCTGCAGTCAACCAATCAATCATGTCAGTTATTGTGGCATTCACTGTTCATCACAAAATGCTACTTGCTACCTAAATGCATACGCTTACCTATCCTAGTGACACTCACTGTTCATCACAAAGTGTTGCTATTTATCCTAGTAGTGCTCCCTGTTCATCACAAAGTACTACGTGTGTGACATTCCCTGTTCATCACAAAGTGTTACTCACATTCGCACTCCCTGTTCATCACAAAGTGCTGCCTATCTTGGTGCTCCTTGTTCATCACAAAGTGCCTTGATCTATCCTAATCTTCCTAGAGGACCTGCTTGAGTGTATCCTCTCAACAGCTTATCCAATCAACAGCGTATGTTCATCATAGAACTGTCGATTTGACCTAGAAGACTCAAACTATGCATTTTGACACACAAACGCGCTTTAAACACACAAACGCGCTTATAGACTGCACAAACGCGCTTCTGCAACACAGACGCGTTTTCTGAACACAAACGTGCCTATACCATGCACAAACGCGACCAGGGAACACAGACATCCCTACATGACATAAACGCCCCTACAGGGCACAGACGCCTCTACATTTCTCAAACGCGTCCGCATTCAGCATAAACGCGGTTCCAAGCACAGACGCGCCTGGACCCGACACAGACGCGCCTGTCCGACACAGACGCGCCTGGCACTGACACAGACGTGGTTGCGCATTTTTGCATTTTTTAACTACCCTATTCCTAGCGCATTTATTGCTACTTAGCATGCATTAATGACAAAACTTGAAATGCGTGAAAGTACGAGGAGGTTCTCGGGTACTTACCGGCTCTCCTGCATCTGCTGGTCATTGGAATCGGCAAACACGGTCGAATCTATGAATGAAAGCCATCGCTGCTGACTGCTGCTGCTCTTTTTTCGCTCTGCAATGTGATCTCGTAAGGGTGTGGATGACAATGAGGATGTCTTTTGCCCGTGGTCTATCTTATAGCCTAGCCTAGCCCTCGTCTTCATTTCCCGAGTCAGTCTTTCTCATCCCATGACTTTGTCACTCTATCCGATCAGTCCATTCTAGCCTTTCTTTCTTATCGAGAGATTGTCTGCAATCTTTTCAGACATTTTCATCCAATCTCTCGAGGGGGCATATCATTCCCATTCTGGGGCAACTCTGTATCAGTTCATCTTATCTTCTTTGAAACAACGCGACAAGCCGCATTGTCTCAAAGAGGGGCAAAATGTAGACACTCAAAATTGTCATGTCTAATTAAATAAATATTTTATTTATTTAATTATCTAAGCCTAATTCTTCTATTAATTAAATAAATCCTTATTTATTTAATTAATTCATTTATCCTCTTCTAGCCTTATTTCTCATTTAAATAAATACATTTATTTATTTAAATTATCCCTTTCCTAAATTAAATAAATATTTTATTTATTTAATTGTCCTACTTCTTCTATTAATTAAATAAATCTTTATTTATTTAATTAATTCATTATCTTTTTCTACACATGACACATGTCATTCATCTCTTAATTCATACAATACCTACCTCTTTCATTATTTTGGTATTTCTTATACCTACCCTCTAATCCTAGCCGACCTCTCTTTTTACACCTCTCAATCTTATCCCTCCATTTCATATTGTGTCTTCTATTTAAGGAGATGCTTTCTTCATTGTCAAACCCTAATGACTGATTTTGGAGTACTTGGCTACACTACGATCCTACTTGCAACCACATTCCGTTCTTTGTTGAGCTCTTGTGCATATAAAAATATGAGAGCAAATATATCAAGCAAGATCAATGGAGATAGGAAGAATGGAGATCAAAACCCTATTGGACATGTGATGGTATAATCTTTGTGATTTCATTTGATTTGCATTGTCTTAGGTAATCTTCATATGTTATGGTGGATCTTTGTTCATTGTTAGGCTAGGGTTTGGTGGTTGAATTCATTTAGCCTTTCAATATTGTTATTATTGTTATCCATTTTCACCGTATACAGTGTGAAACTTCAATGATAAAATTATAATGAATTAAGACTTCCTCAGTTTTTCATCTATTAATATTCAAGCAACAAACAATCTTATAAGATCTTATATTGCATTAATAATTAACATGCGCCTTTATTTAAGCGACCTGCATCGTTATTCCAAATTGAAGAAGAGTGTGAATAATGAAAAACTAGATAATTCACAAATTTCATTCAACTTCTCATTCCTCACAATTTGTAATTCCTCTTATAACCACAGTTTTTTTTCACCTTTGCACTAGTTTCACTCAGTTCCACTAGAATGGAATAAAAAATATTGGACCACTCACATGTGACTACCACCTCCATCTATCTTCAGAACTTACACCAACAACTGCAACTCTATCATAGAAACCATAGAAACACGACCTTTAATCACCTCCAACTAAGTATTCTTTTTGAATGTCTAACAACAGCCAGCCTTAAACCATACACATTAAGCAACATATTAGGCTTAGACAATGTTAGTCAACTTTGAGTGTTTAACACTTCTGAGCCTAGAAGTGTATTCTTAGTGTGACCACACACATTAAGCAACATATTAAGCCTAGAAAATGTCAAACTCTGATTGTTTTACACTTTCAAACCTAGAAGTACAAGCTTAGTGTGTGTGATTTAAACCATTCCCCTAACAACACCACATTCAACATTTTATAGACATAGGTATTTGCGACGTTTTGATATCAAATGAAGAGAACTGAAATCTAAACCATCATTGTAGATGTAAAACAAAACTCAGATATAATACTTGTATTGCTTTAGATTGATTTTACATTATAGTTCAATGGCCTTTTAAAATTAAACAATATGAGAATAACTTCCCAAAAACTAATCAATCATCTAATTTATTTAATTTATTTTTCAATTCATTTTGTTAAAATATTATACTAACTAATATAATTATAAATTTATAATTAAATAAAATAAATTAAATGATTTACCTAATCCCCACACAGCACAATGACTCAATAGAAGTTTGAACCTTGGTAGGTGTAGACGCAATCTTCGTTGAGGGAGATGGGGCGGCAGGAGTGGTGGGAGTGGAGGGAGTACCGGCTGAAACGGTGACTGCCATCACTGCAGTGACCGGTAATTCCACAGGTGAAATACCTTGTCCCCTCACTTGTGAGTGCAAACAAAGAAGAGATTTTAATTATAGTTCAATGCCTCCTTTTTCCTTGTCGTTTGTTTGGAAATTAAATAAGAGCTGTACTGTGGAGTATAGAGAAGAGAAGAGATGATTATATAGCGTTTTCCTGAACAAGGACGAAGAAGGATTCAAATGTAAACAGGTCAAGGATGGCGGTGGAATTTGGATTGCTTTTTCTTTTTCCTTTTTAACTACCGCAGATATTTAAAATTAAGTTAGTTTGCATTCAAATGGTCGATTTTGGAGTGTTTAACAGTATTGCTATTAATTATATAATAATTATAATTTTAAAAATATATAAATGATGTTGAGAGATATTATTATGCGGTTGATATTTTATTTGTTTATTATTTAATTTTATTTAAATAATAATAACTAATATTAAATAGGTGTATTGAGAAGTATAAATGTTTATTTAATGAATAATTTTAAAATGACAAATATTTATTATTTAAATAGAAAATTGAATTGTAAATATATTAGGATGTTGGATGGGGTTATGATTCAATTAGGGTGTGCTGGTTTTGTGAAGCATGTCAGTCATGTTGGTTTTCCCTACAAGACTTTTGGTTGTTTGTATTGTCATTAGTATTGTGTCTACAAAACTTAGAGGTTTCTTTTTACTATGTGATTTATGTACAGAGCAGTGTTTAATAAAATCATTATCCTACTTATAAAGTGGATGTAGCTAATATTGGTGAACCAATTTAAAAACTCATGTTATGCATATTGTCCAATTGTCTTTTGTTTTCAATTTCTTTTTATGCACATTCTTTATTTTCTTTCTTCATTAACAATTGGTATTAGAGCTCAACTCAGTGGTGAAGCTGATTGAAAATTAGTGAATAATTTCTACAACTATGGAGGAAGAGGTTAAATGGAAGGTAGAAATAACAATAGAAGAAGGTCCAAATCTGTTAAAAGATCGATGACTAGAGGTAGAAATAATGATTGTTGGTTTTGTGGTAAAGTTGGCCACACCAAAAAGAATTGTCAGTCTTATAAAAAGGCACAAGAAAAGGTAAGGGATAGCAAAGCCAATATGACTTTTGACAAAGATGAAGGTGTGTTAATCCTCTCCACAAGTGACACCACTTTAGATTCATGGGTAATAGAAACCCATGCATCCTTCCATGCTACTCCATGCATAGAGGCTTTCACAAACTACCAAGAAGGTTAGTTTTATTTAGGGGATAATAAAGCTTGTGAAATAATTGACAAGGTGATGTTTTATTGTAGTTGAAAGGTGGGGACAAGTGGTTTTTAAATTGTAGAAGACTCACGACACAAACTCTATGCAACCCTCTCTACCGCTTAGTGCTAGAAATGTACAAGGGACTTGCATCGAATTGTAAAAAAGTTTACAATGAGTCAATTCTAATAATACTCCGAGGAATGAAATAAGTGTTGGTAATACTAGCAGGTCAACTTTGCAACATGAACAAGGTAATAAGTCAATTTGTGCTCCTAAGTTATGAAGGTCTACAAGGCAAAGAAAGCCTCCAACAAATTTTTCTAGCTATGAGCTCTTTTTTTTTTAGGAAGGAAAGCTTGAACTATTGTTTTTTGATTAAATAGAGCCTGCAAACTATAAAGAAGCTTGCAAAAATATTGATTGTCATAAATGGAAAAATGTAATGCACAAGGAGATGAATTCGTTAATCACAAATCAAATTTCAGATTTGGTGCCTCTTTCGCCCAATCAGAAGGCATTAAAGAACAAATGGGTGTACAAATTGAAAAGAGGAAGGAGGCAAGTAGCATTATCAATCGAGGCTGGTATTAAAAGGGTATGTCCAACAAAAAGGGGTGGATTTTGATGAAATATTTTCACCAATTGTGAAAATGACAATAATTCGAGCAGTTTTGGGTCTCAAAGCTATTTGGGACCTTGAGTTGGAACAATTTGATGTCAAGATTATGTTTCTTTATGGAGACGTTGATGAAGAAAGCCTAAAGGATTTGTAAAACAAGGGTAGGAACATCTTTATTGCAAGTTGAAGAGAAGCTTGTATGGGATCAAGCAAGCCCCAAGCCAATGCTATATAAAATTTGATCACTTCATGACAGAACATAACTTCATATGGTGTGAATCACATCCATGTCTTTACTACAAAAAGCTTCCTAATGGTGAGTTTGTTATACTTTTTCTCTATGTTGATGACATGTTGGTAGTTGGAACTAGCATGAGGATTGTTCATGAATTAAAGAAAGAATTAGCTAACAAATTTGCAATCAAGGACTTAGGGGCAACGAAGAAAATTCTTGGGATGACCATTATTCAGAATAGACAAAAGAAGGAAATTAGATTGTCTCAAAAGAAATACATTGACAAAGTTGTACAAAAATTTGGCATGGTTGGTGCTAAGGTTGTTAGCACTCCTCTTGTTGGTCATTTTCACTTATCTTCTGACATGTGTCCCAAGACACAAGAAGATCAAAAATTCATAAAGGCATTCCATATTGTTCAACAGCTGGAAGTATCATGTATGTCATGGTTTGTGCTTGTTCGGATATTGCTCATGGAGTGGGAGTTGTGAGCAGGTTCATGAGTAATCCAGGAAAACCTCATTGGGAGGTAGTCAAATGGATTTTGAGATATTTGAAAAGAACATCAGATCATGCTTTGTGTTTTGGGTGGAATAATGCTCAACTTCAAGGTTTTGTTGATTCTAATTTGGCCGATGCTTTGGACAAAAGAAGATCAACAACATGATATGTTTTTACTTTTGTCGGGGCAACGATTAGTTGGGTATCTAGATTGCAACAATCGGTAGCTCTTTCCATAGTTGAGGTTGAATACATGGCTCTATTTGAAGGAGAAAAGGAGATGATTTCGTTGCAGCGATTGTTGAGTGATTTGAAGTAAAAACAAGAAACATTTACTTTGTTTTGTGATTGCAACAGTGTCATTCAAATGGCTAGAAACCCTCTTTTTCATTGTCGCACTAAATATATTGAGTTGCAATATCACTTCATTCGCAGTGTGCTTGAAGAGGGAAAATTGCAGGTTGTAAAGATCGACACAAAGGTCAATCCGGCTAATACTTTGACAAAGGTAGTTCCCAAAGAGAAGTTTGAATTTTTTCAAGCCATGGCATAAGATCAAAGTAGGGGAATCTCTGATCTATTGCAGCAATCATTTGACTTCAAGTGAGAGATTGTTGGTATTGTGAAGCCCAACAGTCATGTTGGGTTTCCCTCCAAGACTTTTGGTTGTTTGTATTCTCATTAGTATTATGTCTACAAAACCTAGAGGATTCTTTTTACTGCTATGATTGATGTACAAAATAGTGATTAATAAAATCATTCCCCTACTTATAAAGTGGATGTAGCCAATATTGGTGAACCACATTAAAAACTCATGCTATGCATACTGTCCAATTGTCTTCTGATTTTTATTTCTTTTTCTGCACATTCTTTATTTTCTTTCTTCATTAACAGAGTGATGGTTAGGGTTAGAGTTTTATTAGCTTAGGGATGGTTTTATGAATCACTAAGGTTATGAAACTAGGATTAGGTTAGGGTTGACATTAAGATTCAATTAGGGTTAGGAGTGGTGTTACTATTCACTCTAATTGTATTCCAATTTGAACATACCCTAATCCAAAGCTTTATCTTGAAAGTGTAAGCATAATCCTAACCCTAATTGAACCTTGAGCTAACTCCCAAGCCTTATGCTAGAACCATATATCAATGCTTAATTGCTTCTTGTATATCATTGCTCTTAGTTAGGACTTCTTGAATGATGATTTTGATGGTTCTAGTGATGCAACTTTAGATGTTTAATATATTAATGTTCATTAGATTATCCATCTTGTGAGGAGCCCACTCATAGTGATTTACATGAATTACCTTCTTTTATACATAATTCTATTGTTTATGATGACAATTCTCTTACATCTCATTTGAATTAACTATTATTCATAATGAATTTTTACTTTGTCATAAATTACAAAATGATAACGTGTATTACAATGATACTTCATTAGATTCTTAATGTTTGTTTCTAAAATTGGTGACTAATTTTTCCCAATTATATTATATATGTTACCATTCCTCTTAGGGATGAGTTGTTACATGATGTTTTTTATTGTTCTAACCATACATTGTTACATGTGAAATTGTTTTTAATGCTTAGATGAAAAGGCCTTATTTGTATTTGATTTTAGACTACTTTGAGTGTAAATAATAGTTATGTTTTCATTTAAGGGAAGAGGAGTGACTCAAGTGTACAATATAGCTAATTATAAGTTGATGATATTTTTCTTCCTTACATATAAACATATTAGTAGAAAAGAGTGCTACACCTTGTTCTCCATGGTGATAAGCACTTTTATATTGTTGATTATTCCAATTTTCACTATAATGGCATTCCATTTCAGCAAAGAGTAGGATTTGCATGTGTCATACATATATGGTGAAGAATTAAAAAATTAAATGAAGTCCAATACTATTGAATTTAAGGAAATAGTTAAACATGCGATTTGAATGCATATAGAGTGTTTGCTACCTTATATTTGAATCCTCCATGGGGATAGAGATTATAAATTCATATGATACAAATTTTCATGGCTATCTAGTACTTTCAACTCACTTTTTTGAGTTAAATTACCTTGTGGCTTTTTTGTGTATGATAATCATACTATTATAAATTAACCTTATGGCCAATGGTTATTGTTTCAATGCTCCCTACAAGTTATATAAAATTTAGATAGAAATGTATAATATTTTTTTATGTTGCATCTTTTTTTAGTCATTAATTTTGTCTCATTGTCTAGTTTTACATTTATTTGAAGTAAAATTTGTTGTGAAATATAAGTAATTTCTTATTAAATTTTGAGAAGATTTAGTATAAATATACTTTTGGAAGTTAAAAGTCACACATATCTTAATTAAAATATTTTTCTTAATTTGCATGAATAAATAGATTTGTAAATAAGATTTTAGATTGCAAAATATATTTAAATGTAAGTTATATGATGACACAAATAATTAAGAAGTGTATTGCTGAAACATTCACTCATGGAATATATTATTATAATCGCAAAGCTAATTTTTATGGTTCATAGAGAGTTTTTTAATGGATGATGATAAAAAAAAAAGTTGTCAAATGACAAAGATATTTAACTATGAAATAATTACAAAGCCATCAATAATATAATATATTAAAAAATGTAATAACTCTATTATCTTAAAATATGTAAACAAAATTGGCCCATTTAGTGAAAATGCTGGGCTTTTAAAGAGTTCACCAAGGTTCTGCTGAGTGAAAGAATATAGACATTGTCAAACATAAGTGTGCCAAATAGCCCACTTATTCAATTGATTTATGTACTTGATGATAAATTATTTGAAAGGATTCCCAAAAGAAAGCTCTATAAAATCTTAGACATCTCTTTATTAAACAAATGCACATGTTTTAAAAACACAATCACCAACTTAAATTTACACAAAATATTTAAACAAGACTTTATGAATTGTAAGAAGATGAATAATAATAATAAAGAATAACTTGTTGAATTGCACTGTCCCTTCCCTGGCAAAAAGCCATATTCCATTTAAGCCAAGATGAGAGACATAAAAAGAGAGCCAAATAGCGAGACCAACACATCCTTCAACTGTGACACGTGTCCTGCACTGGTAGGTCCTGGCGCAGTCTTAGTTGAGGGAAATGGGGTGGAGGGAGTGGTGGAAGTACCGGCTGAAACGGTGATTGCCACCTTCATACCACCACTGCAGTGGCCTGTAATTCCACAGATGAAATACCTTGTCCCACTGCTTGTCAGTGAAATTCTTGTGTTTCCATCTGTGTACTGCTTCGTTGGGTTACTTGTAGCGCACGAATCATAAGCCGACTTCTGCACCTCCAACACATCATGCGCTCCATTTGCATAGATGAACACTGTTTACCACAAACAACATTCAAACACAGATAAACATCTTTATTGTTACTTTTATTAAGGAATATGAATGAATCCAAACAGCGTGTAATATTTACCCAAGGTGTCGCCCACAAGGAATGTTTTTGAGGAAGCCCAGGTGGTATAGTTTGCACCAAAACCCCACTGCTGGGCGTCTCCCACCGTGTAGTCAGTGGCCTCTGCATAATGATTACATGCACACAAAACCAACAGAGCCGCCATTGCTGCAATCCGAACTGCCATCTTTGCAAAACTTAAGCAATCCCACAAAGATTCTTATAATTGAATGCCTCTTTTATCTTTCTCGTTTGTGTGGAAAGAAGAGCGGTGTGGAGTATTGAGGAGAGAAGAGTTGGATTATATAGCGTTTATTGAACGAGGAAGAAGAAAGATTCAAATGCAAACAGGTCAAAGATGACCGTGGAATTTGGAGTGCTTTTTGCCCTTTCCTTTTTTAAGTAGGTAGTAGCTATAATTTTAAAATGTATTATTTGCATACACATTGGACAAAGTTGCTTCTTCTATGCTTTTTTCTGGAATACGACTGACGCGTTCCTCTGCGCCCTCGATTTTGCCGCGTGAAAGACTTGGCCAGCTTTCTTTTTTGGGGGTTTAATTAAGAATATTATTTTTTCTAAATATAGATTTGGAATACTTCCGATTCTTTTCAATGTAGGGCTTATATGTATTTAATTTTATAATAGATATAAAATAGGTCTAGAGATATCTCAGGCATTCATTAGATTTTAAGTTGAAAAAATATTAATAATTAATGAGGTCATTTTATAGTAACAACTCTCTTGCTCATGTGCATTTGAATTCTCAAACCATTCCCGCCAAGACTTTTGTGCACGGTGGTTCGCCCCCCCTACTTCGATGGGTGTTGTTGTGGGGTGTTGTCGCTTCTAGTGCTATTGCATCGCACGGGTTGGGTGCCCTACTCGAGGGTGATGGTGCTCCTATCTGCACTATTGTTGATGGTGATCCTATTGTGGGAGCTAAGATCCCTTGCATACCTTCTTCTTTGACTGGCAGGTGCAACTTTGTTCATGTGGCCAAATCTATTACTCATCCCCCTAAGGGGAATCATCCTCTTCCTTGTGCCAAGTCCTCCCCTATGGTGGTTTGTGTACAAGATGTTGTGGATAATATTAGTTTCTACCAACGTTGTACATTGGTGTGCAGATTTCCTAAGTTTTGGCCTTCTCTCCTGGACCTTCATCGTTGGGTGAGTGATACCTAGAAGCCTTTGGTTGCTCATAGCATTGAGCTTTTTCCTTGTGCTAAAGGATTTTTCATTGCTTCCTTTGCTTCCTCTCATGATCGTGATTTGGTCTTAGGCAAGTTATCGGCTTGGGGAGATCACTCTCTCTGTCAAGCCCTAAACAACTTTTAACCCTCTCACTGAAACACTTAATGTGTATCTGGTTTGGATTCGTCTCCCTAATTTTCCCCTTCATTTTTGGGAATAGTATTTGTTATGAGGCCATTGGTAACTCTATTGGTCGTTTCTTAAAGGTCGATGACCTTTACTCGTATCTTAATCGATATTGATATCTCTTCACCTCTTTTTGGGGATGTGGTTTTTATGGGTGGGGATAGGCCTTGGACTCAACCGCTGAATTTTTAGGGCCTCCCCTTTCACTATCGAAGATGCTTCTCAATTGGTCATTTAGCTTCGGATTGTTCTCTCCCATGCCACAAAGATGTTGCTACTTGGTGGAAGGACCCTACTATGGATCACTTGACTGTCAATGCTTTTGATTCTGATTTTGTTGGTTCCTCTCGGGAGGATGATGTTTCCTCCTGGGATGAAGTTGTACCTCTTACTGATGCTGAAACTTTTGGGCACCCTCTCACTACTACAGATGTGGCCTCCTCTGTTCTTGAGGCTCCCACATCCATTGCTCTTGTTCTGCAGCTCAGATATGCTCTTGATGTTGTTCTGTAGTAGCCGCCTATTGTTGTGTGCTTGCAACCTACTATTGTTGTTGACATACCCTTTGAGGGATCCTCCCCACTAGATTCTTCTTTTGTTGGTCCTGATGATACTATGGTCTGGATCGTGTTGTGTCATAGGTAGAAGGGGAAATCTTCCTCCCTTCCCCAAACCCCCCTTTCTCATGGCTTGGGTGTTCCCCTACATTCTTGAGTTGAGTTTTGGGTTGTTGCAGGTTTGACAAGTTTTTCTATTCACCTATCCGACTTTGTTTTGTTCAGGGCTTGCTCCCCTATTCTCTCTTTTTTGCCACCTACAGGCTGTTGTATTAAGGTCAACACCCTCGTTTTGCTACTTTCTTAATTAAAAAACAAAGGTGTTGCCTAATATAAGCTAATTTATAAAGTTAGTAGGGCCTAAATAACCTATCAAATATCATAGATAAGAGATTTCATGTGTTTCAAAAAAAAATTAATTTGTTACAAATAAAAAATAATTTTTTGTTTACATAAAGCATACATGTAAAGAGATTTGCTAAATACGACATAATCTACGAATATTACCAATTTATGTAACCAAAAATCAGTTCTAGAACACTTGATATTGTGGATCAAGTATCACATATTCAATATTTTTATTACATATTTCATTCAAATAAGTAAAAAAAATCTTTTGTAAGTTCTAAAAATTATGAATAAAAGGTAGTATTGAATGATTTTTTTTTACAATATAATAATGTTTTGGTGGACTTAAGTAAAACGATATATACCAAATATTTATTCCTAAATCATGTTAATTTCTATACTTTCTTTGTTTCAACTAAAATAAATTCATTCATATTTCAATATTATTTTACCAAAAAAATAATTAGCTGGCTTAGGAATTGAAACCTACAAAATATTCAATGCAATACCACATTAGATATACAAGCTATTATACTATATAAATAGAATTCTAAGCTTATCAATTTATATTTACTAGCATACCCTTGACCGATTTTGACATGGGAGACTTAGAATATGGTATGAACATCCATCAAGGCATAAGAATAGAGCAATTTTTTTGGATGATGTTGTTGTTACTAACCTAGTAGGCAAGTATGCAAAATTTAGAAGCATGTCATATGACAAAGTGCACAAAATGGATTTGTTTGGGCTTAAATTAGAAGTAAACCTTACAGTATTGCAATGGTGAAATGCTTGCAATTTATGACCATTAGTTTTCCATCTATGTGAAGTAAAAAAAATCGTGAACTATAATTATTCCATATTAAAATTTCAGAAGATATAGTATAAATGCATTCTTTTGAAGATAAAAGTCACCCATACCTTATTTGAGAATATTTTACTTAATTTGAAAGAATCGATAGATACGTAAATAAGATTTTAGATTGTAAAATTTATTTAAATGTAAGTTATAGGGTAACACAAATAAGGAACATATTAGTGAAAGAAACACCCATGGGTTGTAGTGTTATAAGCCTAAAACTAGTTTTTATGATTCATTGAGAATCTTTTTAATGGGCAATGCTAATCTTTTTTATGCCAAAAATCAAGGATTAAGGGATGTGGCATTTAAGGAGTGGAATATAATAATATCTTGGAAAATTTAGAATTAGATTGAATTAAAAATTTGATTCTAGACTTTCTTTAATCCGTTGTCCTTAAATACTTTGATTTATTCTAAAGAAGTGTACATGCATCTCCAATCTCTTCTATCATCGATATAACGTTCTTTTGAATTCCTTTGTGGATCCTCTTTCAGAACCTTGAATTATTCCAATGTTAAGCACATGTTGTGCATGATTTTTCAATTTCTCCCCCTCATTGTTGAGATGAATCAAACGAATTGACATTTTCCTACACTTGTATTATTATTGATAGTTGTGAATTTAGACATAAATGATAGTCATTATACATGAGCAAATACAAATTTCATATGTATATCATTGGTGTGAATAAAATGAAATTATAGTTTCCTTAGATCTTGAACATATTTGATATATCATCTATTTTTAGTGGTAAACCAATTTTACAATGGCTAAGATGGTTGCGGATGTGGCTTGGACATTTTCCTAAGTGTGATTCATAAAGGCTATAAATATGAATGTGATGCTTAGAAAGGTTTTAATATTGAGAAACTCAAGGTAAACAATTACCATTGATGAGGCATATGTATGAAACTTTGGCAAGAAGCTTATTTGAGTTAGGATATTTGAACCTTTCATTGATTAAAAAAAAGGAATAAGGAAAGTGGAGTGTACATAGAATTAAGCAAAAGAGATAGTAAACATTGATGAAAATAAAATAAAAGATCACCAACACCAATCTATTGAGCTAAGCTATGGTTGTTGAACTCAAGATGGTGATATGGGAGTACTCCCATCTATAGCACCACATTGCATTTGTAGATGATTTTTTTTAATGATAGCTTAGATCATGGCGAATTCATAGATTTTTGGCTCAAGGATCATATGGAGAGGATAAAAAGTAGAGATCAAGGGCTCAAATTGGTTGAGACCCTTGTAGGGATGAGATAGAAAAGGGGTACTTTAGTACCCTAGGGGATTGGGAAAGTCCTTTGTCTTATGCGAGATGGTACCAAGTGTTAGGAATGGAATAATTGTATATTGAGTTTTCGTAGCTCGTGTGATATTTTCTCTCAAAAGAATTCCCTCATGTATTTCATTGTGTTATGGTTTTTTTAAAAAAAATTTCAATTGTGTTATGGTATATTGCTTTTATATTTATTTTTGTGTAACTGTGTGATTAGTTTAATTTTTGCACATATATCTTCTCATAGATTTGTATAAGATGCATATCATGCACATCTACTTCATTTCAATACGATTGTGTACACAATTCATATGATTTGTTTGCAATAGATAGTTAATAAACAAGGAGAACTGTATATGTTAAAAGGGGTTGTGAGTTGAATTTTAAACATTTTTTTGTTTAAACAATGAGTTGCTAATAGATGTGACAAAAATCTACTTTTGATTATAGTTTGATGAACTTGAAATTTTGATTTTGTTAAATAAATTGATAGAATAGTAACTTAAGTTTGTACTATATATTGAACTCACTAAGTGCATTTGCTTAAATACCTACCTCCAAAGCATCTTCAATAAATTTATTGTGAACATATTTATTTCAACTTTGAACACATTATGTACACCTTACAATTTGTTAGCATTTATAAAACTGTCTTGACAATTCTGAAGACCAGCTTGAAAAAAATCTATTTTAAAGTTTAAAAACATTTAATTCTTTAAACTTTCATATAAAAATAAATAAAATTTCTGGAACTGGTAAGCACAATTGGATTGGCGAATTGATACATAGCAAAACAAGCCTTTATTAATTGTAAGAAGATGAATAATAATGAAGAATAACAGGTTGAATTGCACTGTCCCTTCCCTGGCAAGAAGGCATATACCATTTAAGCCAAGATGAGAGACATAATAAGAGAGCCCAACAGCAACACCAACACATCCTTCAACTGTGACATGTGTCCTGCACTGGTAGGTCCTGGCGCAGTCTTAGTTGAGGGAGATGGGGCGGAGGGAGTGGTGGAAGTACCGGCTGAAACGGTGACTGCCACCTTCATACCACCACTACAGTGGCCTGTAATTCCACAGATGAAATACCTTGTCCCACTGCTTGTCAATGAAATTCTTGTGTTTCCATCTGTGTACTGCTTCGTTGGGTTACTTGTGGCGCACGAATCATAAGCCGACTTCTGCACCTCCAACACGTCATGCGCTCCGTTTGCATAGGTGAACACTGTTTACCACAAATAACATTCAAACACAGGTTAATATCTTTAATATTACTTTTATTAAGGAATATGAATGAATCCAAACAGAGTGTAATATTTACCCAAGGTGTCGCCCACAAGGAATGTTTTTGAGGAAGCCCAGGTGGTATAGTTTACACCAAAACCCCACTGCTGGGCGTCTCCCACCGTGTAGTCGGTGGCCTCTGCAGAATGATAAGATACACACAGAACCAACAGAGCCGCCATGGCAGCAATCCGAAGTGCCATTTTCGCAGAGCTTAGCAATTCCACAAAGATTTTATAATCTAATGCCTCTTTTTTCCTTCTCGATTGTGTGGAAAGAAGAGCTGTGTGGAGTATGAAGAAGAGAAGAGCTGATTATATAGTGTTCGTCTCATCAAGGAAGAAGAAGTATTCAAATAGAAACACGTTCAAAGATGACGGTGGAATTTTTCATTTTTTTAAACTACTAAGTATGACTGGCATGCTTCTTTATATATAAAATACGGCATTCGCATAGAAATTGGAATAAGTTGCTTTTTCTGAAAGACGGGTGGACGCGTTCCTTTCCCCTCCATTTTGCCGCGTGGAAGACTTGGCAAGCTTTGTTTTATTGTCAGTTTAGTTTGGTGAACAAAACTTCTGTTGGTGGGCTGGGCTTATTCACCACATTTTAAGCGTTGACTGCTTACAGTGCCTAAAGATTATTCCAAGTCTGTTTATGTGGAAACAGTGTTTTATTTTATATAATAAAAAAATATTTTATCAATTATTCATATAGTATGTTTTTTTTATTATTCTAGAAGTATTTTATACATATGCTGAAAGTATTTTTTAAAAGTTTTTTAATTAAATCTTTGTTGTGATTAGTTTCAATTTTAATTATTTTATAAGCTTAAAATACCAAATAAAAATGGGTTGTTAACTATTTACAATTTAAAAAACAATTATCTTATTTTATTAGGTATTTTATAATTTTAGCGTTCAAATTAATATATCTATGTTAATTTTCATTTTCTTTTGGATATGTCTAAAGGAAATGTTTTGATTCCTCTATAGCAATTCCTTCAATGTTAGCTCCATCCATTTCTTGAATCCACCATTGCTTGAGAAAAGCCCTAAAATCTATTCATTTCCCTATCAATTAGCAACACATACCACTAAAGTATATTATTTAAAATTAAAAATTGATAAATAAATCATGCTTTGTTAGACTTGGTTCATAACTTGATTCTTCTTGATACCTGTTTCAATCTTGTTCCACTAATTATCTATAAAATTAAATTTAAAATTTAGAAATCACTTAGCAAACTTGATACTCTCCTACTTGCTTGTGTAAATAATTTATATTTTAAATAAAAATAATTAGTACTCTTTATTAAACACAATCAATCAATAAATAGTTGACAACATGCAGATTTTATCCTTAAAAATCTTCAATTTGAAAGATAAAAAACTGATAACATTAGTAAAGTACTTTACTACCCTTTTTTTCTTATTTTCAAAGAGATTATTATAGCAACTAGTAAAGTATAAAAGAAAGCTACAGGAAACTTAGCTTCAACCAATGAAGTAACATGAAATAAAGAAAATAAACAAGATTATACCTTCTATGATTTACACCTCATTGTGTCCTAACTCCACTATTTTTTTTTGTAGATGATTTTTCTCTCAGACAAGCATTGGTAGCTTTCAAGATGGCATATGAAGAATGAACTGATAGTTAACTAATACTATGATATGCAAATGATATTAAGCTAACATGCTATGAAAATGATTTATGCTCAAAAATCTAAAAATGTT